>NC_137892.1:72582874-72968533 GCF_963455335.1 Martes martes | reverse complement strand
TTGGGGGAAGCCCCTGGAGATCATACCATAAGAAGACAGGGTGAAGGAACAGACCAGAACCTAGAGAACAGAACACTGAGCGGAAATGTGATGATTATCCTCAAGTATTTGAAGGCCTTTAGGTAAAAAAGGGAGTGTCTTATATTTTGCTCCAAACAACAGAATTAGGACCATTATCACTTTATGATAGAATTCCATAGAAAAGCCCTCCCACAGACCTGTGCCATAGACTGATTGGCATTGTTCAAGGACCACTTAGAAAGTATAAAGTAGGACTGGGAGATTGGGTTTGATATTCTCTAGAAACTCTTTGGACTCTAACATTCTCTGATTCCCTTCTATCAAAATCTGCTCTCAAATCTTTCATTCAGACTCAGGCATAAATTATGGATGATTAATTTGTTGCCTCCCTATTCCTATCCCTATTCCTCCCTATTCCTCCCTATTCCTCTGGTATCCAGATTTTAACAGAGTTAAAGACGTATTGGAGAGTTAATTTGCAAGCGCACAGTGCGAGGCATTTTAGTCTACATTTGGAATGAACACGGAGGAATCTGGAGCCCTTTCCACTGCCTCAAATTCTCATGGATGGAACAGCTTTGCCTGGTGAAGTTCAGATCACTTTGCTTTCCTGGCACAAGGAAAAATTCTGCAAGAATAATGTATTTGTTGTTAAATCCGCTATTCCAGCAGAGGCTGTCATTGCTTCCCAGGGAACATCTTTACATCACAAAAGCATCAGTCTCCTTTTAAGGATGAATGAATGAATGAACAAAAATGTCAATGCTTTCATTTCCTTTAGTCAAAAGCCATGCTTACAGTAATAAAAGACAAACCAGGGTAACTGAGTATACATGAAAGAGGGAGGAAGTACCTAGTAAAGCTTACGTTATAAAAACTCCCTTGGCTGAAAGATTTGCCTGTCTGGATACAAAATCGGCATTTCAGAGCCATATAATTTATGTAAACAGTAGCCACTGAGATATTTTATCTTGATCGTGTGCATAATCTGAAGAGAAAGAACTGGAGAGCCTCCTCGAGGACAACTTCCTGCTGGAGCTTTCTGGATGATTTATCCAGACACCGTGTATGAGGTCACCTCTTTAGGTGGCAGACACTTCAGATATAATTACTACTACCACTATCTGAGTACCGCCTGAGTCTGGACTCAGAACCCCTCCCTAGCCTCTTAGGGCCAGCTGACTTCTCGGTAATCATGGCCGACAGCTGTCTACACACCGTCCTGCAGCACCCAGCTCGACTGGGAATGATTAGCCTGTCTTGACGCAGCTCTTTCCCCACGGAGACTGGCTGGCGATGCTTTTCTTCAGAGACAGCCTGTGTGTGCTCCTAGTGAGATGCGTTTGCTAATCTCATGGACGTGTAGCAAGCCTGGCCTAGGGTTTAGAGCAGTCCTTCAGAACATACATGTTGTTTGGGGGGAGGGGTATGGTGGTGTTTGTCCATACTTAGCATAATTCCTCACAGGAATGAGGAAACAGCAGTGAAGTGAAGGGGTTGGTAAAGAAGTGGAATAAATACGGAGAAGGAAAGGAAAAGTGAATTGGGAGAAGTCGGAGGGGGAGAAGAACCACGAGAGACTGTGAGAGACTCTGAGAAACAAACCGAGGGTTTTGGAAGGGAGGGGGTGGGAGGATGGGTGAGCCTGGTGGTGGCATTAAGGAGAGCACGTGTTGCATGGAGCACTGGGTGTGGTGCCTACACAATGAATCTTGGAACGCTGCATCAAAAATTAATGATGTATTAACACAACAACAACAACAACAACAAAGAAGTGGAAAAAATAAAAACAGACCACAAACTTTAAGAAGGCCCAAGGTCACCTGGGTCCCATTTCTGTGGTCTTAAGTCACTTCAGGGAGCTTCAGACCTTCAGAGCCTTTAGAGGTTCCGTTTAGGTCCAGTTTCATTTGAGTTTTCCAGTGGCCCTCTTGACAGACTAAAAACAAGCTGGAAAACAAAGACCACCATGAAGAAGAGGAGAGGCTATGGACAGTGCAGGAAGCGCAGTCCACCACTTAGCATTAAGTCTGAGAAAAAGCTGGGACCCCGGCTTGAGACTCACCAAGGTTCAGATCCACAGGCACCAGGCATGCTGATGGACAGAGAGGAGGAGGGACCTGTTGTGCAAGCCTGAAAGGGGCTAACAAAATGATCACAGGCAGTTCCGTCTGAGAAATTACTTTTTTTTTCTTAGTGGAAGCCTGGACATTTTGAGACTGTTTCTTGGGAATTCTGTATTTCTAGCAGGAGCTACCCAAACCACTGATCTGCTTGGAAATCAAGAGGTTGTGTTTATCTGTTCTTAGGTCTGACAAGTCTGCTTCACACTGCGGGAGGCCTTTTGAAGCACAGTTTCCAGATAGTATCTGAAAGCCAAACACACACACACAGACACATACACACACCAGGAGAGGAGAAAATAATCTGGGAGTAACCTGAGCCTGTCAGAAGCTGATAAGATCCAAAAAACCTAAATCCCTAATGACACACAGGGCAACTCGTAAATTCATTTACTGACTCTAAAATGGTCTCTTTCTTGTTGAATACATTTTTTTGTCTTTACATAAACCTTTTGACTGTTAGCAACTTGTTTTTTAAATGACATAAGAGTGCCCTCTTCTAATTGGTAAAAAAAACAATCTCTTGCATCATGGAGGATGAATCATTACAAGACCCAGACATCCCCTCCGTATCCAATTTCCTCCACAAACACTTAGGTAGGAAAGTGGGTCAGAGGAGCCCATCATCCCAGTCATATTCTTTCTTGTATGTTTAATTCAACATTGTTTTGTACTTATAAGGAATTGTTACACTAATCATCTTTTTGCCAAATTGGCCATAACATAATCCACCTACCACTGACCAACTACAGAAGAAAAATTAAACAAACGTTTTGCTGTTGTTATCCTTTTTTTCCTAGGGGTTGAGCTTCTGAAGCCAAGAGGTCACTTGGATTATGTATACAACTTCGGTAATTGCATTCCTAGATTCTACAAAATGCCACGGTGCTCAGTGGAGTCCAAAATAGCTGTTGCAAACAATGACAATTACTGCCCAGACATTTTCAAACACAGCAGGTTACTGGCTGAGGCTGTGATGGAAACCCTAAAAAATATATAAATATTTTGAAATGCTCTGTAAATCAAACTGATGCCCCAGACACATAGTGGACTGTCTCAGAGCAGCTGAAGTCATTTGGAGGCTGTGAGGCTTTGGGGAAGGGTGTTGGAACACTTTTGAGCTTGTTCCTATTAAGTCCAAATGTCATAATTAAATGATTTTTAAGTTTTCTCTCTCTCCAGGAATGGAGATCACAGTTCTCTCTGGCCCCCCTCACCCTGTAAAGGCCTCTACCCTGCAAAAATTATTACAAACGCTCCAGCGTCCCCACTGCTTCCATGGGTTTGGTAATCCCGGTGTCCAGTGGATGCCACTGGGTGATGACAGACGATTGTTTATGGAAGCGAGGTCTGAGGCCCTTGCCCCACGGTGATCCGAGAGGCCTTGGGGAAAGCTAGTTAGGGTCAGAGAGCAACAATAATGGCTGCCAACGCCTCAAGAAATCTTCTTAAGCCTTCTAACATTGCTGCTGAGCTGGGTCAGCCTGAGGGCATTCAGCTTTTGCAGAGTCAGGTGCATTCTGTTTGGGATTTGGTGGGGCTAATTTAACTATGGTTGATTTCTGGAGGGAAGCTTCCGTGTCTTGTAGAGTCCAGGGCTAAGGTAAGAACTATAACATTAATATAACCTCACGGGACAACCTGCCAGGAAGGTCCATCTCATCCTGGGCTTCAAACACCCACCTTATGGCAGGCTGCCCTCTTTAGGGAAGTAGGAAATGAGAGCTCTACCCAGGCCACAGCCTCCCTCCAAGAGGAAGAGTGGACCCGGGGTGAGTCTGGGGAGAGTTTCTTTTCCTAATAACTATATGGACTGACTGTGTCCCCACAAAATTTACATGCTGAAGCCCTAACCCCTAGTGTGTGGTATTTGGTAGCGGGATCCTTGAGAAGTGACTAGTTTTAGATGAGGTCATGAGGGTGGGGCCCTAAGATGGGATTAGTGCCCTTCTAAGAAGAGGAGGAGAGATCCGAGCTTGCTTGCTCTCTCTATGCCCCGGGAACACACAGTGAGAAGGAGCCCTCTATAAGCCAAGAAGAGGGCCCTCACCAGGAACTGAAATCTGCCAACAACTTAATCGTGGACTTCCCAGCCTCTAGAACTGTGAGAAATACATAACTGTTATTTAAGCCACTTAGTCTGTGGTATTTTGTTACCGCAGCCCAAGCTGATAAAGTACTCTTGCAGCTTAGGTAAATCCCTAAATTCAAGTAAGTCATATCCTTTAGATGTTGGAAATTATTGAAAACAAAGATGCACCTAAATTTCAGTTCTTTAAAAAGTGTTTGTCAGGTCCTGGGATACAGAAACAAAACAAAACAAAACAAAACACAGAAAGACACAGACTCTGTCCTTAAGGAACTTGTATACTAGAAGGGCAGGTAGAAGTTAATAAGGATGAGCTGAGTGATACATTTGGGTGGTAATTGAGTACAGTATTAATTTATTCACAACATTTTGCTGTCTTTTTATTTTTTATGTGGCGTGTATTATGCATTACTTTCTCTTCCCTGGTGAATAATTTGTGAAGGAAGAATATTACTATAATTTAAGGATCAAGAAGCTGAAGGGTTCACAGTGCAGAAGACATTTTGATTCCCTCTAAGATGCTTCTTGCCTCTCTGTGCACATGCCCCGTGCTAGGAACTGACTGTTGAGAGACTGCCTGCTTCTCGTCAGGCAGCTCTTATAGGTCCAGGGCAGGACTTGTTCAGTTGTTTGCAACATGAACCCAATCGCTATGGTCTGAGTATCTGTGCGCCCCCTAAATTCATATGTTGAAATTGTAACCTGCCATACTCCCCACCCTCAAAGAGGATGGTCTTAGGAGGTGAGGCCTTTAGATGGTGCTTAGGTCATGAGGGTGCAACTCTCGTAAATGGGATTAGTGTTGTTATCAAAGCTCCCTTGCCCCATCTACCATGTGAGGATACTGCGAAAAGGCTCTAGTTATGAACCAGAAAGACAGGGGTCACCAGAAACTGAACATGCTAAGACCTCGATCTCGAACTTTCAGCCTCCAGAACTGTGAGAAATAAATTTCTCGTTTATAAACCATCCATTCTGCAGCATGTTTTTATCAAAGCCTGAACATACTAAGGTACCAATGGAAAGGAAAATGCCTGGGTCACATACCAAACAATGGGAAAAACCACAGCATGGATTCCTTGACTGGCTAGCTTCGAGGCAAAGCACAGTAGCTGTTGACGGAAGAGGTAGAAAAAACATACCAACTATATAATATTGGGACAATATTGCTTGTTTTGGATGAAAAAGGTGCCCCTGTAGTTTCCTTCTCTAGAACAGCCCATGACAAGTTTATTTTCTCTCCAACCTGAAAATCTTCAAGATATTTAAAGATAGGTATAAAGACTAAGAATTCACCTCCAAGCCAAATACTCTCTGGTTAAAGACCTCATTCTTTAATATTAAGTCCTCTCCTATGGTGATTTATGTGTTCATTCTCTGGTTTGTCTCTGTCCATTCCTCTCTTGTCCCTAGCATAGTCTCCCATACAGGTCTCCCCCACTACCTGAAACTAATGTTCCTATGAAACCCTTCATAAACCAAAATGACATAAAGTGAAGGAATCATTGCCATTAATTTATATGGAAAAGTTTTTGAGTGTTCCCAGACCCAAAAAAATAATCCCTCTTAGGCTTTTCAGATACCTCCAGACACATCTTGCAAACGAGTGCACAAAATAAATGGAGATAAAGCACAGATACTCACAGACTCAAGTTCAGAGCAATGTGGCTTGATACAGAGGCACTGAGTGCCATTCCCAGGAAGAAGCTTGGGGGCAACCACTCTCACTGCCTGGAGGCCTCTGTGAAGGCTTCCTGCAAAACAAAAGCTGAGTGTGATTTTGGCTTTTCACCTTTTTTTTTTTTTTTTTTTTTTTTTGGTAAAAGCAAAAAAATCCTCTTTGGATTTCTTTGTTAGTGAAAACAGGTACTAACGCAAGTCTTCTGTAAGAGTGAAGTGGCATAAGGCAAACTTTTGAAAAATGGGGCTATCTGTACCACATAATGAGAGGAGTATTGAGAAGTACTGCATCCCTGGAAAGGAAACGTCTAGGCCTCCTCCCCCACCAGTATTTGTCTAATACAGATATGAATTTGGGAAAGATCTTTTCTCAAAATGTTTTTTTTTAAATTTATTTATTTGACAGAGAGAGAGAGAGAGAGCACAAGCAGGGGGAACAGCAGAGGGAGAAGCAGGCTCTCCCTTAAGCTGGGAAACTGACATGGGCCTCCATCCCAGAACTCTGGAATCATGACTTGAGCTGAAGGCAGATGTTTAACTGACTGAGGCATCCAGGTGCCTCCATAAATATTTTGAAGTACACATCCACTGTCTGTAATTACCATATATAAGAGAAGTCTCCATAAATATTGCCTTTCTTGTACCACGTACACCCTACTAGATGCTAGGAGTATATAGATATATTCAGAAAACAGACTACCTAAAAGAGGTGGAGGTTCCTAGGTGTCACTTGCTAAACACCAGATCATCTGATTGTCTTGAAGATTAGAAAGATCTACCTCACTCTCTTCCTCTCCTTTTTTGAACTAGAGTATAGAGTCCTACACATGTCTTAATTCATGTAATTCAAGAACCACTTATTGAGTGGCTGTTAACAGCAAGATGTTGTATCAGCTACATTTCAACATTTTCTTTAAGTGATGGTTTGAGGAGCTACTGGTTTACTGCCTGGGCACTGTCCCCACTGCTTGAGGAATAAAGTCTAAATGCCTTCATTTGACCTGCAAGTCTCTTGAGTTCCTTGGGATTATGAGAATTGTAAATAATAGAAATGAACTCAGAGAGGGAAAGGAAGAAAGAAAGGAAGGAAGGAAGGAAGGGAGAGAGAAAGGAAGAAAGAAAGGAAAGGAGGGAAGGAAAAGAAACAAACTCAGTCTAGTGTCAATAAAAAAAGGAAGATGTGGTCTAAGGATGCAGAAGCATCTCACAAAATAGCAGGAAGGAGGTGCGTCTCACAGGGGACTAGAATCAAACCCTGCAGCACTGTCAAGAACTAGGGCAATTTGAGCCCTTGGGCCCTAATGGGCTCACATCTCTGGTTGTCTCTGTGTGTCTGCTTTGTCTCCTGCTTAGATCAGCCTTCTCTGTGGCTCCATGCACATGAGAGAAGATGTCTGCTCCACAGAGCACAAGTTTACATGTCCCTCTGGTCCAGAACTGAGGGGAAGTGGCCGGCCAAGCCCTACATGTACCTGAGATGCTGATAGAGGACCAGCTTGAGATTTACCAGAAGCCAAGGCAACAGCCCTGGGACACCAACAACCTCAAGACCTTGCACTTCATGGGATGTTATTTGACATCAACATGTGGAGAAGGTACATATGAGCTCCGCTTTATCTAAGGAAACCATAGCCAGTGATATCAGAGAAGTGTTAGAGGAAGAGGTAGGAAAAACCTCTTCTGACCCCTCATCTAGTGCATTTTCTGCCACAGTGTCACTTGTGCCCTCTGGCTGACCTGTGCTTTAAGACTTGTTTTAAAGACAGGGCCGTCTGGGCTTGCAAGGGGACAGCAGCTAGGTTTCTGAGGCATAGGGCATGGAGTACAATGCTGTTTTAGTATTCCAAGGAACAGATGTAAACAAGTGTGATCAGGCCATGGCAACACCATCCAAAGTCCATCTCCCTGGAGGCCTGGACCCATCAACAACAATCCTGTCATCTTGGACAGCTGGTCCACCACACTCAAATGCCAAATCTCTACCGACTGGCAATTTCTGGCTTGTATTTTATTTTCTTTGGTGAATCAGTTTTTAAATTTGGTATTTAAAAAACAAGTATCTTCTTCTTTGGTTAAACTAGTTGGTTTCATTTCATTCTTTTTCAGGACTATTAAGTGTATTGATTCTTCTCTTGCTGATAATAAACTTTGCACGGCCCGGCTGAGCTGGATGGAGGCAGCAGTGCCTGTGGGCACCCACAGGGTTTCTAGAGCCATATGCTCATTTTCAGAGATGAAGCTGAGCTGAGCCAGCCACACGTGGAGTCAGTTATTTGCCAACTGTGTTATCCAGTGCCTCAGATGGCAATCTGATCACTAGGGGCAAGTCTTCCCTGTTTGTCACCTGTGGAGGGCCACACATCAGGGATAGCAGAGATGTCTGGTGACTGTCTGTTTCTCTCCAGCACAGGACACTGACCTGGGCTGCATTCATTCTTGCTCTGCTATTCTCCTGCCCCTTTGGGGGAAGGTCTCCATTTCACATCACCAATTGCTGGTCAACTTGGAATCAAAGCCAAAGCCACGTTGGGCCTTTTTTGGATGTTTGGTAGGTGACACTTGTATCAGAAGAGTCCTGTGAAGGGGGCCAGAGGTCTGAAAAATGCCTTCTTTGGCTGGAAGGCAGGAAACCTAACTCTGGGACTATTTGTACATATGACCGCGGAAAAGCTGACTCATGTCTTCATAACTCAACTTCTCCTCCTCAAAAATGGGGATGAATCTATCCCTCAAGCTTCCTGAAGCCTCTGGGCAGGGTTGGGAGCTGTGTTCAAAAGTACCTGGGCCCTGTGGTATTAAAAAAAAAAAAAACCACCCTGCTCATAAATAGGCATGATTATTCATCATTTTGTTACTACTCCTCAACTTCTGGCAGAATCCCATTTCTCTTCTCTTGGACTGAGTGTTTGAACTACTCAGAGAGCCAGTTTGTCCCTCCCTCCGAATAGACTGCCCACTCATCAAATAATATTTATTGACCAGTCTCATGCACAGGGCATACCACTGGCAGACTAGACTGCAAATCCTCTGAGCACATGGTGTTACTAACTCTGTGTTCAGTACAGCAAGTAGAAATTAGCAATCAAGAATAAATTGAGATTATCATCTTGGGCTATTTTCTGTCTGGCAAGTAAGTATGTGCACCCAGGCTTCTGCCACAGCCCTTCTTAGCAAAAAATCCTCTCTCCTTCCCTCTGTCTGCTCCACAGCCCGAGGGACAGCAGCCTGCACTTTGTGGGCAGCAGCAGCTCTCATAACTGTACCTATTTTGGGCAGACACTGAGGGAAGAGATGAGAATTCCTGTAGAGTTACACCGAGAAAGCAATGATCTGCCCCAGATTTAGCAACTTACACATCTCAAGTAGAAAAAGAAAAATTCTGAATTTTGAAATAGAAAAGAAAACCAAGAACAGTGGAGGATGTACCTATATGAGTTAAGGAAGAAAGTTGAGGGATTGGGTTATGGTGATTAACGTTCCTCCACTCCAGGTTTGGATACCCCTATCTGTTTGAAGCAATGGTTTTTCCTCTTGATGCTCTGGCAAGAGCTCCAGAATTTTCCCATGGGTTCATAAGGATGGGCTCTTTTCATTACTCTCGATAAATTTGGAGGCGGCAAGATTTCACAATGCAATCTCAGAATAGTCACCCTCAGCTAGAACCTGGCCTACAAGTTTGGGAAGCCAAATGTGTGGCAGAAAAGAACATTCTATCTATGGCAACATTTTCAGGAAGCATTTCCCCTTATTGGGGAAGGGAGGGAGAGGGTTATGGAGACACGAAAATGAAGGGAAAGAGAATCACTCCATTGCTACTCACAATATGTGTTAACAAGTCAACATTTCATTGTTTTTAGTGGGATATGGCCTTCTAGTGCACACACATGAACAACCAAAATGGAAATCAACCATAAAGTGCCTATTCTGGACAAGACAATCTCATGGCAAAAGGAAAAAAGAAAGAGCTAACCACCGAAAACCAGGATATAAAGTGTATCGCATATGTTCAAATTCCATTTCCTAAATACAGTGAGTCATATGACCAAGCCCAAAGTCAATGCACAGGGAGCAAAGTGTTTCATAGCAGGGACGACTTTAAGTCACATGGCAAAGGGCAATATGGGGAAACAGGGGAGCAGCTGGGAACAACAATACGTTCTACCACAGCCCTGCCCGTTAAAATTAACCTTTTACTCCTTCTCCCCCAAGCCCCTGGCAACCATCCTTCCACTTTCTGTCTCTATGAATTTGACTACTCTTGGTACCTCATACGAGTGGAATCATACAGTACTTGCTTGACTAGCTTATTTCACTTAGCCTAATGTCGTCAAGTTTCATCCGTGTTGTAGCATATGTCAGAATTCCCTTCCTTTTTAAGGCCAAATAATATTCCACTGTAAGATAAGCCACATTTTGTTTATTTATCTGTCAATAGACAGGTTGCTTTCACCTTTTGACTATTGTGAATAATGTTGCTATGAACATAGGTGTAACAAATATCCCTTGGAGTCTGTGTTTTCTTTTTTTTTCCTTCTTTTTTTTTGTAAGGATTTTTTTTTAACAGAACTTTATTCTTAGATCTACAATGGGATTTAAGACAACACTTCATTCCAGCTCTAGGTGGCAACAGATGCTATGACAGGAAATCCAGATGTTTAAACAGGAATGGAATTAAGGATCACCATTGCCTCAGGCACAAAGAATGGCTTCTTTTTGCCAGATTTCTTAATTCCACCTGTGGTCAGGAGGCCTCCCCTATGGCCTTCCACCTTCGCGTTTAGATTTGCTTTTGCTCCTTCTGTTTCTGCTTGAATGCCGTATCTTCCTCGTCCATCTCCTGGGCCTCTTTCTTGGGTTGTATCAGAGGCTCCTTGCCACTTTCGCAGCTGGAGTGACGCCTGCCTCCCCTTCCCCAGACCCTGCCACCAGAAACCTTGGAGTCTCTGTTTTCAGGTTTTGGAGGTATATACTCAATTGTGGAATTCCTGACACATAAGATAAGTCTACATTGACTTTCCGAGCAATGCCCATCCAGTTTCTCATAGATGGCCGCCTTTGTCATCCCTACAGTTGCTGTAGGCAGGGACTTCTGCTCTTGAATTTCTCTGTTTTCCCCAGAACCACCGATTCAGTCCCTCAGCCTCTTCTTCTGACGACGGAGAGTACTGAGTATTTCAGGATTTGGTTGACTCACTCTGTTTTCTACATACCACTGACGACAGGTGGAGGCAAAGTTAGACGCTGTATCAACCTGTGGGCTCAACCAGACTTTTCTTCAGGTATTATTCGTCAATATTGATGGCAGAAAATTATCCTGCCTGTCTAGTTTGCTGCTGGTAAGTTTTTCGTTTGTTTGTTTGTTTTTTATTCTTTTCTGTTCTTGTTTGTTTTATTTTGTTAGGCAAGGGGGGAAGAGAGCTTCTCTCTTGTTGCTTCATTCTGTCATCTTATCCTAGAAAAGTGTTTCTTCAATTTTTGCTTAAAATTGTAATTTACCTTCTATAGCATTTCTGGGGTGCAACCTGGCTAAAATGTTGTTTTAAACTTATTTGTAGGCAATCACATTTTTCATAGATTGTCAACATAGTAAAAAGTTCATTTTAATTACACTAACAAATCTCACTAGGAGCTGTTACAATATCCTTTATATGGCAAAGCCAGTTCTGTGGGTTTGAATACCTTTGCTTTCATGAATAATTCAAGAAGGCAGTTAATAAAGATGAGTAATTGTTCATATGCAATTGGGGGTAAAATGATGGGAGACTATTCACGCTTTTCTCAACAGAACTATGATATCATTTGGCCAGGCTTCTTCAGGCTCCCTTGCAATGCAAGAAGACTTTGAGGGTTATTTACACAAATCTCTGCTCTGAACTTGGATGGAACTAAATAAAGCATTTCTTAGACTGTTAGATATTTGCTCAAATGGCTCTGCAGACCTCAGCAAGGGAAGCTTTAAATTATTAGTTCCCAAATATCGGGCTTCACACTCAGCCATGCTAACCCCAGATGAGGCCTTCAGAGACCTAATAGAGTCCCTTAGTCCTACAAAAAGCTGATCTGCCTTTGCAGCAGAGGCAGCTTCCAGTAGACACGCAAAAATACTGCGGATTAGGGCGCCTGGGTGGCTCAATCGGTTAAGCGTCTGCCTTCGACTCATGTCATGATCTGCGGGTCCTGGGATCAGGTCCCACATCAGGCTCCCTGCTTCACCGGAAGCCTGCTTCTCTCTCTGCCTCTGCCTCCCTCTCACTCTTTCTCTGTCTCTCATGAATAAATAACATCTTAAAAAAAAAATACTGCAGATTGTGTCTGCCTCCTTGGTGCTAGCGTATGGAGTGTGGCTCAGTTCTGGCTGCTGCATCAGAAGGGAAAATTTTGGGTAGTCACTGAACACTCTTCTTCCTTGAAACTGACACATCAGCAGAAATGGCCTCTTCTCTTCCCTAGCTGCTGTCTCTTCTGTGTGTGCTCCTGGAAATGCTGTCACTGTCTTACAGATGAAGGGAGCCATGGACACTTAGAGACAGGCAAAGTGGAAAGGTAGGAGAGGAGCCCCTAGTCCTCTAGGACCTTGTGGCACAGTAGACTTCACTCTCGAACTCTCTTGCCCTTAGTGTTTAAATCACTTGTTTACTTTTGTATTCTTGTAATTAAAAGTCTTATTTGAAAATATGTTAAACACAAAAATAAGGACAATGTAGGGACATCTACTAAAGTGAAGTGGAGTGCATTCACTTTTTTTGCAGTTAAAATGTACCTTCTTTTAGAAAGGTACCTTTTATGGTAATAGCAACTAATAGATTTTTTTTTTTCCAAAATATCCTTACTTGGCAAAGTAAGATGTTAGCAATTCTACATCAGTCTCCAAAGTAGTTTTGAAATTTTACTGGTCCATGAAATCTGAAAGTCTGGGAATCACTGCACTGACTTGAGAAAAACTCATTCTTGGACTAGGACTCAGAATTGGTTTTTAGCCTAGTGCTTTCCTTTCTGGCCACTCTTTACATACAGGACTTATGAATCCAACTCTTGCCCCTCCCTTGGCTTCCTTCTTAGAAAGAAGACAAAGGAAAGAAAAGGGTAGTTCACTAAGCTTTAATTTTTTTGACTGCGACATCACTACACTATTGCTCACTCTCTCTCTCTCTCTCTCTCTCTCTCTCCCCCTCTCCATACACCCTCCTGCACACCGTCTCCCCACATACACCAACACATGCATGCACAGAAACACACACACACACACACACACACTTTCTACAGGGATGAACGCTTTTCTTACCATGTACCTACCCATCACCATTTGTTAGCATTTGCTCTATTTGTTATATTGCTCTCTTTCTCCACCATCCCATTTAAAAAAATCAATCGCTGGAAAGCTATGTGCTAACATCACTACACTTCCCTACAAAAATAACTTTTAATTACACATTTGATTCCACAGTTGAGCCTGGTTACAGTTAATTACTAATGGTTACAGCTGGAAATTTTGCGATGGCGTTGGAGACGGAAGGGGAAGTTTGAGAGAAGTTTCGTCAACCAGGGTAGCTTTTGATGTGATGATAGTAAAAAAAAAAAAAAAGAAAGAAAGAAAAAAGTATACATATATATATATATGGCTGAAGTCATTTGCAGGAACAAGGCAGTTACACCAAGGAATGCATCTGATGCAACTGAGGCTCAAAGCAGCCATGGTCAGAGTGGCTAGAGGAGGATTTGTTTTCTTTGTTTTTGTAACAGTCTTCTGGGACCAAAAAACAAAGACGTGGATGTTCCTCTTCCCAAATGCAATTTGCAACAGAGAAGCAGTACAGGCACTGGTGGTAGAAGAGTTGCTTTCTCATAAATCCTGGTCTTCTGCAGGTCTGCTAGGCTCAACTCTCCAGAAGAGGAATCTCTCAGCGTCTCCCAGTAGCCCCTGCACTCCCCCACCCCGATTCCTCCTCTAGAAAATCAATAATGATGGGATGACAAGATAAGGGACAGAATGCACCTATAATCCTGCCTGGAATAGAGCCTATAGTAGGTGCACGTGACATGGTGTACCCAAGTATGATTATTCCCCAAGTTTGATGACAGTATTGAGCAAATTTAATTTTATGATGAAAATATAAATATCTTATTACAGTACTTAGTCATTTTTTTTAAAGAGTCTTTACCTTCTAGAGATAGATTCCAAAGTATTTAAAGAGGAAATGACGTGATGTCTGCTAAAAGAAGCCACAGTAGAGAAGAGTAGATGGAAACATGATTGGACATGTTGATCACTGTGGAAGCTGAGTGAAGGAGGCATCGTTAAACTAGTCTCTCTACTTTTGCATAGGTTTGAAATTTTCCAACATAAATAAGAAACAAACAAAAGTTGGCAATTTCTTGCCTAAAGTAAAGAACATTAAATTACATTATTTTCAGCAGCATAAGAAACACTTCTCATCCCTTTGCATCCCCTGCTCTTATAGAGGACATTGTATGGAATAAATACATTATCACTCATTCTTTTCTTCATTAGAACTCCCTGAAAGGACCTTATCTCTCTGTTTTATCAGGGTTTTTCTCCTAGTCAATTATCAGCAATTAAATTATTATGAAGTTGACAAACAAAGACCAATCTGGTTAAACTATTTGGGGCGAAAATGTAAACACGTTTAAAGTGAAGTTTTCTTGATTCATAGTGACAATGGACTCCAACAGTGTCCCTGACCATGGCTATCATTGTTAATATTGAGAAACAAGAATTCCTGGCCACCCAAGAAGGCCATTTAAAGTTGGTTAGGGAGAGAGGATATGGATTTAAAATGATTTGGTTCTGGGGAGGGGTGTTAAAAATTGTGGATTTTAAGGCATGTTCCAGCAAAAAGGTTGGGAAGGTTTTTTGATTTGTGTCTTGATATATATGAATAGCTGATTTGTTAAAAAAAAAAAAAAAAAACCACAGTGAAAAATCACACTTCAAAGTTAAAGAACAGCTGTCCTCTTCCAAAGCCATAGTCTCAGAATTCCTTAAGGTGGTAGTCTCCCCGTATGTTTTAAGTATCTGTTTACACATCATTAACAATTTCTTTGAAAACCATAGGAGGAAGACAGGCCAAGGAGGAAGACCCTGGAAACTGGATTGTTAGCCCAATACAGCCAGTTAATCTTGCAATTATCATTTCACAGGTTTGTCTCGCAATTATCATTTAAGCAAATGGGAAATGCTTCAAGCTACACAAATGGAACACATGTAGATTTGTGTAAATCGGGGCACATCTAGAGGGATGCTGACTCAGGGATGAAGAGGCATATTTCCAAGTCTTGCACACTCAGCCATAGCTTCATTAATGTTGCTGACAGACCTTGGTTAATTAGCCCTGTGGAAGGACAGTTTTTGTTTTGTTTTGTTTTTTTCTCCAGAGACTCCAGGAAGGAGAATTCTCTAAGGCTAGCCGTTTGCTAACTTCAGGGTCTGAGAAGTGGTTTGGCTTCCTGGATGGAAGGGTTTCTCATTCCAGGGAGGTCAGAGATCTTTCTTCTCCCTAACAGATAACATGCCATTTAGGTGGTCCAGTTTTCCAGCTAACTTTAGAATTGGCAGTAGTAAAACATTCAGTGAAATGTTCATTTTAAGTTGGATTATAAAGCAATGCCTATAGTTTTTAGACAAAACACCAGCACTTTTGTGTACAAACAAGTGAAATCCTTTAAAATAGTCACTCAAATTGTATTTGGAGCTCCTTTTGTGGTATTGCCTGGGGTCAATTTGTAAGGCGCAGTAGGTATTTGTTGCCAAAATGATTATATGTAGATTACTCACCAGATCTGGTTTTCAGCTTTTGTAAAATGCAAATGGATTCTACCCTGGGAGATTTAACAATTTAAAAGCTGTCTTGGACGTGGATGGAACTAGAGGGTATCATGCTTAGTGAAATAAATCAATCCGAGAAAGACAACTATCATATGATCTCCCTGATATGAGGAAGTGGAGATGCAACATGGTGGGTTAGGTAGGAGAAGAATAAATGAAACAAGATGGGATCGGGAGGGAGACAAACCATAAGTGACTCTTAATCTCACAAAACAAACGGAGGGTTGCTGGGGGGAGGGGGGAGGGAGAAGGGGGTGGGGTTATGGACATTGGGGAGGGTATGTGCTATGGTGAGTGCTGTGAAGTGTGTAAACCTGGCGATTCACAGACCTGTACCCCTGGGGATAAAAATGCACTATATGTTTATTAAAAAATAATAATAATAAATATAAAAATGTCAAAAAAAAAAGCTGTCTTGAATGATGATTTTACTCTCAAGGTGAGTACAGAGTAATCTCCAGTAATTACTCTGAGGGAGAAAATTCTCATCGGGAGTGTTAAATTCTAATGTATTGATTTTTAAAAGTCAGGGTCACCCGGCTGGCTCAGTTGAAAGAGCTTACGGCTCTTGATCTGGGGATCATGAGTTCTAGCCCCAGGTTGGGTGTAGAGATTACTTAAAAATGAAAAAATAAATAAGCTTAAAGAAAAGCCAGACATGAGAGATGGTTGTTGCATGTAGTTTCTCCAGTTGAGATCAGATGTGGGTTGAAATAAAAGTGGGTCTCCCACTATTTCCCTCCAGCAAGTCTGCCACATTGGTGGGAAGTTGGACCCTAAGCATAGTAGGTAATAACATCTTCCTAGCCCAGCCTACATTCAGAAAAATCTTCAAAACTAAATGTGGCTCCAAGTTATTATCTTGTTTTAAAAGTTCAATATATACTTTCTCTTTTTAATCTCAAAATAAAATATTTAATTTCTCAACTTTGCTTTTTTTTGTTCTCAAGTTTAAAATGATGAATCATATTATTTCTTATTGTAATTAGTTTGGCTGAAATATATTCTAGTTTTGCTACCTACTTTAATTTAAACTCATATTTTAGCCACTTTTGTAGGTGTTTTTTCAGTAAGTCAGATAATATTCTTTTATGTAGTTGTTATCTAGATACCTAGGACAATTTCCCAGATACATTTTTTGAAGTTGAGTTGTCCTCCTTTGTTTTTATATTTAGATACACAGTACCAGGCGATTTTTATATTTACAAAACTATACCCCCTCCAAAACAGGAACTTAATGTCTAATCATTTACATCAGATTCATTTGAATCATTAAAAACAAAATACCCAAATTGATGATGGGGAGGAGAACAGTAAGTGTTGTGATTGTCTTTCGACCACAAAAACATTTCTTAGTGTACTGAAGCTTTAGTTTTCCTTCTCCTCAGGAGTTGAGGCAGAGGGGCAGAGGCACATGAGGTCCATCTCACCAGGCTGATTCAGGCCAGTGCAGCTGCTGGCCTGGGCACAAGCGTGGGCGGCCACCTGTGGCTCCCAGCACAGCTGTTTGGTAGAAGGCCAGCCAAAGCCCAGTCGGTGGGGTGGAGGCAGGTGGCCAGTTGGGCGGCCAGTACATTCTGGCATGGGCTGAAAGAACACCTGGTTCCACTCTGTAGACCCACCGCAGAAGGTCAAGGAATTTGTTTGCTGGCAGCAACCTGATGGTCTAGCTCTGACTGAAACAGAGAAACCCACCTTTCTTGAAACTTACCCGAAGCCAACACAGGAATCATTCTGCTCCAGTTGTGTTGAAATAGGTCAGTGAGGCCATCTGGCATGTCTGGAAATGGTGTGGGGGGCTGTCAGACAGGAACAGGCTCTGTGATTCAAAACAGGACATTTCAGGGGAGGTGAGAGCTTTTTCTTGTATTTGGCTGCTAATTGCCGTTGCAGACACCATCCACCCTTGAATATCTCTGACCATCATTTTCCTCCTCTTCCCATGAACTCTAACTACATGCTTAGAAACCACTTTGGGTCCCCATGTATAATTTTGTCACCAGACATAGGAATTTTCATAGGGAACATCACCACCTACAGAGACAGGAGCCCAAAGTTCACCCTTTCCTGACCCCTGAAGTCCCACCCAAGGCCTCAGGCCCACTGCTTCCCAGGAAAAAGAAACCTGTTTCCTTTGGCTTGGCGAGTCACTTTCTCTCTGATAGAGGAGCATCCTTCCAAATTTCCCAGTCCCAGATGTAGACCAGGCAGCAACCTGCCATGTGCCAAAGACATAAGACTTGCCTCACTGGTTCTGTGACCCTTGACAACTTACTCAACCTCTCTAAGCCTCAGTTTTGGAATTTGTAACTAGGGATTAACAGTATTGTCCTCCTTGTTTTGTTGTAACCCATCCAGCGAAAGGACATATGTTAAGTGCCTAGCATAGAACATGTGTACAACAGGTACTCCGCAAATATTGGTAGTATAAATGAATGACCACGGTTGATGCCACTCTCTAGACACAAAGAGGCCACACCTGGTCTGGACTGGTTCTGGGCTAGAACTTCCTGCTGACATCTTTGCTTGGGATTTCAAAGGCCTCATCTCACAATTATTGCCCGGGCCCATAAAGTAGCCTGCTCTGCACAAAAGCCCTTATTGGGGGCACAGATCAGTCTTTTCCAAGAATTGCACTGGCCTTGAGCTAGGAGAAACCTCCACTGTGGAGCCTTTGACCTGAAGAAGGCAGTCTGACTTCTGGGAGGCCTGTAGCTGGTGGGATAACTTGCCCCTCTGATGTGAAACATCTCTAAGGTAATGTATCCAAGCCAAGGTCCAAGAAGAGATCTCTGGATTGAATTTCACAAAACTTAAAGTCTGGAACAATGAAATCTTGACCGGTCAGGCACCATATTCTGTGCCCTGAGGTGAATGGGAATATTCAGGCTCCCTAATCCCTGAACTCTGGACATCAGGTACTATTACCCTTGTGTGACTGCACAGTGTTATTCCAGTATAGATAGATTTTGCCTTGGAAATTGTCTTTCATCATCTATGCAGCTCAAGACTTTCAGTGCGCTAATAGAAATCATCAACCAAGAGACAATACAAACATAACCTTGGTTCCCCACAGAGTGGAGCCAGCCCTCAAACTACAGTTTGATTTCGGTCCTCAGATACTATCTGTGGATGAAACGAGGGACAAAGAATGCTAGAAATAACCCTCTGAGAAAAAGATGGAAGACCATTTTCCTTTTAAGTTACAATTTGGGGTTTTCAAGTCTGAGTTACAAAGCCATTGTGAACAGCTGTTCTTTTTGAAAACATGTTAGTTTATTCCACACATTCTGATGATATGAATGCGACAGAATTCCAAACACAGCTTATCTGTCACTTCTCTATTCAGGGACTAATCTTTTCTCTTTATTGCAACCACCTATTTAGAATTTTCCAGGCCTCCTGGACTGTGAGGTTTTTTTTCCTCCCTGAATTACATTTTTCCCCTTTCTTTTAAAAGTAATGAATATTATCCTAGTCACACCAATTCACACATTTTTGTTACAAAGATCAATACCCAACTTTCTTCCTAATTCACCTGAAAAAAAAAATGTCACCTGGCCTTTTGGAGCATAAACACTCAAGGATGATCCTAGTGCTCTTTGGAGAGTGGCAGAGATCTCCAGGAGGGTGGATTGTCCTTGGATCAGGGCCCTAAGTAGGAAAGTACCCTTTAGATATTTCAAAGGGAGAAAACAGTTAACTGGAAGCTTAACAACAACCGTAAATAAGCAGACTCGCATCTGAGGAATCTAAGCTAAAGCAAACCTTATTTCTCATTATTTCCCCCCTTCCCAACCTCTAGCAGAACTACCCTTTGCAAATCCATTGGGAAGATGATACAGCTGGTCCCACAGTCTTCTCATTCACTGAGCCTTCATAATACTCCAGCCCCTTTTGACTCCTAGAATGACCCTGAAGAAATACTCTCCAAGACTATTGAATCACCGCACCTGAGTTCTTCTAGTGTATCAGGTTGAATGTGTGTGTGGGTGGATACGGAGGTAAGCAGACTGAAGCACAACCTGCCTGGGCATTCCAAAACTTCTTATGTAATTGATGAAATTGTCATTATGAACATACTCAAATAGCTAAATATGCAGGAGGGTTACCTTCATTTTAGTTGCTGAGTTTTAAAAATTGCTGAGTTATCTTTGCATGTGACAGTATACCCCAGCTCAGCAGTAGCTGAACCATTAGTTTAGCCTCAGAGGAAATGTCTGAAGGTGGAAAAGTATGTCCCTCATGTTCCTATGCTCCTTATTGAACTTAAGTAGAAAGATCCTTCTTCAAGTGTCAATACTTTTGTCCAGCACCTTTTCCACAATGAAATATCTTGCAACCTCTTCTATGCTAAAGAATTTACATGAAAAGCAAAAGAAAGAGGGAGACAAAAGAGTCATGGGTCAATCAGATCTTCCTTTCTAGGGTTAGAATAGATGACTAGCGGCCTCTGGGGAGAGAGATCCACCAGAAATACCCAAAGCCCTTATATTTAATAGTCCTGAAATAAAAATAAATGCAATCTCTGAGGAGGGTAATAAGGATACAACAAATTATCTCGATCCTAGATACTACCTGGATAATTTGGGTAGTGTAGTGTGGTATTCCAAAGGCTAGATTCCTCCTACTGCAAGTTTAACACCAGCTTTTCAGGGAATAGACAACTTTCATCTGAATCATTCTTACAAGCTGAATTTTTATTTTTACTAAATTATCTATGTTAAAAAAAAAAAAATCTGTGCCTGGTGTGGAATTTCACTCCATCAAGTGTTACAATGATTTTCTCATTTTCATTACAAGCAGGAGAATGAATGTAGGACAAGTGTTAGGAAACATGGCAATAAATTAGAATATAATTTACAAAAGCAAAAAAAAAGTAACAGTGTACCACATTAATACTGAGTATAAAATAATAAGCAACAACTAATCACAATAATACAAAGGTAATTTCATTCTGTATTATTAAGGATACCTATGTGACATTCACTCCAAAAAATTCCTAATGAAATGGACTGTTTGGGGAGTCATATGTATCTTAAGGGCTTTAATCGGTTGGGTATGTTTACCTTTTCTTTTTTGGCAGGACTTTTTGCCAGTGGCAGATACTGCTCTCAGTCATGGGGTACCAGTTTCCTTGGGACTCCCTAAGTAGTACACATAGCACAGTACTTTGGAGGGCCTGCCATGGTGGCTCAGCCTCCACTGACAATCCTATTGCCATTATTTAGGAAGAGAGCATATCACATAGCCATGTGGTTGACTGCACAGTTAGCAGCGGTATTGTGATGTGCTGTAGAATATTTGTTTCCCCACTCAGGTTTAGTCCTGTTCCATGCTGTGCTTGGTTCCTTCTAGCAAAGTAATCTGATGCTGCGCCTGGAAGCCCTCTGCTCCTGGCCTTGAGTTGAAGCTGGTGCACACTCCTGAGGGAACACTAGCTGTCCCCTCTTCTAACGTTAGTCAAGGGAGCCCAGGGCAAGGGTCCTCACAACGTTAGTTTCCAGGTGAGGTGTAGAATAGACTTAAGTCAGTAATGTAAGAAATCTTTTTGGAATACAAACATGAGCTGATATTTATGTTGGGGAAAAACAGATCCTGACAGGAAACCTATCCCTAAAATGCCACAAAAAGTACTCATCTTTTATTCACTTCACCAGGGCACATTAGCACCAAGTTAACTGCTCTTTGCAAGGGACGGAGGGAATTCAGTGCTGGGGCCACGCTGCTCATGGGCTACCTCCCCTTCACTGAATAGATGGTGCTTTGGCTCGTCTTTTCAGGGCAGTATACAGAGGGTCCCTGGCAATTGTTGTGTATCATCAGTAGCTTTCTCTGGCAAGCTCAGGGATGTGAGCTGTGGTGTTGAGAGAGAAAGCAGGCGAGATAATAGGGATGACCATGACTGAGTGTGCAGAACATCCCATGCTGACTGTCCATAGCAAACCTGAAGTTTAGGTTGGTTTTTGAAGTCTGTGAGTCTCTTTTCCTTTCTGAAAAAAAAACTAACCTCTACCTTAGGTCACGGCGTAGCTTATACACCTGACATGTAGTTTGAGCACACACAGTGACGGGTTTAAGTCAAACATACTCTTTAACTGCAAGTAGTATCTTTACAAAGTAGCCATTTGGTTGGAGTTTGAGGTGTCGGTGTAGCACGATGTACACACCTGTAGGATACAAAGCACATTCATCAAGAACCTGCTGCAAGCTACAAGTGTTCAAGTACAAAATACAAATAAGTACCCTCTTTTTTTCCCTTTTCTTTTAATCCCACCATTGAAGCTTTTGATGGCCATGACACGAAATTACTTGTGGATAGGGAAAATATGAGCTAGCCGATTTAATTTAGGATTCTGGATTTGATTCTAGAATTTGACTTGCCCAAGAAACTTGGTTTCACATTTGATTGCCATTCAGAGTATCCATAAAAAATACAAAATAGTTGGTTGAGTGACTATTAAAGTTATGCTTTATGATCTTTAGGCTTCATGAGTTTTTCTTCTTTGGTTGTTATCCCTTGCCTACTTTAAAACTCACAGAAATAGCACATTTATGTGCAAGCACACTCATCTAACCCACACACTCAAAAGCGCCCGCACACACACACACTTGCTTTCATATAAATAAATGCCCTTCTGCCATATCAAAGAAGGGACATCTGGAAGCCATCACAACTGTCAGCAAAAGGGTCTGCCTGGTTGTTACTGAGCCAGTCTATCTTTTGCACGGCATCATTTCAGTAAGCTCAACACACGTGCAACAGTCCAACGGGGCAGAAGCTGTTCTGTGGCCGGTGAGGATGTCAACACAATTGAGTTGGGGTGACCCAAAGAAGAACTGAGGCATCCTGTGTGATGGCAACAAAGGGCCTGTTTCTTCGGTCTCTACCATACCCCTGGTCTGGCTTCTGCATGAAATCAAAATGTTTTTCTCTTAAAGTTTTAATGGAAGTCTCAGCTTCACTTGCACAATGGCAAGTTGGCCACAGTCTTTTAGCACAGGATTTATAGACTCGCACAGCTGCAGTAACTGATGCACTGCCTTCAGCTAATTCCTTCACTGTTGTTCGGTTTAATATAGTTTATATATGGCTCACAGCAGTGTTCAGAACAGGGGGGTTATTCCTAAGGAAATTAAGTGGAATGAAGAAAAATCATACGAACTTTCATTACTTTTGATTTATAATTGCTCCTTAAATTACAGTTAAAAGCCCATTTTAGAATTTCAGTTGTGGTGCTGTTGTAGTGAGATAAAGTATAGTAAATATTTTTAAGCTATGACTTAAGATTTCTGAATCTTCTTTTACTTCCATAGTTGACCAAGTCATAACAGCTACATTTTAAACAGTTTTAAATACAAATGGATTCAGTGTCATTGCTAAGTCCATAATAAAAATTATCTTAATGGTCCAAGGAGGTAAACAGGCTATTGGATTTACTCGAAAGAACACAGACGTTCCATAGTAAGCAAGTCTCCCTGTGTTGTTTGGATCTCTCCGATCTGGCATTCCCTCCTTAATACCGTGTCCAGCACTTTGGATCAATAAATCCCACTTCACAGAAGTTAAAATAATATTGAAATCCTGTCAGCTAGGGCTGACCAGTGGTTACGTTTTCCACAGGGTAATGCATTTGCAAGGACATCAATCCTCTTCCTCTGGGTGGCTCTCTTTGATGGACGCATTTCCACGATGAAATGACAAGGCGCTCTCTCTGGCTTTCCGTGGGTCAGTGTCCTTGGCAGGTCTTACAACACATCTGTCTGAAGTATGCTCGACTACAGAACTTGAACTTCAGCACCAGTGGGCAATAAGCCACTTTGTTCACATCTTTGCACTCTAATGAATGGGGGCAGAAAATGGAAAACAATTAGAGGCACATAAACAAGTGCATAAACAAGCCAATGGGACTGTGTGTTTGGTAAGGTCCCCCTTGCACCAATCCACCTTGGCTTCCACATCCATGTGGTTTTTGTTTTTGTTTTTAAGCATACCCTGTCTGGTACAGCCTACCAGAAACATTCTTTTGATAGATTTTAACACAATTAAAAAAAAAATTATTGCAAGGCTTTTCTCCCAGACTTTTATAAGTATGGTGCATGCCCACTGTGTCTTGAAAGAATTACCATTTGTTGGGATAAGTGATCACTTTAGACAGCTTGGAAACATGAGTCATTTTTCTTACAGCGCTTTTATTGCTTCTTTCTCAAGGGTTATTTTATTCAGCAGTGCAAGGTTATCCAAAATCAAACATGAGTTGCATTGTTTGATACCAAAGTACACATGTCTCAAGAGAATCTCTGCATCTGTGAGGCGTGGGGATGGGCCTGGGTGAATGAAAAGGATTGCTGACAGTGGCCTAGATTCAGCAACTACACTAGACAAAGAGGAAAACTTTGAGGGGTTGGCCTCAAATGGCAGCAGTCTGTGGGTTATGGAAACATGTAGAAATGTCTTTTTTTAATTTGGAAGTGAGACATGGCCTTCTTTTTTCCTATGTGTATTTTCTCCTCAGTGCTAGAATTGCCACAGTTGAGGTCTGCAGTTCTTGCAGCCAGAAGGTGAATAAATGATTCTTTCTCCGTCTCCCCTTGAAGCTGGTGGCAGAAGATGGGGCGAAAGGGCCAGTGTAGAGAAAGGCACACCAGTCTTTGATCCTTAGCGCCCCTCTCACCACCACATGACCCCACTACTTCTAATAATGATATTCTTCTCTAGTCCTCTGGTCACTTTTATCTGGCGATTTTAAAATTCTTTGTAAACCTAGTAATTAAATTTCCATATGCCTCCCAGAATCAAAGTTCCACCCTCATTTTTCCAGGTGGTTATACTGAGGCATCCTGGGTAAACTGCTGAAGGTAATTAGAATCAGGCAGAACCCTGGGTGAAGTTCAGTGTAACAGGACAGTTTTGTCGTTGTTGCTTGCTGGGTTATTTGCAAATTTTTTTTCCTGGCTTCAGAAATCCACTGAAGTTCTAAGAGATCATATACATGGTACAGAAGGCATAGATGATAAACTTGAGGAATTATATGTGAAGGAATGGGAAAGTTTTCCATTATTATTGAGAAGTAAGTTAACAATTTTATTGATCTCACATTCCAGGCTCTTTCAGTGAAAGACTTAAATTTCAAACGGGAGCCCTCAATCTTCTGTGAACATAAATGCTGTCACCATTGAACTTCTTTACTCACAATTTGACTTACAAAGAGAGTAAAAGTTAGAAATTTGAATAGAAACTTTGCACACTAGGATTCTCAGTAAATGTAAGTTTTGGCTGAAAGAAGGGCAGAGAGACAAGAAAATTTTCTTTAAACGTTGTACTAAAAAAAGAAATCAGATGATATTTTATGAATCAAGTATGAATTTGACGCAAAAAGATCTCCACATATTTTAATTTGAAGGTCACTTGGCTTTTTTTTTTCCTTTTCCTCTCTGTCATGACCAGTAAAAAGTAACCAAAACAGGTTTAGACTAAGAATATTTTCATGGTGGTAGGGGGAAGTTTTATCCATGTTACCAAGAGGAATATATTGTCAGGGTAATGCAATTATTAAAATAATGAGAAGGGCTCCTGGGTGGTTCAGTGGGTTAAACATCTGCCTTGATCCCAGGGGCCTAGGATCAAGTCCTGCAGGCTCTCTGCTCACACTTTCCCTCTGTGCTTTCTCTCTCTCTCTCTTTCTCAAATAAATAAAAAATGAATAAACAAAATCTTTTTTTTAAAAATGAGAAAAGCCAATATAGTATCATTCATCTTTAATTCTAAATCACCATCCTGGGACAGGGTCAAGAATACAGGGAGTGGAGGAGGAGTCAAGATGGCGGAGAAGTAGCAGGCTGAGACGACATCGGGTAGCAGGAGATCAGCTAGATAGCTTATCTAACCATTGTGAACACCTACAAATCCAACGGGAAATCAAAGAGAAGAAGAGCAACAATCCCAGAAACAGAAAATCGATCACTTTCTGAAAGGTAGGACCTGCGGAGAAGTGAATCCAAAGCGACGGGAAGATACACCCCGGGGGGAGGGGCCGGCCCCCGGCAAGCGGCGGAGCGACGGAGCACAAAATCGGGACTTTTAAAAGTCGGCTCCACTGGGAGACATCGCTCCAGAGGCTAAACTGGGGGGAAACCCAGGCGGGGTCAGCATAACCCCAGGACCCGCAGGGTCACAGAAGGACTGGGGGTGTCTGAGTGCCACAGAGCTCACAGGTATTGGAGCGGGGAAGCCGGCTATAGCGACAAAGCCGAGGAGTGAGCTCTAAGCCCAGGGTTACCTTGTGCCGGTCGCAGGCTGGGTGGGCTCGGAGCGCAGCCGGAGGCCACAGAGACAAAAGCGACCCGGCGCTTTTCTCCAGCTCCAACAATTGACTGCTTTCCTCGAGGCGCGACCGCAAGCCAGGGAGGCGGGACTGTTGGGCGCTTTGCTCTGAGAGCGCACTGAAGAGTGGAACCCCAAGCTCTCGGCTCCTCCGGGCCGAGAGACTGGGAGGCCGCCATCTTCATTCCCGTCCTCCGGAACTCTACGGAAAGCGCTCAGGGAACAAAAGCTCCCGAAAGCAAACCCGAGCGGATTCCTTAGCCCGGCCCCTGGCAAGGGCGGTGCAATTCCGCCTGCGGCAAGGACACTTGAAAATCACTACAACAGGCCCCTCCCCCAGAAGATCAACAAGAAACCGATCCAAAACCAACTTCAGTCACCAAGAACAGCGGAATTCCACAGCAGGAGAAAGCAAATCCTACCTGGACAAAATGACAAGGCGGAAAAACTCACCTCAAAAAAAAGAACAAGAGGCCGTACCGAAGGCTGGAGACCTAATCAATACAGACATAGGTAGCATGACAGATCTAGAGTTCAGAATGACAATTCTCAAGGTTCTAGCCGGGCTCGAAAAAGGCATAGAAGATATTAGAGAAACCCTCTCCGGAGAGATAAAAGCCCTTTCTGGAGAAATAAAAGAACTAAAATCTAACCAAGTTGAAATCAAAAAAGCTATTCATGAGGTGCAATCAAAAATGGAAGCTCTCACTGCCAGGATAAATGAGGCAGAAGAAAGAATTAGTGACATAGAAGACCAAATGACAGAGAATAAAGAAGCTGAGCAAAAGAGAGACAAACAACTACTGGAACACGAGGAGAGGATTCGAGAGATAAGTGACACCATAAGACGACACAACATTAGAATAATTGGGATTCCAGAAGAAGAAGAAAGAGAGAGGGGAGCAGAAGGTATATTGGAGACAATTATTGGAGAGAATTTTCCTAATATGGCAAAGGGAACAAACATCAAAATCCAGGAGATGCTAAGAACGCCCCTCAAAATCAATAAAAATAGGTCCACACCTCGTCACCTGATAGTAAAATTTACAAGTCTTAGCGACAAAGAGAAAATCCTGAAAGCAGCCCGGGAAAAGAAGTCTGTAACATACAAGGGTAAAAACATTAGATTGGCAGCGGACCTATCCACAGAGACCTGGCAGGCCAGAAAGAACTGGCATGACATATTCAGAGCACTAAACGAGAAAAACATGCAGCCAAGAATACTATATCCGGCTAGGCTATCATTGAAAATAGAAGGAGAGATAAAGAGCTTCCAGGACAAACAAAAGCTGAAAGAATTTGCAAACACCAAACCAGCTCTACAGGAAATATTGAAAGGGGTCCTCTAAGCAAAGAGAGACCCTAAAAGTAGTAGATCAGAAAGAAGCAGAAACAATATACAGTAACAATCACCTTACAGGCAATACAATGGCACTAAATTCATATCTCTCAATAGTTACCCTGAATGTTAATGGGCTAAATGCCCCAATCAAAAGACACAGGGTATCAGAATGGATAAAAAAACAAAACCCATCAATATGCTGCCTACAAGAAACTCATTTTAGATCCGAAGACACCTCCAGATTTAAAGTGAGGGGGTGGAAAACAATCTACCATGCTAATGGACATCAGAAGAAAGCTGGGGTGGCAATCCTTATATCAGATCAATTAGATTTTAAGCCAAAGACTATAATAAGAGATGAGGAAGGACACTATATCATACTCAAAGGGTCTGTCCAACAAGAAGATCTAACAATCTTAAATATCTATGCCCCTAACATGGGAGCAGCCAACTATATAAACCAATTAATAACAAAATCAAAGAAATACATCGACAGTAATACAATAATAGCAGGGGACTTTAACACTCCCCTCACTGAAATGGACAGATCGTCTAAGCAAAAGATCAACAAGGAAATAAAGGCCTTAAATGACACACTGGACCAGATGGACATCACAGATATATTCAGAACATTCCATCCCAAAGCAACAGAATATACATTCTTCTCTAGTGCACATGGAACATTCTCCAGAATAGACCACATCCTGGGTCATAAATCAGGTCTCAATCGGTACCAAAAGATCGAGATCATTCCCTGCATATTTTCAGACCACAATGCTCTGAAGCTCGAACTCAATCACAAGAGGAAATTTGGAAAGAACGCAAATACATGGAGACTAAACAGCATCCTTCTAAAAAATGAATGGGTCAACCAGGAAATTAAAGAAGAATTGAAAAAATTCATGGAAACAAATGATAATGAAAACACAACAGTTCAGAATCTGTGGGAAAATCACCATCCTGGGGCTCCTGGGTGGCTCAGTGGGTTAAGCCTCTGCCTTCGGCTCAGGTGACGATCCCACGTTCCCGGGATCAAGCCCTGAGTCGGGCTCTCTGCTCATCGGGGAGCCTGCTTCCCCTTCTCTCTCTGCCTGCCCCTCTGCCTACTTGTGATCTCTCTCTCTGTCAAATAAATAAATAAAATATTAAAAAAAAAATCACCATCCTAATGGGGCAGCCTGCCAGCAGAGACCACCGCTCCGAGTTGGCAGTGGGGCTTGATGGGATCGCGTCAAGTACAAAATAAATTTTAGCCAAAATATAAAGATCATTTAGTTGAGAAACAACAGAGAGAGTAGGACTGGTTGCTTTAAAGTACAAGGAAATAAAATGAGAAGCCAGGCTGTCCTGGTTTAATCCTAGTTTTCTCATTAACTTTATGCCTCTGAACAAACAGCCTCTCTGTGCCGGAGTTTCCCCCTCTGTAAACAGGGATGATGAGAGCTCTTACTTCCACACATAACACGTCTATCCTGTGATGCCACCTGGAGCAGTGCATACACAGTTTGTCAGCACTTGATAAATACAAGACATTGAATTACAACCATTACTACCACTATTAGTTATTATTTCATACCACCTGATGACAGTATATATAGGTTACTACTGACACATTATTTAGATACTACTGAGAAAAGGCTGTCCTATTGACATAAGTATTTTCTGGGGTTCAGTTTTATTGGGAGATTCATTACTCCATTTTTGGAAGAGTTGCTGCTACTCTAGGAAAATACTGAGATGAGCAAAAGACGAGCAAATGCATAGATTTTTCGTTTAGATTTAGACCTTGGAATCCAATTCCATGACAGATAATAACTAATGAATAAAATATTCATAAGTTGTTCCTCCCTCCAATTACCCCCACCATCCACCCATCCAGGCCATCACAAATATACATAACTTGAGATTCAGCTTCGTGCTGGAAATGAGAGGACTCTACTCATCATACAGAGGCCCAGAGCACAGTCCTTTGGCCACAAGCAGTGTCTAGCCTCGGGGTAGGCTGGAAGCAGCTGCCAGGCTGTCCCTCTCTGAACTTTTCAATACCCCTCTCAAGTTAGTTGTCCACTAAGTTGATTCCAACCAGCTTGACTGAAAGTAGGAAGTCATTTGGGTCTTGGGAGCAGGATCGAGCTTAGAGAGGCAGGCACTCCTGAAGAGCATATGCAACCTGCCTGCCCCAGCACCATAAGACAGTGGTAAGGGGTGGCAGATCTGGAGTGAGCCCTGCGGGTGAATTCTGGAGCTACTTCCTCCCCTTATTTGATTGTCCTGGGCCAAGTTCCTTTACCTCTTTAAGCCTCAGTTTCTTCATCTGTGAAGTAGAGACCTGTGACAAGACCTGCTCATAGGATGTGGTAAAGTGAGGTACAGATGACATAGTGCTTACAAAGAGCATGCCCCCTGCCCCTCGACCCTCTCCCCCAGCACCTGGCACAGAGGAATCACTCAGTCCCTTAGCTCTCGTTATTACCACTAACACATCTGCCTCTGAGATCAACCATTGTGTATAATGTCTCTGGGATCCCTAACACAATGTACCTAGGCTCTCAGGGAGGGTTACACATTAGCAAGCATAAGCAAATTAACAAAATATATCAAACAGAGAGCAGGTAAATCATAATGGTATAGGGTAGAGAGAGATGGGGGAGGAGCCAGGGTTGGGAATGCCAAGATGGGGACAATAGGCTTTGATGAGACATTAAAATGGAGATCCTGGGGCTGCCTGAGGACATGCAGCTTTGATGTGCAAAGGAAGATCCCTGAGGAAGACCCCATTCCTACTTCTTGGTTTTGCCTTCTAGAGACTGCCCAGACAGGGAGACTCAATCTATTTCTATGGAAATCTATTTACCAGAAAAGTTCAACCATGACTGGTCTTTTATTCTCTGCCTTTTAATGTCATAAGAGTTTGATACAGTAACGACCACATTAAAAATAATTTATTAAGTGCCTCCTATGTGCCAGGAATTGCCTGGCGATTTTACATACTTATATATTTAATCCTTTGATGTATATAAGACATCAGATTTACATAGATGGCAAAAGTGAAGCTCACAAACATTAGGAAAACTAGGCTGGTCACACAGCTAGTCAGTCTAAGAGCTGGGGCTTGGACCCCTCAGTTTTGCCAGCATTCTTGGTGTCATGGAACTACAAAAAGTTTTCTGCCTGTTAAGACTTCTGTATTCTTGGCAGATACCAAATGTCATGAGTCAACCCTTGGTGGGATCATCACCAGAAAATTTGCTTTGCCACCTTAAAAAAGGGGAATTAAATAAAAAATAACCTACACCCAGTAGGGGGCTCAAACTCATAACCCCAAGATCAAGAGCTGCATGCCCCACTGACTAAGTCAGTCAGGTGACTAGAGAATGAGTAGGGTTTTTTAACAGGCATTTGAAATAGCCTGAACACTTTTCTGCGGCTTTACCCTCCTCCTTCAATTGTGTAAAATGACGTAAGTGAAAGGTGATTTGAGACACACCAAGAAGTTTTAAATGCCCACTATTACAGAAAGCTGAATGTAATCTTAACTATATTCGGAAAAGTTTTAAATTATACTGGGCCATTCAGCCCATCTGCCACTTTTTAGCTTATCTAGAGAGGATCGACTTGTTGAGCTCTTGAATTTACTCATTGATATTCTGCTGATATAGTCAAGAAGCCTTAATTATAAAACTTACTAGCCTGTTTCATTCTCAAAGCCATTAAAAATATGAAATAATGTGGGGCGACTGGGTGGCTCAGTTGTTAAGCGTCTGCCTTTGGCTCGGGTCATAATTCCAGGGTCCTGGGATAGAGCCCTGCATCAGGCTCCCTGCTCAGTGGGAAGCCTGCTTCTCCCTCTCCCCCTCCCTCTGCTTGTGTTCCTGCTCTTGCTGGCTCTCTCTCTGTCAAATAAATAAAATCTTTTTAAAAAAAAATGAAATAATGTAAGTGATGAATCACTCAATTCTATACCTGAAATTCATATTACACTATATGTTAACTAACTGGAATTTAAATAACTTACTAAAAAAATAATCTTTTCACCCTTGAATTAATACACAGTACAGCTTACTATTTGTGATAAAAACCATTCTGGAAAAGCTCTGCATAATTAAACCACATTTTCCTGTTGAAATCAAAACAATAATAAATGTTCTGTTTTGGTTTCTGAATGATCTTCAGTAGGCATCGATTTCTAGATAATCTCTAAAATATCTAATAAACAAAAGCTTCTCTATACCTAAGTAAAACATAATCTATAAATAAACTATTATACTAGGAGACCTATTAAAAGGAATCCCTTAGGGGCGCCTGGGTGGCTCAGTGGGTTAAAGCCTCTGCCTTTGGCTCTGAGGGTCCTGGGATTGAGCCCCGCACTGGGCTCTCTGCTCAGTGGGGAGCCTGCTTCTCCCCCACCCCCTGCCTGCCTCTCTGCCTACTTGTGATCTCTGCTTGTCAAATAAATAAATAAAATCTTCAAAAAAAAAAAAAAAAGGAATCCTTTAGGTAGAATATTTTTGCAACATAATTACTTTTTAATTAATCTATTTGGAAGGTTTGGTCTTCACTATCATTTTCTTCATACAGATACACTTATATACTGCTTTTTAAGTAGTGGAATCTAAGTCAGCAGGGTCAAGGATTTTAAGATGAAGGAGCTTGATTTTTCTCTTCTGCCATCATCATGTACCAGCTAAGTATTGTCCAGGAAGAGAAAGATAAGACACTCATTCTACCTTTTCTCTTGTGAGGCTATGGGAAGGGTAAGAGGTCCTGGCATGAGGTTTCTAGGAAATATTTTGTGGACCTAACTAGTCTCTTCTTTTTTACATCCCACCTCTCCCTGAAAATAAAACATTACTTTATCCAAGGCAGATATTTCTAGTGGGGAGAACAATTTATGGAGCATTCCTTAATTCTTCTCAAGGACATTTGGGAGTATATCAAGGGTTGAAAGCCAACCCCTAGGCCCCACAATGTGAACTAGACCCATTATTAGAATCTGAAGTAACCTGCCAGGTATCCTAGAGTGGGTCTCACTGGTAACCTGGATTTTGGAAGAGTTGAATGATAAAATGAGACAACCTGTTACACAGGCAACACATGAATCTACTTATCATTGATGTGCCAATGGGTTTTTTCCCCAGGTGCTTTACATTAATCTTTCAAATCTCTGACCTAAAACACATGATTTTAAAATACTCACACTGAACAGAGGCTTATAAATTTATGATGCAATTGGATTCAGATTCATTGTGACTTTGAAGGCTTCGCTTGGTCCAAGGAGTACAAGAGCAACTCCTGAGATGTAGTGCTCTTGCATCTATTTCATAAAACGCTACAAAGCCTAGCTATCATTGGAGTAACCTGGGGCACATAGGGACATATGCTCTCATGACCAGGTTGGACCACTCAGCATCTTTCTTTGGAGAACGCGCACCCTGTGAGCCTGTAAACTCTTCATGAGATTCAGAGGAAGAACACAGTAAGTAGAGAGTTACGACTTAAGCACTGTAGGGTCTATCTTTTGGATTACAAAAGTGCAACCAGCTGTGCCTCTGTCAAACCATCCAGGGAGATGCGGAGCCTAGTGAGAGGTGAGATGGCAGAGGCTGTGCATGTGAATTTGTGATGCAGGAGTCGGGGGTGAGGGGTGTGAACTCGGGATTTTTCCTGAAAAAACTGTACTTGAGCCCTTGATACATTAGATAGGTAGACTGGAAAAGGATGAATTAACAAGTTTCACTTGGGAAGTTGACATTATTCATCGCAGTGGGAATAGTCCACCAACTTTTCATCGTCGAAGCAAGATGATGTCAACTATAAAACTTGATTCCAGTTTCATCTCACCATGGACTAAGCCGTTCCTCTTTCTCTCTTTGTTTTCTCAGTTTCCCTTTACCCATTCTGATTCCCTGGATGCCACCCACATTCATCCTCACGGTGGTATGATCCCAACACAAATCCCAGGGTTCCCTGTAAACCAGACAGCCAGGAATGTGAACCCTAGTGGTAAGGTTCATTACAAGCTTTTGAAAATGGCAAAGGAAAAAACAACTCTTCCTCACCTCTTTGAAATCAAAGTCTTCAAATGACCATCATTGTCTCTTTCACTGTTTGTTTTTTTCTTAAGATTTTTATGTATTTGACAGAAAAAGAGATAACAAGTAGGCAGAGCGGCAGGCAAAGAGAGAGGGGGAAGCAGGTCCCCTGCTGAGCAGAGAGCCCAATGTGGGGCTCGATCCCAGGACCCTGAGATAATGACCTGAACTGAAGGCAGAGGCTTAACCCACTGAGCCACCCAGGCACCCCTCTTTCACTGGTTTTAACACATCAGATGCCACTTTAAATCTCAAATCCAGTAGCTGTTTTGTTCTAGGGGTCTAGATGAGATTTCTGGAGCTGTTCAGGCTCTCTCTGAGTTGTTCATTTGAACAACTTTGAACAGCAAAGCCACTGTTAGACAGCCTGAGCTAGTAAAGCAATGCACATTAACCACACCTTTCCTGGGTTGATTACCAGCTCATGGCACACCCAGAATTATTACCTGGCAGCAATAAATGTTAGATGACAGAGTGGCCTGTGCTATTGAGAGGCTGAAAAGACTCGCCATTTAAACAAGGTAAACTGCATAAAGGTAAATAAAATGGCATTCGGGATAGAATTTCAGGTAAGCTTGAGTAGGATAGTCCCAGCTGCCAGATGTACTCTAAAAAATTACTTTGAGTAGTACTTTAGATGCAGTGATACCCAGTATGTCTCATAAGTCACTCTTGGCGGCAGCATAGTTACCTTCATGCTGGTGGTCTGTCAAAATGAAGCCTATAATGCTATAACCCTTCACTGAAGGTTTTCAAGAATTAAAAACTAAAGCAGATGTTGAACAAGGCAAATTGTATTTCCCTCCTTACTTCTACTTCCCTCTTACTAGTTATTATTTGTATTATCTTGATGCTCCACTTTTTAGTTTCATTCTCCTATTATTCTTTATTGTCTTAACCTCCCTCCATTTCTTCTATTTCTTTCCATTGTTTATTTTTATTTTTTTAAAAAATCTTACTCAAATTCCATTATTTTATTACGGCTTTTGGGGATGAATGTGCTTAACTTCCTTATAGATTCCTAAATTCCTTATCATGATTTATTCCTAAATTCCGTATTTAGTAACCAAAATCTAAATGGGAGTCTTCCTGGATACTTTCAAATCTCTCATCCTCATGTCTGACTGTCATCAGGTTCTTTTTATTCTCCTTTCCATTTTATACTTTTTTTCTCATTCATTATTCTCCTTCTGATTTCTACTATACCTGCCTTAGTTCAAGCCTTCTTCATCGCAAGACTGGACTCTTCTTCCACACAAGGTTCACCTCCCACTGCCCCTTCACACTTCTGCCATTCCAAGCTTATCACTCCCCAATTTCCCTCACTTGTTCTCTAGGGCTTGTAGATAGAGTCCTAACTAGCTTCCACAGTATGCAGGACCCTCAAAACCAAGTCCCTGTCTCTCTCTCTTCATAGCCACATCTCTACTGCCTGCCCATCTGCCAACCCACTGCACCCATACTGAGCTACTCCCATGCCCCATGACTGCAGATACTCTTCCTCACCTAGGAACACCCAGACCTCCATGTCTTCTTAGCAAATTGTTTCATACCTTCCAGTGCCCCCTCAAGCTTGCCTTCTCCATGATGCTTCTGCTGCTTATGTCCTCTTCGGTGTACTCACGGTAACTTCTTTCTGTCTTGTTAGAGTAGTGCCCATATTGTGAAAATTATTTGCTGCCACTCCCAATAAACTGTGCTCCCTTTGAGGACAAGGACCTTGTCACATTCCTTTCATAGTCCTAGTGCCTGGCACATAGTCAGTAATGTTTATTAGGTAAATAATAATGGTTGGGTGAATGGAGAACATTATTTAAAACCATTACCTTGAGGGATGGACAGATAGATATATATGTGATAAATCAAGCTCAGGAAAATGATAAAGCTGAAATCCAGATGGTGGGTGTTCATTGTATAATTCATTCAACTTTGCTGTTATGTTTGACACTTTTTATTATTTTTATAATAAAATGTTAGAATGGGAACCAATTCCTAAACTGTGGCTGTTAAAGCAATTCTCAAGATTCTATCCATTTCACCCATAGACACCCCACTGAAAAACTATATTTTAGATCCCAAGAGATCTCCGTTAGTCCTACTCTGTCTTGGGGTAGAGCTGAACTAGTTTTTTCAAAGCTTTCCACTAATAGTCAAGAGAACCTGATTCTGCAGGGGCAAAGGGGTCCTTTTCTACTCTCCTGCAGTAACCAGAGTGTACTCCTTCCCCAACTACCAAATGTCTCTCCCAACTCTCCTTTAGTAACAGGCATTTCTTCTCTCCCTGGTCTGATTTCCAGAAGTCATATTATCTATCTATTTATTTATTTATTTAAAAGATTTTATTTATTTGAGAGAGAGAAAGAAAGCTCAAGCAGAAAGGGAGGGCAGAGGGAGAGGGAGAATAGGTTCCCTGTTGAGCAGGGAGCCCAACTCAGGGTTGGATCAGGACCTGAGTGGAAAGCAGACGTTTAACTGACTGAATCACCCAGGTGCCCCCCAGACGTCAGATTAGATTACTCATAATAACTTCATGCAAGAATCTCTTCTCTTTTGAAATCAATGTTATCTGTACATTCTGTATCTTTATGAAAGACAACTTATGATTTAATTCAACTGTTTCATCCTCTTTCCCAGGGCACATACTGGGTTATTTTTCCAACCACACATAATAGCTGGTTCACAGACCACTTTAGTCTATGAAGCTTGCCTTGATCTATAAGGTTAAAGTCACTGGTCTTCCATTTCAACTCTCCAACTCTCTCAGCACTATGTTAACTGCTCCACATAACACCTTCTACCTTCCTTTTTTTTTTTTTTTTTCCCTTAAGTATCTTCCCTGTAAGATGATGAACTTATAAATGCACTTGAATTTTCCATAATGAATGACCAAGGCTGGCCACAACAAGCATTTGATAATTAGCTGCTGATGAAATGAACTGATAGTTTCAGGTATTTAAATGTATTCAATATATGCTATTAGGAAGCCAAAGAGAACACAAAACAAGTTATGACAGACATAACCACTTTAAATCTAATTTCCTAAGAGCCATCCTCTTTCTTTTCAATGAGTCAGCAGCTTTAGGGAATAATAGTTCTAAGATTAGTCATATTTTGTAGGATTAATAATTTCCTAAAAGTTTCCTCCTTTACTAAGAAGGCTAAAAATACTGTCTTAACTGCTTATGTTAAATTAATATTAACAAAAAGTGATTTGGCCAGGGAGATTAAATGACCATGAGGTGTTTCTCCAAATAATTCAAGAAACCTCAGATTAACACCTATCCATTTTAGGAGAATTTCTTTAAGGTAGAAGTAAGTCCAGGTGCAAATGATATTTTGCCCACCCTGAAAACTTTGCATCACCAGCTGTGAAGGTTATGGATGATAACCACTATAAAAAAAACTTTTGGAGAAATTACTAAAATGCCTAAAATGAAGCTATAAATTGCTTCGTATATATTGCAATATATATATTGCTGTGGGGATGTTAAAAAGGCAGTTCTTTCAGCAACAACTGAGCCTAAATCTAATGACTCAGCATGATGGTCAAGCTACAAGTGTTGCAACTTTATAATTAGAAGCTCTTTTTCATGCTAAAATACCATCCTTAAAGAGTGAATTAAGAATAGCATAAAAATGGGGTGCCTGGGTGGCTCAGTGGGTTAAGCCTCTGCCTTCGGCTCAGGTCATGATCCCAGGGTCCTGGGATTGAGCCCCACATCAGGCTCTCTGCTCAGCAGGGAGCCTGCTTCCTCCTCTCTCTCTGCCTGCCTCTCTGCCTACTTGTGATCTCATAAACAAAATCTTTAAAAAAAAAAAAAAAGAATAGCATAAAAATGTTGAAACTGACATGTCCTTGGGCTCTGCCAAATCTGGGTTCAAATCCTGAGTCTACTCATTTGGGCAAGTCACTATCGTTCTCTGCACCTCAGTTTCCTCCTCAGTAATACCAACTGTTGGAAGGTTCTTGTCATATTATAACATGCATGTGCATGCACGCACACACACAGATATTTATGTATATGAGACATATTAGGTGGATAATAAATATAAAGGGCCTACCATAATATCCAATACACAGGAACTTAATATGATAGTTATATCCTCTTTTCTACCTCAACCTTTTATCTTCCAACTCAGGAAGAAAAATGGACCTCTAAACCCATGTGATTGATTGCCCAATACATAAGAAAGAGAAATCTCAGAGCCCAAAGACATTGTCTTCCTCTTTAAACAGCTACGTAATTATCTTTTTCTTCTTTTCTACAATGAGAAAATTAGCATTTGAAACACAGTTTCAAACATATGCTTTCATTATATGTATAACAAGCATGAATTTTAATCTTCATGATGGTAGAGATCCATTGTTACCTCCAAAAAGAAAGAGAAGTTTTCACTTCAAACTGCAGTTCATTAGAAATCATCTCTCAATTCTGGCACAAGTCAAACATAGAATGCTAGGTTGGATGTGACATTAGAGGTTACCCACTGCAGTCTCTCACGGTATAGATAAGCGAACTTAGCTCCAGAAAGGTTAAGTGATTAACAGGGTCATATAGTTAGTGTCAGAGTCAGGGAAAAAATGTAGGTTTCCTTATCACATATCCAGTAAACGTGCAGCTTTCAGAAAAGCTCTGTACAGACTACACTAACAATGGTGTCTTTATGGGGCTCTTCAAACCCTGGGAACCAGTACAGGTGAGTCACTAGACACACAGGCCCTTTCTCCATGGGAAACTCACCTTCAGTATTGGAAATGGGGGTACTGTCACATTTGCTTTCACACTGTTGCATCGATGGAGGTCGAACAGTTTCTGGACAGTCAACAGATGCCTGTCCAGTGTAGGAGAGACACTGCACAGTCCTCATCTGCTGGCCAAGGCCACACTGAGCAGAACACTAAACCCAAAGACACAGGGAGAAACAAAATACTGATATCAATAATTTTCAGCAGGTAAAAAGATATTATATCTTCTCAAATACCATATATATATTAGCTTTTAAAGTACATATGAAGTTCATCTTGGAGAGGGGTATGATTAAGTCATTCTCCTCTAGAACTGGTTTGGAAATTCACAGATCATGTGATTACCCTAGAAAATGGAAGCAGTATAGCTCCCAAGGAACAAGAGATTTCTTGGGCTACTTTTCTAACAGTTCCAAGTAGGTGAACTGTCACAGGAGTACAATAAGAAAATCCTCAGGATGAAGTAGATTAGAGATTCTGGGGCTGGACATCACTTGTGCTCCCTATTTATTATAGGCTTATGGGCAAACAATCTGATGGTCTACCAGAGCACTGTGTATCTGATCAAAATGTGAGTTCAGTATAAGAGCAGTGACTGCTGTGCAGGCTGGTGATGGGGACCAGTTTAAAAAAAAAAAAAAAAAAGAGCTTAAATAAGTATTCTGAGTTTTCTAAGATGTCAGTCACACAAATGTGAACCAAGCAGCATGTCTCCCTCTTCTTTTTCATCTATTGGGAATTTAGTTACTTCCGAATTGAAGTTATTTTCAGAGTGACTTAGTTTCAGCTGGGACTAATCAGCTGTCCAGGCTGAAGAATGACCTGCCACCCAGAATGCCAGCAAAGCCTGTGAGATTTGGGATCAAGGAGATGAGTTAGCCAGTGCCAAGACAGGTGATGGTGATGTTTACAAGGTAAACAAACTGAGGCCCTATTGAATTTATTTGTTAAAAACTCTCAAAGCACTTACAGGACCTGCAAGGATATTCATAGGCACATTTATTAAAAAAAAGTTTAAATACAAAATGACGAACAAATAGGACCATAAACATGTATTTAAGCATCCTTGAGAATATATTTTTACCAGTTAATTTTAATGTTAGGAAACTGAATTTAAAATATAGATGAGAAGAAAAGGACTTGACAATATTTTAAAAAATAATCTGAAACTGATTACTATAAATCTGGCAAAATCACTAACATGCAAAAACTTTCAACTGACTTAAATAATAGTGCATTGCAACAAAGAATATGTAAGGAAGGAAATGTCTACCTGGTTTAAATAAAAATTATGAAAGCATGTCTGTTCTGATTCTTTAATAGCATATCAATTCCATTTTATGAAACTTACACTTCCACAGTGACACACATAATTGTTTATAATGCTTTACCCTATCATGTGTATTCCATTTAAGTAGTTTATAAATTAAATACTGTTATACAAATGCAAATTATTAATGATTTGTTATACAAATGCAAATGTTAACTATGTTATGATCATATTTTTTCTTGTTTACCCACAGGGCTGACTAAGCACAGAGAAAGTATATTTACTTGCTTTAATGAAGACTGAAAATCTTTTGCCCTCTCCCAAATGGAACGAAAGAGGTCCAGATACTGCTATACTCTAGAAATACCTAAGTTTGGCCAGAATTTTGCCAACTACTTCTATGCAATGCCATTTTAAAGAAGTAATGGCAGGTCCAAAACCATACTCGTATAGTTATGTATCATGATTTATTTGGGCCTCAGATTTTAGGAAACAACTAGCTACAAGGTTAATTATAAGACCACAGGAAAAGGGCAATAACCATCTAGAAATTTACTTTCTGGAGCATTTTTTTAAAATGTAACCTAATAGATTCTCTTTTTGACATTCAAAAGAATAAAACTCAATTTTCCTTTTAATCAAACATACTAGTTTGTTTTAAAAGGATTTAATGTTGTCTTTTATTAGATAGCAAAATTTAAAAGTAAGAATAAAAAAAGAAAAAATGTAAATTAGAACATAAAATGTGTCTAATAAAAATACATACAAAAAGCCTTATATACTGGCTTCCCAACTCATCATGGCCATCAGATAAACCCATTGAAGAATAAATATTAATAATATTGCAAAGACTGATCAACATAATGCCCATAACTTTTCTGTGAAGTTAAGAGGAGCTACTTTGCAAGTACTAAATTTAAGACACTGATATTAACTGATTTGTTCTTGAAGTAGTTGAGAGATAGGACTAGAATCCAAAGTTATTTTTGGCTTGCTCAAATATCTGCCCATTCTCTTTCCATTTTAAGTTAAAATGTTAAGATCCAAGAAGTAGGTAAAATTAGGAAGTGTGTGGGCGTGGGAGAGACACAGCTAAATGGGTCTATGTGTGGCAGCTGCTGCATGTGCATTTTTTTCATTCTTGTATCTCATACCTAGATTTCTCAGTGGTGTTACTCAACTCTTGAGCTCTCATAACCACCCCGGCAGGAAACTCAAGGGTCTCAAGGTGCTGCTTCAGTAGGAGCCCCCCAGTGCCACTGCCTTACCTGGCCCCAGTCTCCAGTCACCCAGCGAGGAGGAGGGCAGCGGCCCAAACTGCAGCGGATACGGACAGGGGGTTTGCTCTCTTCTGGACACTGCACAGCTGGGAATGTTTTAGAGAGGTCACTGCTCTTGCACAGAACAATCCGATGCTTGAATCCTGGACCACATTTGGGAGTACACTGGAAATGAAACAAATAAATAACGACATTCTAAAGATAGAGGAAAATTGGAGGAAAATCTTTCTTGAAGTAAATGTGTTTGGGTATACAATATGCATATACACTAAGTTCTGGGCAAAGTCTTTCAGATATGAAAATTCCTTAAGTTTTTAGGCAGAAGTACTTTTATCTTTTTCCCTAAGGACTTGAAGGGCTAAAGCCAAAGTTTGCTTTTCTTGGCTAACTTATTTTCTTCTTTTATTGTAGGTAGGTTTATTCCTCGATTCCTCCCTATCCTTGGCCACATTCAGCTGTGATAAGATTCTGCTAATTTTTGGAATGTGTAATCTTTGGTTTTCTACTTGCTGGATGTAGTCTTCCAAAAAGAATCCTTCCATTATTCGTAGACCATGAGAACTCATCTTTGTGAGGCAGGCTAGGGGTTGACTGAGGTGTGTTTTCTTAGAGTGTGGTAACTAAGCATACATGGCCATTGGTGAAGTTTATTGCACAGAAAATCTCTGGATTTCCCCTGTCCATAATGAATTTCCCAAACATAATGAATTTTGACTGTTCTTTAGTTGAACCAGTCTGATCTTCATACTGAGGAAAAGATGCCTCTTCCTATGTCACAAAGTCTATTATTTATCTTCTCTCCAGGTTAAGTGGAATGTTATCTTTCTGGAGTCACCTATTAAACATTGTGACTGACTAAAGTCTCCAACTTTCTCCCCTGCACATCTGAAACCTTCCTTAAAATCTGTTCTTTCTCTCAGTCAAGTGATGACCTTACCCATAACACTTTGAAAACATGCCTTTCATTAGAAAGAAAGAAAGAAAGACAGAAGAAATTTCCAGATCTCCTGTAAGAGTTACACTAGACTGAGGAGAAGGGGATATAAAAATGAATAAGATGATCTCTACCTTCCAGAAGCTAATAGTTTTTTAAAATGATTGATTGATTTTGGAGGGAAGGAGAGAGAGAGAGAGAATGAGAGGAAACAGGGGGGATGGTAGAGGGAGAAGGAGAGAGAATCCTCAAGTTGACTCCCTGCTGAGTGTGGAGCCCCTACAGCTCTCTCACATCTATTGATTTCTCTCTGTCTCCACTGCCACTAACCTTACTTCAGACAAACATCATTTTCTTTATGTAACATTGCACTGGCTTTCTTTTTTTCTTTCTTTCTTTCTTCTTTTAGATTTTATTTATTTGACAGAGAGAGAGACACCAAGAGAGGGAATACAAGCCTGGGGAGTGGGAGCGGGAGAAGCAGGCTTTCCACCAAGCAGGGAGACCGATGTGGGGCTTGATACCAGGACCCTGGGATCATGACCTGAGCCCAAGGCAGACACACCTAACGACTGCACCTAGGTGCCCCTGCACTGGCTTTCTAAGAGGGCTCCTGTTTCTTGCTCTTATTTCAGCTCACTCTCCAAAGGAGAAATCCCATTATATGTTCTTGTGATTAAAACAGAAAAATCTTTCAATGGCTTGCTATTGTCTACAAGATAAAAATTCAAATTCTAAATATGCTTACTATATCCTGATAGGAAGGCTACGCTTACCTCTTCAGACTCATCGCTCCACACTAATGTGCTGTATTCCCCAGGGCTAGCCCAGTGCCAAACACAATGCTGCTGTCATTTCCGTTAGTTAACCACTACTAAAAATAATGATGATAATAGCAGATACCATTTAATAAACATGGTATATACCAAGTGTCGTGCTAAGTGCTATAATTTACATAGTCTTCACAAAAATCCTGTCAGATGACAATTATTACTCTGTTTTTAAAATGAGGAAACAGTCTAAGAGCAAGTGGTAGAAAGTCATGCAGCTACTAAATGGCAGACCCAATACTAACTCCCACTGTCTCCTGGATGTTAGGCATTGCACTAGGTACTTTGCACTTATTATCTCATGTAATCATCATAACACTCCCAATACTTTATATTTCAAGAAACCAAGACATGCAATCATCTCCTGCATGTGTTCTGTAGAATGAATAAAGCCCTGATTCTAGTCTCTTGAGCATGCCCCACTCGTGTCTAGTCCTCCTGACTTTGCAGGAAGTCTCCCCACCATCCACCAGTGTTAGAAGCCAAAGCCTTAGAAGATAGTTCTGTCACTTTCTTATTGCTTAATATTATCATCAATAATAACACTACTACCTTATATCTCATTAGAGTTTTACAGCTCACACATGAAACACTTTCAAAGACATTATTCTTTTTTTTTTAAAGATTTTATTTATTTATTTGATAGAGATCACAAGTAGGCAGAGCAGCAGGCAGAGAGAGAGGGAGAAGCAGACTCCCCGCTGAGCAGAGAGCCCGATGCGGGGCTCGATCCCAGGACCTTGGGATCATGACCTGAGCCGAAGGCAGAGGCTTTAACCCACTGAGCCACCCAGGCGCCCCTCAAAGACATTATTCTTACACAAATGTTTGAGAACAGTTACAGATAAGGAAAGCTTAAGTTACTTAAGGTGAAATAGCAAATGGTAGAGGAGGAACTAAATTTTAGGCCTTCTGATCCACATTATAGCTCTCAGCAGCAGAAACAAAGTCATGGGAACACATAAGAAGTATTAACTAGTTATTAAAAAACAAATTGAGATACAAAAAGAAGAGTAATTCTGACTTTAGGGAGATAGGAAAAAACACATAGGATAGATAAATTCAATTTTAGTATTTTAAGCTATGATTAGTTTTCCATATTGGCAACATTTATTAATAAATACACTTGTGACACTCCTCTCTCCCTTTACATTTTAAAAGCGTATGTATGTATATAAAAGCTGGGGACATATGCTTTTTGCTTATTTGAATACCTTTTTCCAGTAGCAAGAAGCTTCTGTTATTATTTGAAGAATGTGGTAATATCTAGCAGTCTTTGCTATGAGCCTACGCCAAAGTCCTGCTAACAGTTAGGGGAGCAAGACAATGCAATGACAGACCATACATTCATTCATGTCTAGACGTTCCCAGGAAACCAAAACCAAACTGAAACAAGTAACACTGGTATCTAGAGGGAGAAGAATAAAAAGAGAAAGCAACACTAATATTTATTAAGCACCAGACAGTGTTCTAAGTACTTTGCATGTCATACTCTACCTGATCCTCACAGAAACGTTAGGAAGTACTATTTTCACACCTACTCTACAAGTAAGAAACTGAAGCATTGAGAAAGATTTACAGATAAATCCAGATAGCAAGTTTCTACCAGAACAAAGCTCTGAAAGGTAAATATACTGAGACACAAACTCTGTGGGACAACATATGATTATACGCAAAAGGGAGAATACAGTGACAATCTCTACTGAGGCAAAAAATAATTTTAGAAAATTACAGCCCAACTCCACTAAATAAGCTGATATTCCTTCCCATTGCACTAGAAGTAGGGATAATCCACTGGATTCTCAAAATAATGAATGACGGAAAACTACATTTCTGCCAGTTTCTGATTCAATAAATATACCAGCCCTGACCCCTGCAGACCTATCCACAAATACTACATGTCTGTGGCCAAAGCCTCACCTCTGCTCTCTGCAAATATTGTTCTTCTTAAGGGAGATTATAAAACTCAGTGTTTAAAAATTGCTTGTAAAAAAAAAAAAAAAACAAAAAACAGTAAAGGCATTAGGGATACCACTTAGACCAGGTTCATCCAAGGAGAACTCTGTCTGGCAAATTATTTTGATCTTAGGTCAGAGACGTTCAAGTAGAGATGTCTCTCAGCTTGTTTTTATTTTTATTTCTTCCTTCTGCTTTATACAGCCTACATCTCTCTAGCCTTCTGATAAATATGTTTATCCATCTGAAAGTTTCAGTTTTATTTAACTGTCTAAAAAAATAAGAAATTTTGGGGGTGCCTGGGTGGCTCAGTGGATTAAAGCCTCTGCCTTTGGCTCAGGTCGTGATCCCAGAGTCCTGGGATCGAGGCCCACATCGGGCTCTCTGCTCAGCGGGAAGCTTGCTTTCCCCTCTCTCTCTGCCTGCTTGTGATCTCTCTCTCTCTCATATACATAAATAAAATCTTTAAAAAAATAAATAAAATAAAATAAAAAAATAAGAAACTTTAGAAAAGTAAGATGTAGCCATGATTAGGTATATGATTAATAGGTATTAATGCTTCAGAGCATTCTTCAGAAATAATCATTGGTCTCTGCCCACATAAAGGATTGATTTTTATATTTTTTTTAACTACACACTAAAATTCATTGGTAACAATTAGATATTGAATCCTGAGTTGAGTAATAGAATTCACTTTTTTAGATGAAAGCATAGTTATAAACATCAAAATCCATTCCATTCATTCTCACAATAAATTATAGGTTGCTGTGTAGAAGATACTATTTCAGTGGACAATCCATTCTTTTTTTTTTTAAATTATATTTATTTATTTGACACAGAGAGAGAGACCACACGTAGGCAGAGCAGCAGGCAGAGAGAGAGGGGGGAAGCAGGCTCCCTTGTGAGCAGAGAGCCCAATGCGGGGACTCGATTCCAGGGACGCTGAGATCATGACCTGAACTGAAGGCAGAGGCTTAAACCACTGAGCCACCCAGGAGCCCTGAATCCATTCTTTGGTAAAATTATTTCTCGCTACTTTTCTTTATTGCAGGTAAATACCTATTTTTCTTATTTATTCATAAAATCAAAATTCTACAGTTATTTAAAATATGACCAGACCATTTGTTTTGCGTTTTCATCTCAGTGGGATTTCATCTCAGGTAATTTTTATAAGAGATGCATTTATGCTTTAGCTTTAATGATCAATGATTTAAAAGCAAAAACATATTTTGTAGGGAAAAGTATTTGGAACCACACCAAAGAAAAGAATTTGGCTCTCATATGTAAAGGATAGAAATGTTACCATTTTGGGGTTGGACTGAGTTCTCTCTGGAGAGGTAGGTTTAATTCACTTTGTTATAGCACCAGAGTAGAACCTAAGAATCAGCAAGGCGATGTCACAACTGTCTTCAAAAACAAAGCACAGTCCCCTGAAGGTAGGTTTACAATCCTTTCCAACATCCCACGCCCCTCAGTCCTTCTTAAGTAATGCTACCTGAATGTACGTCCTATAAAATCAATTGAATATGATGCCAACAGTTAACCCTCTTGTCCAAGAACAAGTACAAGAAACAGATCTTTTTCAATGGTTGCTCTGTGGGAGTCAAAAGAAACTATTCCAATACATCAAAAGAATGGCTTAGGATTGTTGGAGCCCATCCACAGTATGCAGCAATGCTTTTAAAAGTTATTTGCCAAGAGAGGGCAGAAAGAGAAAACCATTTAAGTCCAACATAGCATGGGTGATCCCAAGAGTGAACCTAGATTATAGGAAATGGGAAAGCCGTGGCTTCATTAGTTTCACAAGAGATTGCTGAAGAGCCATTTTCCACCAAGGTAATTTGGATTTTTTTTTTCTTTTGCCATAAACACCGGGTGGGTTTCACTGATGGGGAAAACGAAAAATGGTTCCTGGCTTTGGAACAATGGAAATTTTATATTAGAGCGCTGGCAAAGAAAAGGAAAAGGTCAAAGGGTACATTCCTCTTGCTGCAACATGTTTTCACCAGTTGAACCTCTCCCTTGTGATTAGCACAGCTCAGACAGCTGATAGTTGGAAGTGGGGAAGGGGCCGAAAAAGGAGGGAAGTTTCCAGGGGTGTGTCAAAAGAATATTGTGTGAAATATTTGTAGCAGTTAACTAAAAAAGATAGAACGTGCCCTGCTCTGCTGCTAGGACCTCCTCTTTTCACTAGTGGGGGGTATTCTGTTCCTTTAGGTAGAACAGGCTCCTTTTTCTCACTTTGGTCTCCATAGCTACTCAGACATTTATTTCACTTAATATTATTTACTTTCGTTTATTTTTAATCCATCTAGGGAAGAAGTGGCCATCCTGGTAGAGTAAGGAAATGGAAGTGTGAAAGTGGACCACTCCTTTGGAAAATAAATAGGAAAGCCTATATGGCATAAAGCTTAGCTCCTTTTTCCTGAGGAAGATCCACAGAATAAAGATGATGGTACAGACAGTGTTCAACTAGAATCTTTAGATGATAATGGCAGCATTTCTTGACCTATGCCTACCCCTACAGTTTTCTCAGGTTGTCTGTGGAGAGACAACAGCAGCCACCAATGCTTCCCTTGAAACAGTAGTCCAAACGTGTGCATACCACACCCTCCACACTACCTCTTTCTCCTAAGCTTTCACTTAGCTATCTTTTTTTTCTAATTAATTTTTAAAAATCTTTATATATTTTATTGTTTTTGAGAGAGCGCATGTACATGAACAGCTGTGGGGGCTGAGGTGGGTGGCAGGAGGGGCACAGGGAGAGAGAGAAAAAAAAATTTTTTTTTAAAGATTTCATTTATTTATTTGACAGAGAGACAGAGATCACAAGTAGGCAGAGAGGCAGGCAGACGGGGTGGGGGTGGGGGAGGCAGGCTCCCTGCCAAGCACAGAGCCCGATGCAGGGCTCAATCCCAGGACCCTGAGATCATGACCTGAGGCGAAGGCTGCGGCTTAACCCACTGACTTACCCAGGCGCCCCAAGAAAAAGAAAACCTTAAGCAGGCTTCGTGCTTATCACAGAGCCCACACAGGCTTGATCTCATGCAGGGCTTGATCTCAGAGCCCTGAGATCATGACCTCAACCCAAATCAAGAGTTAGGTGCTTAACCAACTGAGCCACCTGGGTGCCCCTGACTTAGCTACCTTAAAGAAGGTAGCAGAAATGTGATTAAAAGCCCACCTAACTTATTCATACTATTCTTCAGGCAGGCTCCAGGAGTGCTTAAGAGCCTCTCAGACCTATTTGAGCAAGTCACCTCTAAGAACGGATAGGTAAGAATCAAAATTCTAAGGGCACCCAGATGGCTCAGTTGGTTAAGCATCTTGATTCTGGCTCAGGCTATGATCTCAGGGTCCTGAGATGGAGCATCACGTAGGGCTCTGCGCCAAGTGTGGAGCCTGCTTCCGATTCTCTCTCTCCCTGTCCCTCTGCCCTTCCCCGCCCACTGCTTGCTTGCGTGTGCTCTCTCTCTAAAAACAAACAAGAGAGAATCAAAATTCGAAGAGCAGGGCAATTACAACCTAAATAAAGTTGATTTCAGAAGAAAACTTTAAAATGGTATTTGAAATGGAAATAACAATAACTATACATATGCCATTTCTCAAGGTGATTATATTTGTTTTATGTTAAAATAAAAATATACTGATATAGAAAAGTGTAGATCAAGAGATCAACGTGAAATCTATATGTGTGATTTTAGTGTTTTCATGGTTGGCAGAAATTTCTTCTTGTGTCTGCTTATGAACTTAACTACTTTTTTCCACTTTGGGTAGAGAAATGATGTATAAGTTTCTATATTCAATCCTTTTTATTATCTATTACTTCTTTACTCAATCTTCTTTTCCATTTACTCTTTAAAATAAACTCTCTTCACCACCCTACTTGGACCACAAAATCTTTGTGTTTCTACTCAGTTGTTTCAGGAATATTTTCTGAATAAGTAACTGAATAAATAACTCTATCCTGACATCAGGAATATCTTCTCCAGTTTCTCTAATCTCTTCCCTATTTCATATCCCATATTTCAATATTCAGTTTAATTCCCATCACCTAAAAAGCTTTCTGATCCTACCTCAGTCTATTCTGACCTTCTCAGCTCTAAATTTCTATATCACTTATACATTTCTACCTCATTTATTAAACACTATCTTATATCATTCTCTAGTTGTTTCATGGACATTTACTTTCCCAAGTTTACAGGATTCCTTTGTGTTATTTGTAGTGCCCATTCCAGTGTGTTTATTTAGCACTAAATTATAAGTAGAGGCTTGACCTGAAACCTTAAAACTGTTGAAGACAAAAGTCACGTCTTCCACTATTTTCTAATAACAAATTTGTCATCATTCTCAGTAGCTACTTATGAACTTCTAGAGGGTCTTAGGCACTGAATTTCAGGTAAAATTACCAATTTATGTATAACTCTGTAGAATGTCTATTCTTTATCAGTAGGTTTTATCTTTCAAATCAATTTAGGAGGGGCACCTTTGTGGCTCAGTTTGTTAAGCAACTGCCTTTGGCTCAGATTATGATCCTAGAATCCGAGGATCGAGTCCCACATTGGGCTCCCTGCTCAGCAGGGAGTCTGCTTCTCCCTCTGACCCTCCCCCTTCTTGTGCGCTCTCTCTCTCTCTCTCAATAAATAAATAAACAAAACCTTTAAAAAAATCAATTTAGGAGTTAATCCACCCACTTTTAAGGGACAGAAACTTCATACTGTTTTCCATAACCACTCAGTGAATAATACCAAGCATATCTCTGCATTTGATTGAAACACAAAAGTTAAATAGGCAGATATAATTACTGAAGCTGGAGTTTGGCCAGGAAACTTGGGAGAACACTCCCAACTCCCACCACAGATTCCATAGATAACCACAATGGGTCAGAATCTCCCATTTCCATGTACCATCTTAAACACAGTCCCTCTTTTAGGCCTATGCCTCTAGTAAAATAAGGCCACTCTTAGAAGTAAGATTCAGAAGGGGAAAAGTTACATCCGGGGGTTCCTAAAGAACAATGTATGTTTTCTGTTTGTTTATTTATTTATTATTACTATTATTATTTTTAAAAACTTATGAGGTCTACAGGAAATACCCAAAGCAAGTACCACAATGTTTCCAGCAGGAAATGCATCCTGTTTGGCTAAATTGGAAGAATGACCTTTAGTTATATAGCCAGGTACTCATTCTTTTTAGTATTAACCGACACTACAGAAGAATTCAACTCTTCTTTGGGAAATGTGGAGAATGGCATGGTGTTTATATGTTTATGTCTCATGCAGAATGAGGAGTCAAGAATTAACTCTACCTCTTACCTTATTACCTTATACACCATTTTTTCTGAGTCCTTTGGATTGTTTTAGGCTCTTTTATACATATGTATGCTGGAAAACCATTATCTTAGGTCTCCCTCTCTGATCATATAAGCAGAGGTAATGATAAAATCTGAATTTGACTTTTTGGTATATTATAACCCTCAAATCCATGTTTCTTCCCCAGATGCAACAGAAGCAATTAAAACATATTTAGATATATAATAAGTGATTAAAAATTGATAAATATTCGTATGTATGAATTATGTAGTTAGGCTACATTACATGGGGAGAAAAGATCTATCACTAATACTGAGCTTATTTTGCTGCTCAAGAATAGCAAAGAAGGAAAAAAATCACTTATGTGAGTACTCACTATTATATTCTTTCAAATTCACTTTGGGTTTATTTTTAATCACACTGATGTCTAGTTTTTCATTGATTTCCTTAACCACGCCCCCCCCAAACCCTTACTTCCTGACAAGCAGCAATAAAATATAACAGGACCAAATTTACTGTTAAGGAGTCTCTACTTGTTGAGTTCTAAGGCGTTCACATGGTTAGGTGTCCTTAGTATTAAGTGCTTTGGATCTCAAAATATATAGCCTCATGTTTCCTTACTTCTGACCAGTCCAAAGCCACCCACTGAGGTGGACATGACTGGTTGTTGCAGGGCTCTTTTTCAATAGGCCGGTGTGTTAAACAACCACTGTAGTCCAGTGTCTCCTCCTCAGAAGGTCCAATCTTCCTGATGCAGAGCACTGCCCTGGTGCGCATTCCACCATCACAAGTCTTGCTACACTCCAACCAATCCCCAATGAACCACCTGCAGCAAGAAGTGGAAGAAACACAGAAGAACATTTCCTCAGGGTAGCCAGAGATTTTTAGCTGAGTGAAAGCACTTTTGTCAATGGATTACATTCTCTCCCTAAAAGAGCTGACATTTCAGTGTTGGTTGATGTGACAAATGACAAATGGAAGGGCTGCTAAGGAAAAGATAACACATGGTCAGCTGCCTTCCAAGTGTAGTGTGTGGGCTTTGGAGCAGACAGAAGTCAGGTCCAAACAGGTAATGCAATGTATGTTCTTAACCACACTGATATCTCCCCTTTTCTAAATTAATTTTTAAAATGAAGATAACAATATACATCATGAGACTGTGATGAGGATTAAGTAAAGTAATAAATATGAAGCTTCCAGTCATGTGCTAGGTAAGAGTTTAACAACCAGGTCTTTATGGGAGGGCAGGGGTCTTGATTTGTTCCATTTACCAATTTTGTGATGTGAATGCCCATCATCAGTTTCAACCTACATCCTTGCCATGCTGACTGTATCAAGAGAAGATCTGCTAATAACGGGATTTCAGGAGCCAGTAGTAGCTTGCTTTAGCACACCACTGAAAGCTTCTAACATTGTGTCTGACATTCAACAAAAAAGGGACAGTAGCTTTATTTATTATCACATTGAGGCAGGTTCTCCTGCAATCAAGGATTTTGTGCTAAAACCACATTAAAGGAGCTAGGAATTTGCTTTTTTGTTTGTTTGTTTGTTTGTTTTTCAGAAATGCATGTCAGGCTCTGCATAAGATAGAACGCCTTTACTATGCTAATGGGGCAGAGAGAGCCCAGGTGTCCATTCTGAAGATGTAGGAGTCTTTAAACACCTGCACCAAGAGCAGAGCCTAAGCCAGCTTGGTGAAAACAGGGAGGTCCCTTGTTTTGATCCCTCTACTCCTGAAAACAGCTTCTATGCAGCTAGCGTGGGAAACCGAAAACAAAAGGAACATGTTTCATGTTTATAGGTGAACCACTCTTTTTCCCTAAAGTCATCACTGAACTTTCACATATATGTAATTTCAGTGTGTGTATGTGTGTGCATGTGTGTATGTACGTAAAACGTCTGCAGAACTCACTCTCTGAGGGACATTATTTGGTCAAAAGGTGTGAATCAAGATACAAATCAGACCAATGAGAATTTGGCTTTAAAATTTTTCTATCTATACTAGAGTAAAGGGGTCTTTCCCTTTTTGTCACAAAAGAGTGTTAAGATATAAGAGCTGCTGGTGGCCATGTGGCCTGCCAGTGGAATTAGCTGAGGTGAAAGAATGCAGAGGAACTAAAGAGCCCTGATGGTGTTTGAGTCCTGGAGCCCTTCCTTAAATGAGATCACCGTTGCCCTTCCCTCAGCTTTGTTAAGTAAACCAACAACCCTCTTCTGTGCAGAAAGTAGCTGAAGTCGAAGCTGTGTTATTTCCAACCAGAATCCTGACTGATATAATATTATATTTCATTTCATAAATATATGCTGAATGCCAACTATATTCAAGGTTTTGTACTTTGTTTTATAGAAGAGGAAGTAAGAGTAGTGTGAGGAAAATGGTTCTCCAAAATCATGAAAAGAGCAGTGTTGAAACTAGGACTAGATCCCCCAGCAGTTACTGCCTCCACTGAATTTCATTCTTAACTCTGCTAACTAGTAGGATCTAGGTCACAACCATGAGGTCACAAGTCATTTTCTTCAATCTGTGATTATAAATTATGCAACTATCCTCAGTGGATATGCTCAACTCTTAGGTAAGAGACTCTCCAGACAGAAGAGTATGAAAGCTTAAGAACAAATTTCTCACGATTTCTGTGAGCTTAGTTAATTGTGCCAAGTTTTGTATGTAGGAGATAACACCTCAGTGAAGTCAGAGTACTAGGTTCTATATTTGAGCCGTAGTTAGCCAAATATGCAACAACGGCCTTTATTCACTATTATTTGTATTATCTTTAGTTACAGCTTTTAAAAATATTGTAATTAACCCGTTTCTCAAAGTTAGAATACATCTTTCCAAAAACTAAAAATTTTCAACCTAAAATTCACTTAAAGAATGATGATTTAATCCTGAAAATCTGATGTTAATGTTGTTTTTCTAAGTCATTTTCCAGAGGAGATTTAAAGGATTTTCATGTTCTTTCCATTTTGTTTTCCACAGATGAACATGATCCCAAGTTGTTAGTACCATTTTTGGTAAAGAGGAAAATGTGTACTGAGAATAATAACTTGCATGCCAGCCATAGTGAAACTCTGATTCAATTCGCAAAAGTGATTTCATCACCAAGATTAGGGGATAAAACAGAAATGTGTACAACTCAGCCACAAAAAGTCCAGTCATACCACCTCCAGCCATGATCTCATTAGGTCTCATAATGTAAGAGGGATGGAGGCCTTCAAATTAAACACAGGTGCCCAGAGTAACAGCAGTGATTCAGGAGGTGTTGCTGTTCTTTGCCGGACGAGGTCAGGTCCACCTCTGCCTTTTTATTCTTTGCCCTCTCTTTTATTGCCAAACGTCTCTTAGTCTAGATGTATCAGTCTAGCATTTAATTTGGAGTGTATGAAAGTAAAAGTATTAACCACCCTCCCAATTTCCCTTCTGACTCGAACTCTGATTTCAGTCCCTGTTTCATCTTTATTGCTCACCAAATCATCCCTTCCTATGTCTCTCTAAAGGATTAAATCACACCCGAGTTATTTAAATAGTTTGGCAATTTTGCCACTGCATTTTCTTTATTCCTCTATCCAGTTTAAGACATACAGCTTCCTTCACCTTCACTTTTCCCGTTGTATTTGACCCTCTGGTGACCTTCTCCTTATTTTCTCCTCTAGATTTGGTGGTAAAAATATGAACACAAAAATTCTGGAAATATCAATGGCTGAATTGTTATAGTCTGAACAACACTGGGAATGTTTCTTTATGAGCTCTTCCCAACACCAAGTGATCAAATTGTTTTCGTCCTCACAAGTGTCTTCACCCCATTAGACATTAATAACTCGTAGAATTCAGGCTTGAGTGTCTGAAATAAGAATGGTGTGGTGTAGACTGTGTCAATTTGACCCATAGTGTCTGTGCATTAATAGGACAAACAAGAATATTATTGAGGGCAGGGAATAAGAGAGACACTATAAAATATTTTCCCCTAACCTAGGTTAACCATAATATTTGAAGAAAGAACCGAGCATAAAAGCAGAGTATTATTTTTGCTTTTTAACTTAGAGGGAAATGGCAGAACATATGAAAATAAACTGATATAAGATGTTTGGATTAAAAGAGAGAGATAGGGAGATTTCCCAGCCTCTGTCCTAGTGTCAAGCACCTAATTATCAATCCTTGTCACAAATCAACATAACAAAATTTTTTAAAAAATCTTCATAATCTCACAATAACATCTTTACTCAAAGGGAGATTCAAATATGTAACCTATTAATTACTTATTAAGATGGTACAACTTTGTTTGATTTTAAAATAGGTTTTAGAAAAAATTGCTAAACATTAAGTTGGTAAAAAGAAAAGAAAATCTGCTCATTCCTTGTTAATTGGAAAGTAAAACTAATATTAAGTATAAGCCTCTATGCACTAGACATTTCACAGCTGAGATTTTTCTAAATTGAAAAAAAAAAGAATGTAATAAATATCTCTGAAATTACAGCAATTGAGACTGTGGCAATGAAATAAGCAAGTATTAACTACTGGAAGTATTCAGGTGCCATCAGATATTTGATTTGTAACTTACAATGTTAGTGGTGTGTGGTACAATGAGAAAACATCACCAGAGATTAGCATACTCTCATCATGATGGGAGTTGGCCTACATGATTTCTATGATTGTCCGCAGCTCTTAAATTTTGGAGTTTTATAGAGGACTCTGATGAAACTTCCTCTAAAGTTAAAATAACGTATTATGTTTGTCCTTGGGTGAGGTACAATGACTCAATATAATTGTTAAACATTATATCATAAAAGATACCGTTAAATAAAACCTAACCTAACACCCGAGTAAAAATTTCTCCCCAGCCCAAGCATCCTTTAGCACTTTTGTTTATAACTCTCTTATTGTGCTTAACATATTTTGCCTAAACTATAGTTATTTTTATAGGTATTTACCCAATTACATTGTCTTTAGGCAAGGCAGCCATTTCTCCCAAAGCACAGTGCCTTTCACATTGCAGTTGCTTAAAAAAATGCTTCTTAGTTTGTGGTCACAGTATTATCACAATGTATAATACTCTATTGTTTTCACCCCTCTTATTTTCACAACTTTAAAAACCACAGTATCATACAGGAATAATATTCACTATTCAAGAATTCTTCACATGAGGCCATATATAGAAACATTCTTGCCATAGAAAGATAGCATGGTCAAAACTGAGCTCTTGGTCATTCTCTTTGGATTCCAGCTCAGCATTACTTCCTTTTCTCATGGTGGGGCACTAGCTTCCTATCAGTCATGGTCTTTAATATCAACCCCTCCCTTTTCCTTTTTCCAATTATTTGAGCCTTTGTTAGGAATCCCACCATTTTCACTGAATGCCTCTGGAATTCTTGTTTTTTTTCCTGTCCCTATTCACCTTACCCTCTTGACTACTACACTGTTTCTCACAAATAGCTGCTGCTATGAGCACATTAATTTTTTCACAGCAAAGCTTCCTCTGCCCTTCAGGTTCTTCCAAATAAACACAATTAGTATTTCTCTACCAATGCCTCTCTCATCTATTTTTCCTAGTCCTGTCATTTTCTTTATAAAGCACAAAGATAAATCTTACTACCCTCTATTTTTCCACACCCTCCATATAAAGTCTCCGATATGACTAAGAGACATTTAAAGTATTTCATTATTTAAAAAGATAATTTCTGATTTTAAAAATATCATTTGGAATTTTAATAATGGAACTGGGGATTTGGAAAAAAATATAGACCCTTTCCCCAAAGTAGGCAAATATATTTCAAGAAGATTAAAGTTTACATTAAAAAAAGAAGAAAAACTTTGAAGGAAACTTTGAAAGTACAGTCTTAGAGTGGATAAAGCCTTCCTAAACATTATACCTAAGAAAGAAATAAAAGTGTGATAGATTTTCTATGTAATATTTTAAGACTTCTATGAGTAAAAATAGATCATAACACCATAAATAATATGGAAAATACATGACAAACTAGGAAAAAATATTTGAAACGGAGGTAATAGAATTAATACCCTTTATACATTAATAGTTCATAGAAATCAGCAACAAAATTATAAACACTATAGTAGAAAAATGGTATAGGTTAGGACATGGAAGGGAAAATCAAAAAGAAATAATATGAATGGCCACTGGACATAGTTTTTCAATGTTCAGTCTCATCCGCAATCCAATAAGTACAACATAACATAACAATTAGGTATCAAGGCTTTTTTTCCCCCATAAGATAATCAAAGATTGTTTCTAATATAGTAATATCCAGGGATGCTTGGTTGGCTCAGTCAGTTAAGTGTCTGACTCTTGATTTCAGCTCAAGTCATGATCTCAGGATTGTGAGATCAGGCCCCGCTTTGGGCTCCCAGTGCATGGACCTGCTTAAGAATCTCTTTCTTTCCCTCTCCCTCTGTCCCTTCTTCGTACCCCTGCTCACTCAGCCTCTAATAACAAAATTAAGTGAAATGAAATGAAATGAAATAAAATAAAATAATAATAATAATAATATCCAGTGTTGTGCAGTTCAGGGAAATTACATTCTAATACACTGTTAGTAGGAATATACCCTCATACATTATCTCTGGAGAACAATCTGACAATGTTTTACAGACTTAAATATATTTCCACTTAAACAAGGAATTCTATTCCCATTTATTTACCATAAGAGCATAGTTACAGAGAGCAAAGTTTTAGTAGCAAAAATTGTTAATGCTGTGGTATCTTAAGGGATCAAAAGCTAAGACACAGCCACAAATGTTCAGCAGTAGAAAACAAATTAAGCAATGACATATCTACTAAATTCTGTAGAAGATATTTAATGTTCAAAATATGTTGAGAACTAACTAAAGAGCATCAGAAATAATGTGATACTATTTTGTTTTATATACATGTCTATGCAAGAATAGGAAAAAGACTGGAGATAAATACTTCAAAATATTAACAGTGGTATTTTAAGTATTACAGGTATTTTTTTCTTTTTCTTTTTCTTATTTTTACTTATCTGTGGTTTTTTTTTTTAAATTTTTTAATTCATTTGACAGAGATCACAAGTAGGCAGAGAGGCAGGCAGAGAGAGAGGAAGGGAAGCAGGCTCCCTGCTGAGCAGAGAGCCCGATGCGGGGCTCGATCCTAGGACCCTGAGATCATGACCTGAGCCGAAGGCAGAGGCTTTAAGCCACTGAGCCACCCAGGTGCCCCTACTTATCTGTGTTTTAAAAACATTATGCTTTAATATGTATTACAAAACCAAATATGATTATCACATCATCACCTAAAAAAAAAAAAATCTCCTTTCCTTTCTTCCACACTAATTTAAAGTATTATTGAATTCAGTCATCTTTCAATGATTTTCATCTCTAGAATACCAGTGTCTACTGGGAATTCTATGATGTACAACCACCATTCTGAAGAATTGAGATTTTCTTTTTCATAGTCTGAATTCAAAGGAATAAAAGAGAAATTTAAAAGGAACTAAGAAAAAATGGACTAATAAATAGTAATATTTTAGATACCTATCTTTAGCTCTTTCTGAAAAAGTCAGCCCAAATTTCCTTTTTCATATTCTTTTCATTTCTCTTTTTCAAATTCCATCTTCTTACCTCCAAACTTAAAAAAAGTTAATAAATAACTTTTTATTTTAGAATTACAAAAGGAAAGGAGATAGAAAACTTGATTTTAATTATGTACATTAATTCAAATGTCATTTACCCTTAAAAATATATATATACATATATATAGTATACACATAGGTATACATACACATATATATTTACAAAACAACTCCAATGTAATATCTAAGCCCACAATATGTGGGACAGAATGATAAACCACTGAAATCTCAAAGGACGTTTGAATAGCGTTTAAGCTGAAACAAACAAAAAAGTTGAAGCCAAAATAAAACAGGTGTGACCAGGACCACTCAGAGGTCTTAAATGGCTGATCAAATACCAAACACAATACTTAAAATCCCGAGTGTCAGGAAATTAACTTGATGAGATGAGATGTACAATTATATGAAAGTAATGTTGAAAGTTATTAGAAATATGGGAAGGAACAAAATTTTGGTCCTGGTTTCTATGCACGAGTTTATTAGTCTTCCCATTTCTTTCGAGTTAAATTTATAAAAATAATTGGCAGAAAGGAGAAAAATGTTTAAAAATTTTTTAAAAATCAAATTTTAAAAAATTTTTAAAAATTTAAAAAAAAATCAAATGTCTTTGTAATACATATTATAGGTCATATTTCTATACTTTCCTGGGTCTGGGTTTTAACAAATTAGTTAAATTGTGATCATATTTTGAAAAAAAGAAACATGAAATTTTAGAAGTCCTAGAATAGGGCACCTGGGTGCCTCAGTCAATTAAGCGCCTGCCTTCAGCTCAGGTCAAGATCACAGGGTTCTGGGATCCAGCCCCAGATCAGGCTCCCTGATCAGCAGGGAGTCTGCTTCTCCCTCTCTCTCTGCCCCTCCGTCCTGCTTGTGCTTGTGCTCTCTAGCTCTCTGTCTCTCTTGCACACACACATTCTCTCTCTCAAATAAATAAATAACATCTTAAAAAATAAATAAAGGTCCTAGAATAAAAACTACTTTCACTCTAGATTCTTTGTGCTCTTTGTTTGGTAGTCACCGCCCTAAACTGTTTCAAGACGCTAGCAGTGAGTATCTCCCTTTGAGATTCAAATATTTGGACAGCCACTGACTTTGGGAAATGAAAGTTCATAAGGCATTATTGTATTGAAACAAAGATAAGGAACATATCTTGCTTTAACCACATTAGGGACCTGAATCCTTTACTGTGACTTCTCTGTCGTTACTGCATATAGAGCTTTCCTCTTCAGTTCTACAGAGCTTGAGATATATAAATTCATTTGCATACTTTTTCCCTATTAATTTCAAGTTTGGATAGTTAACCAAGGAGATAAAGTTTACCCCGATTTCTCAAACAAGGATGAAATGCCATTTGCACATGTTCTGTCTTACAGTTGTCAAACAGGCAAGAGATCATGACCAACTCAGTATCTTTGTCTTCAGCATTTTTGTCTTTTCTCATGTAGTCACTGCCTTTTTTCTTTTTAATTTTTTAAAAGTAATCTCTATTCCCAACATGGGGCTTGAACTCATGACCCTGAGATCAAGAGCTGCATGCTCTACCAACTGAGTCAGCCAGGGGTCTCTAATTATGCCTTTGCTCAGCCCAGAAACCTTTCTGTTCTTACAGATTATAAACTGGGACTCACCGACAGCAGGTCCACAGTGTTAAATTTAAATTTTTAAAAAAGTCATCATTAGGATGAATGGGCTGTCAGCGTGTACCTCCCTTTACAGTGAGCTGTAACTGCTACATTAATCAACAGAATGAGTCTGAAGTCCACCTCCATGCCTGTGCCCAACACGCAGAAGATAGGATGATTTAGGATGACACAACTTAAAACTGGGTCAACAAATTAAAGCATTGATATTCCATTGTAGAATGTTTCCCAAACATTTTAAGAGTCTCTAGGCCTTTAGGATAAATATCTGGAAAAGATATGACTGCACACCAATCTACTGTGTTTTATTGAATTTAAGATACCATATTGTTTTTTAAAAAGATACCATTATTTTATAGACCATTAAAAAAATAAAAACAATGCTGATTATTATTGTAAGTAACACACTATCAATGGCAAGATGAATTTCAATCTCCAAGATGTTAAAATGTAAAAAGGTACGCCTTAGAACTGATGAAATCTGGTAATTTCCAGCACTGTGCCAGGATCAATCTACTGATGTTTCTGCTTTAAAGGGGTTAATAACTGAAATCTATGGATACATAGGAATCTCTACCCTCCGAAATGCTTTATCCCCTTTTCCTAACATATGAATATGTTTCCAAATATGAATAGCTAAGTATTCTTCTCTTTGTACTTAAAATAATTCTCATTTCATACTCCTACTTACTCAGGTGGGCAGGGCTCAGTGTTGCAGGCTCTTTGATTTTCAGGTGGCTTACTGTCTGGGTCACAGTAATTGTTCTGGACAATAGAGTTGTCATCCAATCTTTTACAGACCACCTCCTGTCTTTGGACACCTTGAGAAAAAGAGGACATCATTAATTGAAGAGTAGTTTACTTTCCAATAAATCAGGTATGCATAGCTTTCTTCTGGGGAATCAACCTCACTGGATCGCTGCTGTCTTATCTGTTCCAGAAACACTTGACTGCTTCTCTAAAAAGGAGAGAAGTCCTGGTCATTATACTTCAATTTTAGGCAAAATTATTGTTCTCATATTTAGAAACATAACTGTTTTCAAGCTCAGAAAAGAAACTATTGGTAATTTTAATCAATTAGTATCCCCATTTGTGTATTCTTCTTCGTGCTTACCTTAAAAAAACAAAAACAAAAAACAAAAAACAAAACTTTATTTTCCCAAAATGTCATCAGATAAAATGTATGAATATACATTTCAATGCAAAACAATGATTGTTATCTATTTAAAAATAAGACAATAGGGACAATTTTACTTTTTGATATTTTGTAGGACAAATCCCATCAATTTAGTCTTTGTCAGGAACACATTACATTCACACATTTCATTCTTTTTCTTCCACTTACAGATTTATTTTTCTAAAAGCCCACAAAGTCTAGAATTTAAAGATTGCAGTAGGCCTCTTTTAGACTGCATTAGTCTGTTTTAACAGAGTTGGCCCTCTGTTGATTATACCACTGTCAAACAGCTATATATATATTCCTTGAAATAATAACTCAGAAGATTATTATCTCAGTCTTAAAAATTAGTCTATGTGAACTGTTTGCCACAGCTAAAAATATTCTCATTATAAAATTTGTAAAATTCTGTATGTTTGTAAAAGAATTGTAAAATTCTATATGTTTATTATTTATTAGCAAAGATATCCACCACAACTTATTCACATTTCACAAAACACAAAGACACACACAAACACACTGTTATTTGTAAACATCCCTGAGTCAGTAGACCTTAAGCAAGCTCATTTATACTTTAGTGTCAAGGAATCTAAAGAAGCAAAGTAGGTATACCGAGATATCAGAGAAAAAGTAAAACTAAAAACAATGATATATGTTTCAGATCATATAGAGGTAACAGGTTACTCCTGGAATTGGAAATAAAAGCATAAACTACCTCCCTAACCCCCCACTCATCTCTATAACCAGGTAAGTGAAATTACCCAGAAAGAGTTATAAAAACAGCATTAGCGGTATCCAGGAAACCACAGCTTCACACCTAGCTAGCCCCACATAAACCCACAGTTTTGCTTTTTTTTTTTTTTTTTAATCTGCTTTTAATAATACACTAAAGACTTTAATCTCAAATTAGGGAAATCAATATACAATAGGATCATTCAGTGAAGGAAATATCACCTTAAAAGACATATATCAATGCTTCCCCCAACGTCCTTTTAAGAGTCTTGAATATTCTGCAGGTGGGGTGCCTCAGACATCAGGCTATGCATACTTTTAACTAAGCAAGATAGGGAAATCTATGACTCTGATTAGGAAAATTGTTAAGTCCTGGAGCCTCCGTGGTGGTGGAGAGTAGTAGAAGAAGGTATATTTTACTATTTGCAGTGACCCAAGACTTTTACTAATCTCTTTGAATAAATTTTTAGGTTTTCCTAAATTTAGGGGCCTAAAACATAGCCAACAACTTACTGGCAAAATAACTTAGAATATGTGTTGTATTCATTCTGTCCTAACCCCTAGAATAGGCCAAATCTCAGTTTATGTGACAACAGTTTGGAATTTTTAAACTATTAAACTTTTCATTTTTGAGGGAAGAATGATTCACATCAGGCATCACTGTGATCCATTCACACATGTTCCACAATATTCATCAGATAATATCTCCCCATTGTGTCTTTCCAGTGGGCAGATAACTAAGTCCATGTGACCCACCTAGACAAAAATCTCTACATTAGTCATAGGATTCAACTACCAACTGCCACAGTGACTCAGGATATTCATCCACCTAGTCCAACATGTTGTTCCTACTAGGGAGAGTAGGGGATTATTTTTGTACGTTTGCATGATCATTTTTTTAAAGCCATTCAAATATGATTATACTTGGAGAGGGGGACTCAAACCACCCACTTACACAGAGGACTTATACAAGTTTATCCATCTTTGATAATTATATTTAATAATAAAAAATCTGATTACGTTTGCAATAAGAAAGTTGTCATTCAATTCAATACTTGGTTGTTTTTCAGGAAAGAATAAACATTTTCAACGCTACAAAATGGAACTGATGTTGCTTTGCATCAGTGTCAGGAACATCAGTTCAGTTTCTACAGGTTAAGATAAAATTCTACTTCTTTTAAATTAGCCCTAGAAATGTCATTTGTTTATAACACATTAGTTTTTAAAAGTAGCCTTTAATGTAAAAGCAAGGCCTCTGCAATTTGAATCACAGGTGAAACATTAGTTATTAGAGGTGAGATTTATATCTGATCCTAAGATAAATTCCAACCACATATGTATCTTGAAAAACTTAACTACATAATATTTATTGTTGAAAATTTGGAAAGTAAATAAAATCACATGGAACAAAATAAAAAATTTCTATAATTTCATATCCTTGTTCTGGATCTTTATTTTTAAGGGTATTTTGCTTTTTAGTGGGATCCAATAATTAGTTTAAAATTACATAGTACATAAACTGAACATGCCACTGAAATGTGGTTGACAAGTCATTCATTCATTCATTCATTCACTCATTCAACAGAGAATAGTCACTATAAGTAACTGTGATTAAGAGATACTAAGTGCTAAGAATTACAAATTGACTTGATTTTGGTCATGCCTTCCAGACTTCTTAAAAACTAGGAATCTGGGCATTTTCTGGGTTCACTTCAGTTTCATAAAATTTCAGAACACTAATTTTTATGAAGTAAAAATTAAAGTCCTTGAATAAAATGCTGAAATTGCTCTATATTTCATGAAGATGCATTTTTCCTTGCATTCATCTTGTATTAATTTTCTTCTAAAATGTTCTATTAGACATTGTGGTATTTCACACTCAAGAACTGACTATACCAGGAATCTATTCCAAATCTTCTGACAATGCTGATCTATCTTCCTCTAGCAGCATAAAAATCCCCTTCCAACTTTTACCCCCACACTTGGCAGATTCACAGTTTTTTGTTTTTGTTTTTTTCTTTTTAAATCAGTAGCAACAGGATAACTCTAAACCAATGCACCTAATTTAGGATGGATTTTGAAACACATACTCTGGGACTAAGGAAAATGAAGCTTTTAGCTTTAGAAGGTAGAATATACAGATCAAGTAGAAATAATCTCAACTAAGTCAAAAAGAAAAATGATTGAGTTTAAAATCTTTTATATGATTAAGCCTCATATATAGCTTCTTTAAAGTAATCTGTAAAACAAAATAAATATTGTAAAGTAATCTATAAAACATTGCTAAGAACTTGATTCAAAGCTTGAGAATGATTACATCCAGTTACAAAAAATCACTATGTCTTCAAATCTAAAGACTTACGGTTTATAACCAAAAACAGAAAATGTGCACACGGCCAGTCAGAGATGCCTAATCAAAAACAAAATTCTAGTAATCTAGTGTCCATGTCCCCCGGAGATATGGAGATGTTCTATGGAATTTAATTGGTCAAATTTAAAACTGTACTAATTGCATTTTATTCTTAAACATCTAAAGTTACCAGCATGCAAATTCTATACCTGTTTTTTTAGTTAACATAAACTCTCTTCCATGGTTAAAAAAATTAATGGTTTCATATCACGAAATTTAAGTACCAAAATGTCATTACTAATACATATTTACTTAAAACTCTCTAAAATGGGTGGATATGTTTAGAGATTTCTAATTTGCTTATCAAAGAATCAAATATGATGGTTCTTAACATATAAACATAACCATTAATTTTAGTCTCTAAGTTTAAATTTATCAGATCTTATATTTAATATTTAACTTTCAGCCAATAGTTAAAAGTTACAGATGACCAGGGTGCTGGGTTGAGTGACCGGCTCTTGGTTTCAGCTGAGGTCATGATCTCAGTCTCATGAGATCGATCCCTGCAACATGTTCCATGCTCAGCTCAGAGTCGGCTTCCCCTCTCCCTCTTGCTCTGCCCCTCCCCCTGCTCATGCTCTCAAATGAATAAATAAATAAATCTTAAAAAAAAAAAAGTCATAGATGATCTATTTTCCTACCAAAGGTTCTCTTGTCCAGTGAGAGGAAGGAGTACCCAACTTGTGTCACTGCTCTAGCTGTCTATCAGGAAATGGCTTTTAGTATTTTGAAAGAACATATATCCCAGGAAAGTCATTCAGAAGCCCAGGGAACTGCAAGTCTGCCTAGATGGAATCCTTCAACCACTATGCTTACTCTCGGAGATGGTGATGGTTCAGCTGAAGACCACAGGGTCTTCTGCTCAGCAGCCACATTCCTAGGACCAATCCTGAGCGAAGACTCCAGAGACCATAGTGCCTCTCAATTTCTTCTCCTCCTTTTCAACCCCCTCTCTATTCCTCTTATAGGCTGTCCAATGTTCTTATATCTCACTTCTTTCTTTTTTCATAAAATTAAATAATTTTATAATTATTATAAACTCATTTGTAACAATATTTGCCAATATATTGTCTTTCACAGAACAGTTGATCATTTTAAAAGTAGAGAGGAGGGAACTTGATGCTCATAAATTACCACCTAAAGTGCACTTGAAATCTGTTAAACCAAGAGGTATATGGGGCAGCAGGAGAAAGACCTTCTAGGTCTTCTCATATCTACTCTCAAGACTCTGGATTCCAGTCTTAGACCATTCAATTGGTAAGTAAGCAGTCTATAACTACATGTGAGTGAATCCATAATGAGAAGAGAGGTATAAAGAGAGGTATAAATGCATCCTTGGGATTGATAGGCTAACCAACATCTAGGTAACTTAACCTAGCAGCATAGCACATCATATCTACCCAAGAAACAGTTTCCTGAAGAGGAAGAGGGGAAAAAAGGTCAAAATGTTTGAGCTTATACTACAAATGTCGTTGGTGGCTAAGACAACAATTTGCTTAACCACTGCATCTAAAGTAGCTAGCAACCAAGACAACATTCTATATAACCAAAATATGTAGAGCATATAGCTAGCAATGTTAATTTAAATCTTCACTGTAGATAGCATCTAAAGAACAAGAAATGCCATGGAGAGGGGGAATATTCTCATTGCTCTGCCTCTCACTGATGGAATCTGGCTATTGTGCTGTGTGATTATTGGCCAGACACACACATTTGCAGGGCAGAGTAAACTCCATCTGCCTTGGATCTAACAGCTGGCACCCAGTGTACCTATCAGCTCCAGGCATATACTTTCTTCTTCTGAATCGCTTCCTGCTAGTTTTTATCTTTGAAAGGCTTCATTTCACTGTATTTCCCAGTGTCTTCCCTTCTGTCCTAAGCAAAACTAGATGTTCCAAGGAAACACAGAATTATACACACACACACACACACACACACACACACACACACACACACACAATGCTTCTTTAAAATATTGTATTTTTCTGCAGCGACTGTGTTTAACGATGGTAAGGTAGGGTGGGGCATATACATACTGCATTTATTTGAAATCATATTAACCCAAGAGGGAATCTTTTTTTTTCTTTTTTTAAGATATCATTTATTTATGTGAAAGTGAGAGAGAGAGAGAGAGAGGCGGGGGAAGGCCAAGGGAGAGGGAGAAAGAGAATATCAAGTCTCACGCAGGGTTCCATCTCATGACTGGGAGATCAGGACCCAAGCCAAAACCAAGAATCAGACACCTAATTAACTGAGCCACACACGCGCCCCTCCCTGGAAGGATTTTCTATCACTCATTAGATATTAACAGGAATGTCTTCCATGGAAAGTGTCTCACTTAATTTAATTCACCTAATTCCTACTATGTCTAAGGCATGGTTTTTCATTATCGTAAGGGGTAAAATCAGTGAGATAGTTTTGACTTCAGTAAGATTACATTAAAATGGGGGGAGTAAGACAAGTACCAATATAATTATATTATGGAAAGTACCTCATCTAATAAAATAATGCATTTTCAGGTCTAATCATTTTGGTTTTATGGTCTTCCTATTTTGTTATACTGTTGTCTGATTTCTCTTTCCCTGATCTTCAGTGATCTTAAGCACTCTTTTCATAGCCAAAGATCTATCTTATCCCTTTTCACTTTATCTTGTTATTATACCTTTTTGTGAGTTCTGGGCAGTTTAGAGAAATGATCTAAGGTAAGTTTTCACTTTCTTGGGTAAAACAAGGCAATCAAATTAAATCATTTTTAATGTTTCTTCCAGATTCAAAATTTTATGAAAATTATCTCCTCTTTTCTTTCCCACAATTCAATTGTTCAGTTTCTTTCCCTTTTATGTCCACTTTGCCCCCATTTTCTACAGAATAATAAGTCTGAAAAACACACATTTGTTAAATTCCTTTAGTTTTGTAGTCTTGTTTCAGTGGTTGGGTTCTTACCAATAGACATACATATGATAGGGGGTAGACATGTCAAGAGGCAGAATACAGCTAGAAATAGGAATTTGTGAGAGGCAAGTTTCCAGTAAAGAACTGACTCATATTATACTAAAAAGAAACTTCCATGATCGATAGGAGCTTGTTTTTGATATTTTACTAAAAATTTTAGAGAAATGATGTTGAGAGTAGAAGAAGACCTTGAACTTCTACACATTGTGCTGAGTTTATTACCAATAGAAAAGGTTTCCTTTTATTTTTTTAAAGACTGTATTTTCAAGTAAACTCTACACCCAATGTGTGGCTCAAACTTACACGGCCCCAAGATCAAGAGTCACATGCTCTACCAGCTGAGCCAGCCAGGTGCCCAGAAGCTTTTCCTTCTTCCTTCCTCCCTCCCTCCTTCCCTTCCTTCCTTCCCTTCCCCTTCCTTCATTTTCTTTTTATTTATTTTTTCTTTCTCACTTTCTAAGATTTTATTTATTTATTTGAGAGAGAGAGCAGTGTGTGTAGGGAGAGGGGCAAAGAGAGGGGGAAGCAGACTCCCCCCCGAATGAGGAGCCCAACATGGGGCTTGATCCCAGGACCCTGAGATCATGACCTGAACTGAAGACAGAGGCTAAACTGACTAGGCCACCTAGGCATCCCCAAGGCTTTTCTTCTAACTATAGATAGCACCAGCTACTTTCTTAGAACCAAAGAGCAAATATTTCAGATTTGAGTTACAAAAAATCTGTATAGCTTACTAATTTACTCAAATAAAAAAACATGGGAATAGTAATATCAGAAGTTCCTATAAAATTGGGATGATGTTTACATTTAAAAAGGTTTAAAAAAAATAAAAATAAAATAAAAAGGTTTAATTTTTTTCCAAAAGGATTTTATGTATTTTGAAAGATGCATACTGTTATGACTATTAAAAATGCTATTTAGGACAAAATGTTTGTGAAGTGAAACATGACCTGTGACACACGAATCATTAATGCAATAGGAATGCACTTAAATTTTGCTTTCAGCCTTACCCAAGTTTTTCAGTGAGTGAACGTGTATGCAGGCCATGATCATGTTAGGGAAGAATAAAATCTCTAAAGCAATAGAAATGAGATGAAACAGGAAGGAAAATAGCACCAGGAGAAATGTTGGGGTCAGCAGAGACTTCTTGCCTTCAGCTATATATCCTAACATCAGAGAAAATGCAAGCCAAAATATGCAGGAGTAAACAGTAAAAAAAATCAGGTTATCACACCAAACTTTCATATGTAAGACTTTTTAAAAGAAGTTAGAAGGCTTAAATAATATTGAAAATGCACAGGAGAATTCCAAAAACAATTTTAAGTGTATTATATAAGGGAAACCACATGCTTAAGTAAAAAGATAAATAGAAATAATTATTATAGACAAATAAATGAGCAAACATTTCCTCCAGAAGTCTGAACCAACCAAGAGCATGAGTTTGCCTAGAGCAGTTGCTCTTTTCCAGGCCATTTATGAAAACTGAGCCAGTGCCATTGAGGGCTACAGAGACAAGGCTATCCAGAGCTGAGATGTTCACAGGTGCCCTGCTATGATGCCTGGCACAGCTAAACCCATATATTACAGGGCACTCTTACTTCCCAACATTGAAAATGACCTAAAAGAAGGGGATACAGGAAGTGTATAGGGGAAAGCCATGCGCAGAGCAATGATAGAGCTTGTCAATCCTACAACTATTTTACATTTCAAAGACCAAAGAGAAAATCTGGGAACAACAAACACAGATGAATATAAATCTTTATTTTTCTAAACTCAAGTCACTTTTTATGAGGGGCTTGTATTATTAAAAATATCACAGTGATCTATTTTATGTCTAAGTTGGTGTATACAGGAATCAAATGTAAAATGACGCTCATAGTTTCAAACAATAGTACATTGTGTAACTTCAAACAGAAAGGATCTTTTGCAGGGACTTTTCCTTAAAAACTAACTATATAACTATATTTCTTCAAAGGGAAATAAATGGCAATGAGTAAAGTGCTCCTAATTATTCAAACCAAAATTTCCATCTGTTATTTTTTACTTAAATCTGAAAGTAACTTATGGATGGTAAGTCCTAAATCAAAGAGAAGTAAACTTAGTTATAAGATTTGACCTTTTTATGTCTTTCATACTTGATTTCAATCAAGTCTACTTTGAATCTTGAAAAACAGTTGGATTTTGTTTTCTTCTCTCTGCCCCATTTTGGGGCTCCTCCACTCTGAATTTGTATCAAAATTACAGTGTATACTTTATAAGCTGTAATACATATTACATATTATTATTGTATCTATAAAAGACTCTGAAAACACTCATTGTTTGAAGCACATTCTGTTAGTTCACTAATAATGTGAATTGACCATTATTAGTGATTTAAAAAATGTTAGGTAGCTTGGGGTGCCAAGCTGGCTCAGTTGGTAGTGCCTATGACTCTGAATCCCAGAGTAGTGAGTTTGAGCCCCAAGTTGGGTATAGAGTTTACTTAAAAACAATTTTTTAAAAAGATTTATTGACTTATTTATTTGACGGAGAGATCACAAGTAGGCAGAGAGGCAGGCAGAGAGAGAGAGGGAAGCAGGCTCCCTGTTGAGCAGAGAGCCTGATGTGGGGCTCGATCCCAGGACCCTGAGATCATGACCTGAGCCAAAGACAGAGGCTTAACCCACTGAGCGACCCAGGCGCCTTGAAAGTAAAATCTTTTAAAAAGATGTTAGGTATTTTTGAATTAGTGAAGAAATTAAAAGGACATCTGTGAAAATGTAAGGCATTTACCTGTTTTATCTGGTACTATGAGAGATGTTTTCTTTCAGTCAGGTATTAGTATAAGCCTAAAGATTGTATTATTATTTTTTCTAATAATTACCTTTAAAAGACAATTTTAAAATTGTTTTGTTATAATGGAATTACTATACTTTTTTTTTCCCCTAAAGATTTGATTTATTTGAAAGAGAGAGAGAGAGAATGAGCAGGGGGAGAGGGAGAAGCAGGCTCACTACTAAGCAGGGAGTCTGATGTGGAACTCAATCCCTGGACCCTGGGATCATGACCCGAGCCAAAGACGCTTAACCAACTGAGCCACCCAGGCACCCCAAACTGCTGTTCTTTTAAGTGCACATTATTCTTGTGTTGTGTCATTTTCAAAAATGAAATATATAACATATATTCCATAGAAACAAAGTAGAAATATCCAACTTTTTTAACAGGCCAAAACAATCTGCATGACAGATTTATTAAAATAACTTGAAAATTATGTCATTAATAAACAGAATAGTGTAGGGGCGCCTGAGTGCCTCAATCAGTCACACATCTACCTTAGGCTCAGGTCATGATCCCAGGGTCCTGGGATTGAGCCCCACATTGGGCTCTCTACTCAGCAGGGAACCTGCTCCCCCCACCCCCTTTCCTCCCTGCTCCTGCTCTCTCTCTCAAATAAATAAAATCTAAAATAAAATAAATGGAATAGTGTAGATTATTACATAAACTTGTTAGGTAGTTAATTACAATGAAAAATTCACTATCAGTTCTCTTTTACATATTTAGGGTATTTTTTCTTCTTTCTTTCTTTCTTTCTCCCTCTCCCACCCCCTCTTCCTCTCCTTCTCCTTCTTCTTCTTCTTCTTTGCTTTAATCACCCACCAATCTTAAACTGAACTAACAGAGATGGGGGAAGGAAACATACTCAGGACACAGAAGAAGGAAAACTTAATGCAAATATGAAGGAAAGGTTTACACAGTATTCAAGACCTCTAGTTCCTTAATTGGAAGAACAGAAGAGGCTCTGATTTTAAATTCTGAACATCACCAGGACCCTGATTAAGGAGTTCATATGCATTTTTTTCCTTTTATGAAATGAATTTCAACATCTATTGGAAGAAAGGGAGATGACTAATTTTTATCTACTTTAATGATACTCATTTTACCTTAAATCTAGAGTTCTTAAAATTTCCTGGTTCATGACACCCTTAATGTCTCAGTAATTTTTTCACAGCCCTCCTAGGCAGAAAAAAAAAATATCTAAGAGTTTTGCTTATTAAGTAGTTAGGTCCAAACAACTTAGTAATAATTGTTGTGGTAAATGACCAATGTCACTCTGTTTCCATCGAAAACGTAGAATATTCTGCTGTATCTTTTGTGAATTTGCTGCAGTATTCTGGGGCACCGTGGTACAGTTTGAAAAATATGGGCCTATATTAGGAAAATGCAAAATAGTAGTCGGAAACCATATAAAGCATCCTAAAAATACTAAAGAATAGAAACCAGCTCCAATATGTATAAGAATCAAGATTAATCAGGTGAAATTGCAAAAAGAGTGAATTAAAAAAAAAATTCTGTCCTAGCTAGACAGAAGAAACACACAGAATATCTTTTAAGTTTGTATGTTATTCACACACACATATACACACACACAAACACAAACAAACACACAGCCTAAGACGACATCCAGGGAAGAAAAAGAAAAAGAAATAAAATAAGAATCTAAATAAGCATGAAACATACAAGAAAAATTAATAAGGCTATGTAAATGTAAAATAAAAACTAATGATAAAATTTTAAGTGGTCAAAAACAATTGATCGGAAACATTCCTGAATAACCCCATAGTACATATATTTGAAAAAAATCTGCACTCTGATCTTCAAATAAAATCAAAATTGTCTCTAAAAATAAAACTGTCTTCTCCCTTCTCCTCCTCAATATAACTATAGTTTTAACTTATCTTTTTTCTCTCTGAGCAGCCAGGCAATGTTCAACAAAGAGATGCCAAGATTTGTCAGCAGAAACCTAACAAAATTGAGTTCTTTTCCATGCAATTTTTGTACTTCTATGCAAAGATAAAGAAAGAAAACCTTAGAAGAAAAATTTAGAGAAAATAATTAGCCGGTGTCAAAAGAGGCAATTGCAGGCCAAAGACTATATTTAGAGCATAAATTAAAAAAAAATACATGTAAAATATTTATGTATTTCTGACTTTTCTTTGCATCACAAATAAAGCATTCTTAAGACTTTCTTTTTAACAGAACAGGTACAAACTTGAACGCAACAGTGCAGTGACTCTCAGTTAATTAGCTTTGGAAAGCTTTGCTTTAAAGCCTATGGGTTGCATCATATAAGAGGAGGGGTGAGGGAGGAAAGAGAACGGTTTAAATGGTTGGAAATGAGAGCACAGCCAGCCGATAGGGAAAGAAATTATCATGAATACTGCTGCATTTTGCAAAAACTCATTTCCTAATGAAACAAAATTTCCTAAAACAATAGATGACTTCCTCTAGAATCATGTCACAAAGAGAAAAAAGTTATCAGTTTTCCCAAACGGTGAGTTAAAACAGGAGCCATTTGCCTCTGACTTGAGTGTTTAAATTAAATTTGGTTGAGTTTATAACCACTTATTCATTGTAACTCCCTTAAGTACCACAGAAATTTGAAATTAGAGGGAGAACTTTGGACTTAGCACAGTTTCAAAAGCATTGATTAGATGCTTATAAGTGATCCATCAGGTAAAGAGAGCATGTAAATAAACTGAAAAAGAGCTTTCTAAAGGCATGTCCAAGGCTGATGGCCACACTAAACAAAATGATAAAATTAATTGGCATCCTACTACATTTTTCATTCCCTACGCTGATGTCCTCCTATTCTACTTTTCCACCCCAAATACTTATAAATAAATCTCATTAATATTTGCATTATTTAACTAGTAGCTAATTAGTAACAGAAATGTGAATTAATACTACCAATGGCATTTGTATCTGAATGTAAATTATCTGAATACTAAAAAACTTTCCATCAGCCTCAAAGGCAGGACTTCCCAACCTTGGCTGCATGATAGAATCACCTAAGGAGTTTTTATAAAAATCTGATGCCCAGGCCGCACTCCTGACAAATTAAATCAGAACTTCTGGGGTGCGGGCCCAATCATCAGAATTTTTTCAGAGTTCTCCAGGTGATTCCAATGTACGACCAAAATTAAGAACCACTGGCTTTAGGCAAAGTATTTGAAAAAATAAAATTTCAAACTAATGAAGGAGATTTTTTTTTAGTAGGGATTTATCATGTTACTCTATGGAGGTTGCCAGCTGGTGGAAATGCTCTGTTCAAGGTAAAGAACCATATTTACTAAGAGAGACTGCTACATTTAAAAAATCACTAAACACTTAATTTCTAAGTCTTGATTTTAGGAAGGTACCTCACTTGGGTTTTGTGTACAAAATAGGGATAATAATAGTAAAGCCTAGGCTCATGGTGCTGTTGATGATGATCAAATGTAACAGGGTACCAGAAAATGTTCTATAGACTATAACATTTTATTTATTATTACGTAGCTGAGCAGTAGAACCATTTATTATTAAAAAGACTAGCTGTAATGTAGATTATAACTGTAATATGGATTATTACCTAAATGATTTGCCACTTTGTTTTAATAGGCATTTACTTTATGAAATCTAAGTGTCTAGCCCAGTGTTTCTCAAAGTATGGTTCCTGAACCACTAGCACCAGCATCACCTGGACACTTCAGAAGTGCAAATTCTTGGGGTCTATCCCAGACCTACTGAATCTGAAATTGGAGGCAGAACCTAGCAATCTTATTTGAATAAGACATCCAGGTAATTCTGATGTTAAAATCTGAGGACCACATATCCAGCCAAAGTGAGTAAAAAGTGAGTATGTATGACTAATTTCAAAGGAAAATACGCAGTATTTGTTATTTGAAACTTTAAAAGTTGCAGTGCAAAGACACAGTGGCCTAAATTACTACTTTAAAAAAATTCCTAAAGCTTTGTTTTCAAAAATAATATAATTCTCTTTACCCAGCCAAGCTTTATCAATTAACACATTAATCATGAATCCAGTGGTAGTATATAAATTTGAGAATCAGATAAATCACAGAGCATATAATACTCCGGATAAAGAATAAAGAAACAAAACTCTAGTAGGAGTTAACAGTGGTTCAGAAAATAGTCAAGTTTTAATTCATTGGGCCTGCATGTCTCTTAGAGGAAGAATCACAACTGTATCTTAAAAATCACATTTATCCTAAAGACAACACCCCCACAGCATCTCAATGTTCTTATTCAGGCTACGGAAGTGTTTCATCACTTACTCAGAGAAAAGACCATTACTTAGACTGAATCACCCAGCAATATTTCCTGCAGCATAAGATTTGTCATTGGGTCTGCTAAGCAACAGAAAAACAATCTCAAAACTTCTTATCTTAAAAGATATCATAAGAGAAAGCTATCAACATTGCTCCCAAACTCAAAGTTTGTTATTTGCCACTAATAAAACATATGCAGGAGAGTAATAGGTGAGATCACTGAAGAGTCTTGTGAGATTGCAACAGAGAGTTCTTTGAGATCTTTCTTGTTTTCTCTTTTTCCATTTTAAAAAAACTTTGGTGTCCTCAAGACACCTAGCACCTCCCTGGAAAGATGAAAGTGAAATATCCCAATTAAGAACTGACTTTATCCCAATTAAAAATTGCTGTACCTCCTAAGAAAATTAACAATTCTAAACTCTTACTTCTTACACTGGAAAAAACTAGCACAGGTAAATAATTGCCAAAATAATTAATTCCTTTTGCTCAACCCACTCATCTATAAATATTTATTGAGTACCTAATATACTCTAGGTATTGTTCTAGGTGCAGAGTGAGTCTAGAGAGATGCACAGATGTCAGTAAGGAGGACAGAGATTCCATGTCTCCAGGTTTCAGTTTCTCTGTCAACCAAACCATTAGTACTCAAACTTAAGCAAGCATCACAATCACCTGGAGAGCTATTTAAAACAGACTTTTGAAGCCCACCCAGATTTTCTATTCTGTAGATTTGAGATCGGGTCCCCAGAGTAGCATTTCTAATAAATTCTCAGGTGATGCTGATGCTGCCAGTGCAGTGGCCACACTTTGAGAACAATTTACCAAGCCACCCAAATGGCAGCTCTTCACACTATCCCTGCCGACTTCCAAGCACTATACATCTCTCTTCCAAAGAAGACAATGGCCTCGAGACTGCCTCATGCCTGTTGTCATAATCATGTACAACTGAGCAAAATCCCAGTTTCAAGAACCACCTCAAATATCTACAATCAGTAAGCTCCAGGACAGAGGGAAAAAGTATAAACAACAGAGAAAATTCTCCTTCCAGGGGGTTTTCTCTATCCTTGCTTTTCTTTATATTTTATTTTCTACCACAAGAAATCATTTTTATATTATGATTTCCCAATGCGAGTGTTATGGAAAACACTCCTTTAGACTTTTCATGTATCTTTAATACAATCACAGCTTTTCTTCTAAATTCAGTTCTCATGGGCCTAACACCCGTCCTATTTGTCAGACTATCTCCTTTTTGAACAAAAGAATCATAGGGTTAGAAGGAACACTGAGAATTCACTTAATCCCTCCTTGGCCTCAGACAACACTGTATCTAAACCATCCCCAAATATAGCAATTTTTAGTACAAAGACGTACAGGCACTAAGAATTTCTCATTCAACATTCTGTCACAGACTTGAAGATACTAATATACTTTCCTTCAGCCTTCCCTTCTCCAAGCTAATCATCCTCAACATTTAGACTTTCCTCATTAGATTTCCTAAACTTTATTTTGACTCTTCCTTAATAACTTCATCCTACCTTATACTTCAGAGCCTGAATTATGTATGTACTGTTGTCATGAAGGCTTTTTTTCTTTTTTGGTATGTGAAAGAGATAAGTTAATTTGTAGTTTGAATAAAAATGAATTTAATTGGAACAGAGAAATATATATGTATAAATGCCACTAAAATATAATACAGTGGCATTCATTTGAATAATTAGTTTCAAATATCCTTTATTTTATTAAAATATATGGCAATGTCTTACAGTTTTTAAAACTTTACATTATAAATCACTAGCCATTTCACACATAAAATGGATTGGAATTAGAGATCTTTTAAAAATATGCCACAAATTGGGGCACCTGGGTGGCTCAGTGGGTTAAGCCTCTGCCTTTGGCTCAGGTCACAATCTTAGGGTCCTGGGATTGAGCCCTGCATTGGGCTCTCTGCTCAGCAGGGAGCCTACTTCCCCCTCTCTCTGCCTGCTTCTCTGCCTACTTGTGCTCTCTCTCTCTGTCAAATAAATAAATAAAATCTTTTTTTAAATAAAATAAAATATGCCACAAATTATATATAACCATATTTCATGACACTTCACACAGGACAAGACAGTATTATTAATTTGCTTTTTTGATGTTTTATATCATGTTTACTACTAAAGTTGGAGTAGCTAATCAATGATTTATTTGTGAATGATTCTAAAAATACTGAATATTATATAATAATCATTTCTGTGAAAATATTCGAGCCTCAAGAATCAGAGGACTTTAGAAATTCAATGAGTACAAGACAAGATAGGGTAAAGGCCATGTTCAATCATATGTTTCTGAGCAGTTTAAAAAGGGAAAATAGTTAAAACACTGGAAATGGGGTAAAATGGGATGATTCACCTTATTTCTATTTCTCCCGTTCTAAATATCACTATTCAAAATGAATCTTTGCTTTTGGAATGGTGAGGTGCTCTAAGCAAGCCTAGGCCTGAGGGATAGGTTTGTTTCCTTGCCTATTGGGACCAAGGTGTACGGTGGAGGCGATGCATTTAGTCTCCAGAGAGAAGGAAGATGCTGCTTGCACAGCACTTCTACTCACCAGTCCATGCAGCAGCAAGGGTGTTGGCTTTGAAGGAAGCCAACTGTCCTGCTCTCCCAGCCAGAGGTAAAGAATTGCATTGGTGGCCACTAGAGGGAGGAGGATTAGGAATAGAGTAAATTGTGGGGAAAAGGCACCCATGAAAAACGCACATGGGACAACCAACACATCACCAACCACCGCCTAGCAGCTACCTCTCTGAGGGACTATAATGGGGTCAGCATACACCATTAACCCGGAGACCCAGACACCAGGAGTTATCGTAGTATCCCAGTATATAGCCCCTTAACTGTGATGGCTGGAGAAGGGAGTTTGAATAGGTTTGTGGGAAACACACAAGCACACAAACACAAACACGCAAGCACACAGACATACATTCTCATCCCCCATTACAAGAAGTTGCATCTGTGCCGTCTGATTCTTGCTCATTTTCTTATTTAAAACTCATGATGTTCTTTACCAAGAATGTGTTCACGAAAAGCAGACAGCCCACCTTCAAGATAGTCTTGGGAGAAGCACCAGCAGAGACACTCATTGTGCCAAGATGTATTTTACCAACAAATCTGTACAAATTACATGAGGTTAAAAACAAATGGAATATAATATAATTAAAGCAAAGTTTCTTTTGCTAAATTACAGCTTGAAGCAAACCTGCAAGAAATGTTTCCAATTAGCTTCTTTAGCAAACACAAAGCATAGCTCAGAATATGTTTTGCTTTCCATCTGCCCTCTGGGTGGGCTGCCTATTGTGTGTCTTACCTCCGGCACAAGTAGTTGAGCATTCTGACCAAGGCTGATGATTCCATGAAAAGCCAACTTCATTGTCTCCACTGCCGGTCCGAGTGATGGGAACGTTGAATTTATACCTAATTCCCAAATTCTGTTCCTGAAGCAGAACCTGCCATTGAAAACAACTGGTGAAGATAATTAAAATACAATGAGGCTTCATTCAAATATTTATTATTTCTTTTGAAGAAGAAAATGTCATAAAGTCTTACAGGAAATTTAAGATAACCTGTAGAACACACGCAATGATACTGAATTTTCTCCTTCCATTTTCACGGGTAATTTAGAATCATTTCTCTTAAACACCTTGTTTGGTTATAAAAATACTATTTAAGCAGGCATTGAAAAGATCAGTCATATGGAAGGAGCAATATGGCCTTAACCTTACACAGATTTGATACCCTTGGGTAAACCATTTTACCTTTATTAACCTTAATATCACCACCTGTAAAACAGAGATAATAAAGCCTGCCCCTCTGTACCTTACAAGGCAGATCACAAATGGAAAAAGTTAAGTGGCAAAGACACATTTACCATGACAATGAGATTTTCTGAGGTGGGACCTAGAGCTTCCAAAGATTCTGGTTCATCAGTTGGTCTCTTGTAATGAAAAGCAGTCCCAGCAACATCAAACTTCCGAGGCCAGTCAATAGTCCAGGCACCATTAATATAGTAATCATCTCCTTCAGATTTCAAAGCTAAAAAAAAAACAAAAAACAAACAAACCACAGTCTATCTAAAAATGTAAAACTTCAATTACCACAGTGTCACTTATTAACTGCACTGGAGTGTACAATGAGTATCCATTTCATTTCCACTTGGAGATAGGATTCTTGGCCATTTGCTTAAGTACAAATTAACATGGTAATTTTGCATGTGAATGCCAAGAAGATATTAAGTATTTATTGATGATAGTAATAAAAAGAAATGAAAGTTTTATCTGGAGGAATAAACACATGGAACTAGCAAGGGAAATTATAAGAAAAGCAATAATTGGGGATGAGAGTAAGAGTAGGGAGCAGACTTTCTTGCCTAAAACTTAAAATTATAATTATATGAATATGAGATGAAGTGGACTTATGGTACTGGCATGCAGACAGACAGAAAAATGGAGCCAAACAGTGAAGAAATAAACCCAGGGCACCTGGGTGACATAGTTAAGCGTCTGACTCTTGATTTCAGCTCAGGTCATGATCTTAGAGTCCTGACATTGAGTCCTATATCGGGCTCATGGTCAGCACAGAGCCTGCTTAAGATTCTCTCCCCTTGGCCCCTCTCCCTGTATACTCTCTCTTTCAAACTAAATAAATAGGGCCCCTGGGTGGCTCAGTGGTTTAAGCCTCTGCCTTCAGCTCAGGTCATGATCTCAGGGTCCTGGGATCAAGGCCAATATCCTGCTCTTTGCTCAGCAGGGAGCCTGCTTCCTCCCCTCTCTCTGCCTGCATCTCTGCCTACTTGTGATCTCTCTCTCTGTCAAATAAATAAATAAAATCTTTTAAAAAATTATTAAATTCTACATTATATCAATTTCACCTGAATAAAAACAAAATTTAAAAAAGAGAGAAATAATAAATGCCAAATGGGTAAATATTTAAATGTATACATAGTTAAATAATAAAATGTTAGAAAGAAAATATGGAAGAACTTAAAAAAGTAATATTGGGGTATGAAAAGGTTTTCTAAGCATGACAAAAAAATTCACAAATTATAAAGAATAAGTTTAATAAATATGCATGCATAACTTTTTAAACCTCTGTAGAAAAGTAATGTATTAAAAAGTTTTATAAAAAAAAAGTTTTATAAATATGTGATAAGAAAAAGGGCTATTAGCATTACTATATAAAAACTCCCATAAATAAAAGGATGATGGTAATTTTAATAATGATGATCATGATTTGACAATGACAAACATGTCAGTATAATTTTTTGTTAACATGCTAGCTTCTTCAAAACCTTTATCACAGGGGTGCCTGGGTGGCTCAGTTGGCTAACCATCTGACTTGGTTTCAGCTCAGGTCATGACCTCAGGGTTGTGAGATCAAACCCCACACAGGGCTCCATGCTCAGCAGAGAGTCTTCTGTCTCTCTCTGTCTCCCTCTCCCCTTCAACCTGTGCATGCATGTACACTTAAAAAAAAACAAAAACAAAAACAAAAACCTTTAAAAAACACACACACAAAATTTTCTCAGGCCAGATGAACAAGCAGCTCAAAAGCACTAAAAAGGTCATGGCACATAGAGTCTCTGACTCTCTGGACCTCTACCACTTGTCCTTAATATTATATACCATTTCCATACCCCCAACCCTGTCCACCTGGCAAGTTACTTGTACTTTCTTGACTCCAGATATGTTGTGAAAATTCATTTAATTGTCAAAAATAAATCTAACTAATCTTTTGGGATTTGTCAACCAGTTTTCTGTCACTTAACACATTGAAAGTACTTTGGCTATGTAAGGACATCTGAGACTGTATGATATGAAATATTGAAAACAAAAATTAAAACAAGCCTCCCCCACCCACCACCAGTAGCTCTGAATTCTCCTTCAATTTTAACTCTCACTTTCCATTTTTTCAACTACTTAATGAGTAGATCTTACCTCGCTTTTGCTGGTACTATAATAAATGCAGAAAAACACCAAGTATTTAAAAAGGAATGAATAAGAGAGGAAGATGTGACTTTATAGACAGAGTATTATCAAAGGGAAAAATCTGATATTAGGATTCTTATTTTTTAGTCCTTTGATGTGGAAAAGAATCCAAAATTATGGCATAAAAATAAAGAGGTTTTTTTAAAATTTACTCATTTATTTTAGAAAGAGTGAGAGACAGAGAGTGGGGGTAGGAGCAGAGGGAGAGAAACCCCAGGCAGACTCCCCCACTCAGGGTGGAGCCCCACACAGGACTTGATCTCATGACCTATGAAATCATGACCTGAGGTGAAAGCAAGAGTTCAGACACCTAACTGAGTGAGCCACCCAGGTGCCCTAATAGGGAGGTTTTCTTAAATAAAGGAAGGAAGAGCCTGATAATACTGATGCTCCATCTAAAGAAGCATTCTAGATGTGGTCTTATCTTTAAAAAGATTTAAGCAAGGGGATATTTCCAAGGGAATAAGAACTCATACAGGTCTTGCTAGAGGTTTCTGAAGAGTCTAAATTTGTCTTAAAGGGTCAAACATCAAATAAAAAGAATTTCCACTTCTTTCCATGTTGAGATAACTGGTATTGGACTTGCCCTCCAACAGTAAACAACTGGAAAACTCATAAAACTTTTGAATCAGTTGTTCTTAAGCTGAAAAGTTAGTGTCATTGTTTGCAGATGACATGATACTATACATAGAAAATCCTACAGACTCCACCAAAAAACTATCAGAAGTATAAAAGAATTCAGTAAAGTTGCAGAATACAGAATTAATACCCGGAAATTGGTAGTGTGTCTATACAGCAATAACAAAGTAGCAGAAAGAGAAATTAAGAAAACAATCCTAGGGATGCCTGGGTGGCTCAGTTGGTTAAGCATCTGCCTTCAGCTCAGGTCTTCTGGGATGGAGTCTTATATCAGGCTCTCTGCCCAGTGGGGAGCCTGCATCCTCCTCTGCCAGTCTGCCTCCCCCCCCTACGATGAATAAATAAATAAGATCTTAAAAAAAAAAAATCCCAATTACAACTGCATCAGAAAGAATAAAATACCCATGAATAATCTTAACTAAAGAGGTAAAAGACCTGTACTCTAAAAAACTATAAAACATTGGTGAAAGAAACTGAAAACAACACAAACTAAAAGATATTCCACTCTCATGGATTGAAAGAATCACAGGACATGAGATCAATACAAAAAGAAATCAATTGTATTGTTACATAACAATAAATCTTTCAAAAATGAAATTAAAATATCAATACCATTTATAATGACATCAAAAAGTATGAAATATTTAATGGTAGATTTAAGAAAAAATGGGTGCAAGACCCATACACTGAAAAATAAACACTGGTGAACAAATATAAAGACTTAAATAAATATATAGGTATATCTTTTCATGTGTTGGAAGGTAATATCTTTAAGATACCAATTCTCCCCAGATTGATCTACACATTCCATATAATCTCTTTTTGCAGAAATTGACAAGTTTATTTTAAACTGCATACAGAAATGTATAGGCCCTAGATATGCAAAAATTATTTTGAGAAAGAAGAACAAATTTGAGAACCTAATGCTTCCTATTTTGGGATTCTACTAGAAAAGTCTATTAATTAATACAACATAGTTTTGATTTAAGGATAGACACCTACATATATATCAATGGAAGGGAACAGAAAGAGACCCATACATTCATGTTTAAATGACCTTTAACAGAAATGTCAAGGTAATTCAATGAGGGAAATGATGGTCTTTTCAACAAATAGTGCTATGGTAACTGAATATCTATATGAAAAAAAACCAAAAAACTGAACCCTTACTTTATACCTTACATAAGAACTCAAAATGGGTCATATATCTAAATATAAAAGCTAAACAGTAATTAACTGTTTTTTCAGTTTGAGAGAGAGGGGTAGAGTAAGCATGAGTGAGAAGGGAAGGGAGGAGAGGGAGAGAATCTCAACCAGATTCTGCGCTGTGTGTGGAGCCAGTTGCAGAGCTCCATCTCACAATCCTCAGATCATGACCTGAGCCAAAAGCAAGAGTCAGACGCTTTTTAAACTAAGCTCACCAGGCACCCCCTAAAACTGTAATTTCTTGAAGAAACATTGAAGACAATATTTGCAACTATGGGGAAGGCAAAATTTCTAAGGCAAGACACAAAAGCTTAAACTATAAACAAATTAATAAATTCGATTTTGTGAAAATCAAAAGACCCATTAAGAAAAGGAATAAACAAGCCACTGACCTGGAAAAGATATTCATAAAATGTATATTTGAGCAAAGACATGTATTTAAAATATACAAAGAACTCCTAATTTGATTAAGAGAAAAAAAATTAAAGAAGGCAAAATATTTATTGAGACACTTCACAAAAAAAGATACCTATAAGGGTAAAATTTAAAAGGTCAACAATAGGGTGCCTGGGTGGCTCAGTTGGTTAAGTGACTGCCTTCTGTGCAGGTCATGGTAATGGAGTCCCAGGATCAAGTCCCATATCGGGCTCCCAGCTCCATGGGGAGTCTGCTTCTCCCTCTGACCTTCTCCCCTCTCAAGCTCTCTCTCTCTCTCTCAAATAGTAAATAAAATCTTTTAAAAATAATAAAATAAAAGATCAACAATATCAAGTATTGACAAGAATATAAAGCAACCAAAACTCTTCTATGATACTTGTAGGAATATAAATGATAGCCACCACTTGGGAAACAGTTTATTAATTTCTTATAAAATTAAACATGTACATACCATATGACCCAGCCATTTTGCTCTTAGGTTTTTATCCATAAGAAATGAAAATATATCTCTACACAATGTTTGTCTATAAGTGTTCAAAGAAGCTTTATTCGTAAGAGTCAAACACTGTAAATGACTCAAATATCTATCAAGTGAGTCAATAAACAAATTATGGTATGTCCACACAATGGAAAATTACTTGGCAATATAAAGGAATGAACTTTAAATATACTCAACTTATTACTCAAAAATGTAGATGAATCTCAAAAACATCCTGGGTGAAAAAAAACAGACATAAGAGTACAGACTTTATGGACCATGTGAAATTTCAGAACAAATAAAAATAAAATACATAATATCAGAAAAGAAATTAGTGTTTACCTAAGGCTGAGTTTGAGGGAAATTGACTACAAAGGCCAATAAGAGAATGTTTTGAAGTCTTGGAAATGTTGTGTCTTGGCTGTGGTTTTTATATATATACATAAATATATAAATATAAAAATATGTGGTATATATCTATATATAAATAGATTTTTATATAGTAATATATATTTAAAGTAATAATTCATGTATTTATAGTAATTAATACGTTATTATTTATATATTTATATATTATAACTTATATGTATGTATAATTGTCATACTCTTTGAAATGTACACTCACTTTTTTTCTAAAAGATTTTTTTTAGTTACTGAGAGAGAGAGAGAGCACAGAGGGAGATAGAGAAGCAGACCCCTACAAAGGACCCCTACAAATCGAGCCGCTGTGGGGCTCGATTCCAAGATCCTTGGATCATTACCTGAGCCAGAGGCAGATACTTAACAACTGAGCCATCCAGGCACCCCTGAAATGTATACTTATAATAAATGCATTTTGTCTATATAGATTCCTCATTAAAATTGATTTTCAAAAAATCAAATAACCCAGTGAAGAATAAGTTATAAACCACTAATTTTTTGTTTAGCTCTTCAGTGTGGTCTTATAAAACTTGATTTTACCATGAAAGTGTTCTATCCAAGCAATATGGTTTTCCTTCAAGATAATGTGCTGCTTTTCCTCAGTAATTTTTAAAAATCTAGCAAAATATGCTACTTACCAATATAGTTCTTCGACATGGCAACTTCTCTGACTTCAATATGAACAGAGCCTCTTGGTATCTGGACTACTTCCATGTAGCCTGAAACACAGAAGATAGCCAGGAATAAGCAGCATGAGCAGCCTTGGTCAGAAAATGAGTGTTTAGTAACCATTCAGTAATAAGTTTCCTTGTTCTTCAAATCTTTCTTTGACTTAGCACTTTATAAATTATGCAATATGAGCAAATTCCCCTTTGAGTTCATGAACACATCTAGAGTATTTTTCTTTTTCTCTAAACTAACTCAAGATAGTCTTTAAAGCCTCAACATGTATAATAATGGTTCATGTTTTGTTTTTTTTTTCTCAACACATGCTCCTCCCATCAATGCTCTGTGGGAATTCAGATCTGAGAGAAACATGGCTAAATGAAGTCAAGTAGAAAGGGAACAATATTTCCTTAAAATATCTTACATGGATCTATATTTAATATTTAAGAGAATAAAAGAAACTTGGGGGAAAAACACTGTCTGCCAAAATAAAAAAATTTTTTAAAAGGGGGTGGGAAAGAAATCAAGTGTTTTGGCTATTCCCAGGACAACAGAGGTGTAAAGAAGAGTTTTCTCTACACACTCACCTCCTCTGGGCAACGAATCATTGAAGAACCCTTCGATGGCATCACATGTGCTTCCATCCCCTCCACAGACTCGACATCTATCTTCCCTAGCATCGGATCCCAAAATATTATCACAACCTACGTGCTGAAAACAGAGAAGAATATTCAGTATGTCATAAAGAGGAACACTTGGAACCATAATTAACCAAATAAATATAACTTATTCATTTATTTGTTTTTCCAGTAAAGGAAATCAAAACAGGAAATATTTTCCTCTTTCCACTTTTTCCTTCCCAGTCTAGTAATTTCTTAGCTAACATTTCTCAACATATAAGTTTAAAGGAACAGAATTCTGATTCCCCAGGAATGTATGTCTGTACTTCTAACCTAGGTTTCTTTTTCATTTATAGAATCCATGCTCCAAATCTTAAAATATTATAATTTGTTGGCAATGGACTCTTACTTATACCTTCAATCAGGAAATGCAAGATTTGGGGCACTTGGGTGGCTCAGTTGGTTAAGCGACTGCCTTCAGCTCAGGTCATGATCCCAGGGTCCTGGGATAGAGCCCTGCATCAGGCTCCCTGCTCAGTGGGAAGCCTGCTTCTCCCTCTCCCACTCCCCTGCTTGTATTCCCTCTCTTGCTGTGTCTCTCTCTCTGCCAAATAAATAAACAAAATCTTTAAAAAAAAAAAAAAAGAAATGCAAGAATTAAGAAAAATGCCATGTTGTCCTGTTGTCCTACATAGGGTTATAACAGCAGGAGTTGTGACTGAGCATTATTCTAAATCACTGATGCTTTTGGATATCCAATTGTTAGTGTCAAGGATTACTTGCGGAATTCAAAACAGGGTAAACCTTTAAAAATGAATACCTATTTCCACCAGCTGAATAAAATTGTCATAAAAACAAGGACAGGTAAGCATATGATCTTGGGAGCTGAAATTCTACCTATGAGTTTTGCATTTAATCATAGAAATATGGATTTTTATATATTTTTGGTACATATTTTGGCACTTGAATTTGTATAATGACTTTTAGCCATTGATATCAGGCATGTGATCTCTGAATAAAACCTATACTTTTGTCTTTGCTACCCCCCAAAATTTTAATACTGTCATAGAAATAACACACATGCACAGGATCATCAGGTATGTTGAGAATCAAGTAGCCTGAAGGACAGAAACTTTGGCAATAAATTATGACACAAAACAGATAGTGTTTTTATTGCTTCTTTCTCAGTTTCTGAGACTTAGTTTTGTGCTTCTCTTTAATATAAAGTAAAAAAAAAAAACAACAGTGAAAAAAGTTATGAGAACAGTGGTTTTTACGGCTTTTCTTATTATGGTAAGATTTATACACAGGTCTAGGAAAATAGCATGGATTTGCTCTTAAAATTCTCAACTAGTCTGGTTAATTCTCTAAAGAAAATGCTTTAGTAAGGTAAAGATTAACTCTATAATGAAAACCACTGTGCTTCAAAATGCTTCAAAAAGAGACAAAGTAGGAGGAACATAGCTGTTTCACACTTCGAGGAAAAATTATGCTATGAAATGTATTAAACAATCTTCCAATGAAAACATGTGGTAGCCATATGAATATGAGCTAAATCCTTGTTCCCTCTCTCTTCCTATCATCTTTGTAATCTGTTTATAAACGGAACAGAATAACAGAAATTAAAGTCCAAAATATATTCAGAGCTCTAGCAATTACTACATACATAACTGGAACACCAAAATAAATCGTATCTACATGATGTTTGAATATGAATAGGCTAGTCTACCTTTAGCGGTATGTATAGTTAACCTAATTGGAAATTGAATTTCTCTAAAATGTAGCTCTCTTTATTAAAACTGAACATAGTATTAATTAGGAGCGACCATCTGATTAAAAAGACAAAAGTCTCAAAAGCCCCCCCCCAAAAAGGAGTAAAATTCGTAATTGGAGCAACCTTGCATTCCCCATTGATACAGATATCCAGTGAGTCCGCATTGCACTGAGTTCCATCAATCACTGCAGGGGCACGTTCAGTGTAGAAATTGTAACCTTCAGCCAAGCAATTTAATGCACAAGGTTTTACCCCACCTGGACAAATACAGCAGAAAAGAAATAAATGGAGTGGTTCTTTTAAGAAACAGTGATTCCATATTAACCACAGTAAATTTACAATTCATAGAGACATCATTCGCTCACTATATACCCAGATGTGTAGGTTTCTTCCCTCTTTTGCTAAAATTTGATATTTATTTTCATTGCTTATGCAACTTGACAGAAGATCTGTTGAACAGTTTTAAGGTTTAAAACGTTCAGGTATTTCCAGTATATATTTAATAATATATTTTAGGTCAAAAGGGAACACAGCGGAGGTACCTGAATGTTGAAAAAAATGGATGAAATAAAAACTTTTAAAAAACTAAGAAAATAAAAGTTTGAGGCTTGGCACAATAACTTCATATAGCAAATGGGAGATTTCTACAACATTTGTCACTTATTAACTGAAGTTGATACAAAAACTCTACTTCAAGCAAGGATATGGTAGTTATTAAAAACGAAAAAACAACAAAACCAAACCTCTAAATTACTACCCACTTTAAACAAACTGTATTCCATGAATGTGGCTTTAGTGTAGAGGTAAGTTTTTATGAGATAAGCAAATCCAAGGTAAAATTAATTATAGCATTAAATTTGAATAATTCTTGTTACAAAATCAAAGGTAATTACATATAGCATTAAACATGAATAATTTAAAAATACCTAATTTTATTTGTGAATAGAAGAACTACATCATTTTCATCTTGTCGCTGAAATTTGTATTTCTTAAGCTTGATGTGAAAAATAGGCATAAATAGTAGCAATTTAAAAAAACAAGCAGGGTAATATCATACTCTCATAGTATATTGGGAAGATGTCATATATATGAATTTATTTTATTCAAAACAGTGCATGAGAAAGTTACTTATAAATAAGTAACTACTGATTGAATTTATGACTTAAAAACACTTTATGTCCAACCTTTGCTTGATGAAGTTTAAAATATTTTGCTTTTATTCTAATCATGCTGATAAAATTTCTCTTTGAAATAAAAAAGACAATTTCTAACAATGAAAATAAGGCAGAAAGATAAAATGACATGCTTAATCTCAGTAGAAATTACAAATCTCATCAAAGGTATGTGAAATCAAAGAGACAAGCCAAATGAGTGATAGAGACAATGGTAAATTAGAAAGAACATTGCATTAAAGATCATTGATATAGTTGATTGTTGTGTAATGCAAGAAGATGGCCCAATATTGTCAAATACTGTTTTTTCATGAAAAGATGGAAACCTAGAGTTTTAAAGTAAAAAATGCTTTTTGGTAACTCATTCAAAGTTTTCAAAAATTCTAGAGATTAAAACATCTATGTAAGTAAAGACTGGTTCCTGAACTGCCAGTTTACCTCCTCTGGCCTAAGTCCACGTTTGCTTCCATTTTCAATGTATAGGTTATAGAACTTCTATATAATTTGATATGTTTTTATTAGACTTAAGTTAATGATACCTTTTGCTCTCCTGACAGCAAATATAACAAGTAATAAATAGAATAATTTCTTCCTAAACTGATAATCAAGGTATTTATATTCATTTTTGTAAGACTCTTATAAATAAACTTACTCTAAATTTCAATGAACTTTACTGGGATTTTTTTCATTACTATCCAGTATAGTTCTTTTCCCATTTTTTTACTGTAATGCTTTGGAATTTAATGTAGCTTTTTATGTGTCAGGTTTTAAAAAGAAAACATGAGTTTTGTTTACTCAATTCTTACATAATTTAATTATGTAAGGTAGCATTTGATATGTAGAACATATAAATACCATGGCTGTATTCCTTAGACTACTACACTATGTGATAATAATAAGAATACATTTCACCCTTTTTCATTTCAGAAGATGTGTTCAGCTTCCTCAGCTACAGAGAGGTGCTTTTTTGTTTTGTTTTTTGTTTTTTGTTTTTTTTAATAGTGGGCTCCACACCCAGCATGGAGCCCAACACAGGTCTTGAACTCATGACCCTGAAATCAACACCCAAGCTGACATCAGGAGTCAGACACTGAACCAGCTGAGCCATCTAGGCACTCCACTCAACTACAGAGAATTTTCAGAAGAGGTACTGCTATTATTTTGAAAAGAGATTTAAGATGATTCTTTAAACATTAGGTCACATCATTACCAGTTACCTTCAGTGAAAAGTGAAAGCTTTTATGAAGTGAAAGCTTATTATGAATTTAGGGTAAATTCACTAAGCTTATAATTACCTAGATGTTAATTATTAAATCTGTAATTTATTTTTCAGACACTTCTTTTCCTCCTACAGTAAGACAAAGCAATCCTAAATTTATATGTACCTAATAAAAGCAATTTGAAAAACTTGCGAAAAAGAAAGCAAAGCCATATAATAGAGTTTTTAACATATTTCTCCCCGTAACTGATAGAAGAACTACAGAAAAAAAAAATCAGAAAGAATATAAAAGATTTAAACAACACTAACAGCCAACTTGATGTGATGGATATCTATGGAACACTGCATCCAACAATTGCAGAAAACACATCTTTTTCAAGTACAGATAGCACATTACCAACATGAACAATAAATGGTACTATAAAACAAATCTCAATTAATTTTAAAAATTTAAATCATACAGAGTATTCTCTGATCATAGTAGAAATTAGAAATCAATAACCAAAAAATCTAGGAAATATCAAATAATTGGAAATAAAACTAACATAGTTCTAAATAACCCAAAAAACCCAAAGGAGAAATCACAAAGTAAATAAAAGATTTTGAATTAAGGGAAATTTTTTAAAAAATCAAGTTTAGTAATACAGAAAAGCAAAATAAACCCCAAATTTAAAAATAATAAATATAAGAGCAAAACTCATAAAAGAGAAAAAAATTAAAAAGTACTAAAGCCAAAAGTTGATTCATTGAAAAGATTAATAAAATTAATAAACCTCAAGCAAGACTGATCAAGAAAAAGAGAGAAAACACATATTATCAATATCAGAAATGAAAGAGCATACATCACTACAGAGCCTATAGATATTAAGCAGGATAGTAAGAGAATGTTATGATCAATTTTCTGTCAAGAAATGGTATATGGGAGTATCCCATAGTTTCTTGAAGACATAAAATTTTTTAAAAAATGTGAACAGCTCTTTATCTACTAAAGGAGTTGAATTTGTAATAATTTTTTTTCCACAAAAAAAAATACCAAGCCTTAGTGGCTTTGGTAGTGAAATCTATTCTAAAGAAGAAATAATACCAATCCTACAATCTCTTTGAAAATAAACAGGGATTCTATTTCTAGAAGCCAGAGTAAATCTAATACCCAAACTTGTCAAACACAGGACAGGAAAAAAATTGCAAATCAGAATTCCTTAAAAAAAAAAAGATGCAAACACCCTTAATAAAAAATTAGAAACTAAATCCAATAACATATAAAAAGATAAAAAATCATTGCCACATGGGGTTTATCCTAGAAATAAAAGGTTGGTCTGACATAAAAATCTACCAAGCAATTCACCATATTAACAGAATAAAGAAAAATACATATACTCATACATGTACAAATTGTACTGAAGAGCCAATCCAGTGTATTAAGGCAAGAACATGAATTAAAAGACTTAACAATTGATACAAACAGTTTCTACTTCCAGATAACATGACTATTTACCAAGAAAATCCTAAGCAATCTACAAAACAAGTATTGACTAACAGTTGTTCTTAAGAGAATGACTAAGTAAATTTAGGAAGGTCACAGAATACAAACTTAATACACAAAAATCTATGTGTTTTTGGATATTAGAGCAAGCAATTGAAAATGGTATAGTTTAAACTTTTATTTAAAATAGTTGCAAAAAAATTACTCAGAAATAGATTTAACAAAAGAAGTACAAGACCTAACACCTAAAACTATAAAACATAGCTGAGAGAAATTAAAGAAAACATAAAGAAAATTAAAGAAAACATTTATAAATGGACATATATATATATAATGTTCATAAATTCACTATTGAATTCAATATTCAATGTTAAAATAATATTGTTAATTTATCAGTGCCCCTTCAACTACCTATAGATTCAACATGATAGCAATCATAAGCCCAGCATGTTTTTCTGTAGTAATTAATAGCAATTTTAAAATTTAGATAGAAATGCAAAGCACCTAAAGTATCCAAAGAACTCTTGAAAAATAGATCAAAGTTGGAGGAACTTACACTACCTGTGTCCAAGACTATGCATTTACAATAATTCAGTCAGTGTGGTGTTAGCATAGTACTGCTACCATTTCATTTCATTGCACATTGTAAACATTTCATTGTGCATTTCTATTGTTGACAAATAAGTGAAAGAAAATAGAATTGAAATTACAAATACACACCATAACCCCAAATTAGTTTTAGACTATAGACCCAAATATAAAGACCAAGACCATACAGCTTGTAGAAGAAAACATAAGAAAATATCTTATTGAGTTGAGAAAGGCAAAGGCTTCTAAGACAGGACACTAAACACAATAACCATAAAAGGGAAAAAAATGAAAAAATAGCATTCATCAAACTTAAAATCTTAATTTTTAAACACCATTAAAAAAGTAAAAGGAAAGTCCAAAGATGTGAAAAAATATTCATGAAATTTATCTGATAAATAACTACCACTCAAGAATAGAAAGATAAATAACCAATTAAAAATAGACAAAGGATTGGAACAGTCACTTTACAAGTGTACCAAGAAGATTTATAAATGGTCAATAAGCACATAGAAATGTACTTGACATAATCAATGATCAGAAAACACAAATTAAAACAGCACTGAGACATTATTATACACCTACCAACAGAAGACTGAAAATACCAAATGTTGGCAAGGATGTGGAACAAACATAACTTTCATATGTTGTTGGTGGGAGTGTAATATGGTACATCATTTTGGAAAAACATCTGGCAATTTCTTTTAAAGCTAAACGCACACCTCTCCTATTGCCCAGCAATTCCACTCCTAAGTATTTACCTGAGAAATGAAAACATATGCTCACAAAAAGAATGCTACAAAAATGTTCACAGCAGCGTATTCAGAACAGCTGAGAACTAGAAACAACTCAGGTGGTCAGCCGTCAATAGCAGGATGGGAAAACAAACTGGTTTTTACAATGGAACGCTGCTCAGCAATAAAAAGGAATGAGCTATTCATATGTGCAATAACGTGGATGGATCTCAAAAACACAAGGCCCAAAACAGTAAATATGACATGATTTCACTTATATGAAGTTCTGGCACCAGCAAAACTAATATATGGTAAGGAAAAAATATATCAGAACAGGGTTGCCTCTTGGAAGAAATAGGTAGAGGCAGCTATTGACTGGGAAGGACTATGGGGACTATGAGAATTTTGGAGGTATGGTAATGTTCTGTATGTTAGTAGGGTTTTGCAGGTGTGCGCATTTGTCAGAACTCAGGGAAAGTACAGTTAAGATTGTGCATTGCATTGTACATAATCTAACCTCTTAATAAATAAATATTGAACTGTGGTTAATGTTATACATGTTGAAGTATTTAGAGGAAAGTATAGCAATGACTATAATTTACTTTGACACACATCAAAAAATTAATGGATTAATGGATGGAGAGATGACCAGACATGTAACAAAGTATATTATAATGTGAATGGTATAATCTTATCAATGTAAAATTCTTTTAATATTGCTCTGTTGGAAGATTTTCAAGGCAAGATAGTAGAATAAAAAACAAACAATAGAAATTTTTTAAAAGTACATTCAATTTCTCCAAGAGAAAATTTTGACAAAATTTAATTTGTATTTTGGGAATACAAGAAAACTTCTGGTGTTTACTGAACAATTAGTGTTCAATACATGCCCAAATTAAAGGGTAAAAATGATCCCCAACACTAAAAAAGAATAATAATAATCTATTGGAAGATCCTTGGCCTTTGACCAAGAAAGAATATAGGTGTTCCTGGCCACTTTTAAACTGATTTATATTGTTACAAGTTGCTTTCAGGGTGATAATTCTAAATATTTAGTGATTATAAATGGTTATAATGTAATGTCCATTTATCTCAAGAACGTCTCAAGAATTAAAAAGCATTATTTGGATTTATATCCTTTCTAGGACTTTTGTACCTTGTTAAATAGAATTAGGTTTTTATAAATGATCTCTGATCATTTTTACTAACATAAACTTTATTACGGGGAAACTTTATAGTACTATAAGCATTATCCTGCTTTGATTTGCAAACACTGATTTCTACTAGTATATGTATGAATGTATATGTGTGTTTGTATGTATTTATATATTCTTTTATATTTGCAAAGCTCTCAAGCATGATGAATGCTCTGCTGGTTATACATTACCTCCAGTATAGGGTTTCCAGTTATAATACTTTCCACGGAAAGGCATATTGTCAAAGTCTGCACATTGTTTCTCTCGAAAATCTCGGGCCCCCAAAGGACATGGCTAAAATAAAATAAAATCATAAATGGTATGATTGTTGAAAAATACTAAAACTAAGGGACAATGTCCCTAAAATTAAAATTGCCTGAATTCGTCACATTAGCTCACTGCCTGATGCTGTAGCTATAACTCTGGCATTTACTTTACATTTACTCATCCTACAGCAGTATTCAAACTGATGTATCTGAATTATATCTTAGCCACAGAATAAATAACTGAAGTAATTTATATGAAATTAAGTGTCAGACAGTTTCCTTATAACTTTATAGTCAGATATATGTCATAGTCCACTTTGCAATCAATCCATCAGGATTGTAAATACATATAAAAACTAGATGAAAAAACTAAAACACAAAATCTCTTTTGGTAACATTATTTAAGGTCCAGTTGCCACAGCTACTCCCAGCTCTTTATTTTAAGGAATCAAGAGGCAGGTTTGTAATACAACATTCAGCACTATTAATTGTGGTTTGGATCCCTACTACTATAGCTGTTTACTGTCTAGCCTTGACAAAAACCATATTTTAAGATGTGGAATGAACTGGGCAAATGCTAGTTCTCAAGTCTAAACACCTTCAAATTCAAGGAATTTGGACTTACTAAGATTTACATTTAATCTATGAACATCATGGAAAATAAAATACTAAATTGGTTAAAAACATCTGCATGTGTTGGGTGGGGAGGAGAGAAGGATGTTGAGAGGGTGAAGAGAAGGTTATTTGTTTTCTAAAAGTTTGGAATGTTTCATCTACCTGAATTTTTTAAAAAAGGAAAACCTTGCCAATGCAGCTAGGTCTAGATTCCAAATGCCACAGGCCATCCTAAATTCAATCTTTAAATTCACAAAGAATTAGAAGTATAACCTTTCACAGTGTTTGAGCAATATGACCTAATTTGACTTATCTTTTAGACTTCTATAGTTGTAGCACCTAAAACAATATCCTGCTCACATAAGGAAGAATAAAACAGGTCAGGAGATAAAATTCTTAATTGTGAATAAGTGATGAGTAGATTAAACTCTCAGAGATCAATCAAGGACTTTTTACTGCCCTCCCTTGGATCTTTACATTTACTTTATATAGTTTTCTGAGGTTAGTATATTATAAATGGTCCCTTGAAGCTTGTACAAAAACAACAAATCACAATGTGCCCATAGTCATTTGGTCATCATTACTTCCTATATATTGTGGTTCAAATCTCTACCATATCAAGTCCAAAGACTCAAATTCAGGTGCCGGGGTAGCTCAGTCGTTTGAGCTACTGCCTTCAGCTCAGGTCATGATCCTGGAGTTCTGGGATCGAGTCCCGCATAGGGCTCCCTGCTCAGCGGGGGGGGGGGGGGGTTGCTTCTCCCTCTGACCTTCCCCCTCTCATGCTCACTCGCTCTCATTCTCTCTCTCTCTCAAATAAATAAAATCTTAAAAAAAAAAAGCCTCAAAATCTGAAAACAGTGTCAATAGGTCTACGTTCCATTTTGAGCCCCATATTATAAATTAATTTCTGCACATTAAAGTTCGACACCGCAATATCAAACCCAATGATTCTGCTTGTCCAATAACCCTTCTTGTCTTTAAAAAAAAAATGAAAAACGACTATTTAACATAGGCTACCTAGTGCATCATGCTGGATAGACACACTTCCAGGGTGTTTTGTTTCACCGTGTGCCAATCTTTGCATCAAAGAAAAGCCATTCTAGACACTTTTTCAGGGACTCCCATTCAAGGATGAAACTGGTTGGTGGCTTTGCCATGTAGCAAGACTAATTTTTAAGCAAACATAAAAAAATAGTTATTTTGAACTCTAACTACAAGTTTTCCAATAAAACTTAAGTATTTGTAAAGCACCAACCACTAAAACATTCATCCAAGCATGGCTTTCAGTCTAGCTGGAGAAATGGGACACAAATGGGAGAACAGCAGTGCTGTCTCAGGCAATGAGTATACCACAGCACAGCATAGGTGGCCTATAGGTGCTCCATAAGGTAAAAGATCCATGTGTCACATGATTTGTATAGGAGGAAAATCAAGAGTATAGCACAATTACAAGTATTATAAGTAATTATTTTTTATAATATTATAAAGTATTATAGGAATTGAGCTAGGTGAGAAAGAATATTTCTAGGGGGTTAAAACTATTAAGAAGGAAGTGAAGTAAAGCCATGGTTACAGGAAGGAGAAGGTCGTATGTTGGGAATAGTTCCATCATAGACAAAAGAAACTTATGAAGTAATAAGAGAAGATGACATGTCATAGAAAACCACTGGTACATTTTTAAAAAAAACCCTGAATTAACAAACTAAGGCATTATGAAGACTATTTACTTAAAAACAAACAAAAAATCCCATTCTTGACTATCTTGTAACGAATCTCCTAAATATAGGCAAAGTGAAAAGTCCGACAGGAGGATATTATAGTTTAACAAAACACCTGGATAATATTTCATAAAATTTCTAACCTATATTCTTTCCTCTAATAACTACTCAGGGCCAGCATAATAAAAATATAAACAATGACAACAGCTACTTAGCATTTACTAAGCATTCAGCAAGTACCCATTCTATGGTATACTATTCAGAAGCCTATAGATATATTATCTATTTAATCTCTTTCAACACTCTTAGGCATTTGTAATTAATAATCCTTTTTACCGAGTGCACTGGCTATAAATGTTTGCTTAGTGATAGTTTCAGGGTGTAAGGACACTCCTTCATTAGAATGGGAGCTGAACTCTGAATGCTACAGTAACAGCATAAAGTTTTAGCTCTGTTAAGATGTATAAAAACTTAATAGGAGTAACTTGAGTTTCTGTCATTTCAGCTGCAACTTTCTTTTCTTCTCCAAACTACTTTTTCCTCATTTATAAAACAAGAGGGCTAAAAGCAAAATTTTGGAGTGTGACAAACCTGGATTCAATTCTAACTTGGTCTTTTATTTAATTCATGGCTTTTAGCAATGCACTCAGTTTTCCAAACCTCATCTATAAGCTAGGGATAATACTAGTATTTACCTCCTAGGAGAGGATTCATGTGAACTGTTTAGCTCTGTACCTGGCATAGGGCAGAAGTGAATAACTATTAGCAGCTGTTCTGGTCTTGGGTCTAGGCATTCTTAGATTCATTCCTCACCTTCTCCTGCTCTGCCCTGGGGAATGAACTCTGCAAGCTCCATTTCCCAGTCTTCTGTGTGTGCTGACTTCTGACAATGATTCAGGCAATGAAGGCACTACTGGGAGAAGCCAGAGTATTTCTCTTTCTTTCTCTCTACCTCATGGCAGCGCCATAGGCAGAAGAATCTTTTTGTGATTCCAACTTCAGGTAATAGCGCCACACTTACCCCATCCCTCCCCTCTCTGGACCTATCCTATGATTCTATCCTATAATTCAGCATCTAGACTCCGATAAAACCACCCTCTTCTTTGGTCTCCCTGGAAGGAGTGGTGGCATCTTCCTGTTGATGTTGATCTATGGGCTTGCCAGCCTCTTCCAACGTCTATGTAACCATTTTTTTTTCGATTAAAGTCCCTCTATTTAAATATTCAGAGAGGTTTATATTATTATGGTTGGAAATTTACTGATATAACAATCAAAAATAATAATGATGATGATGTTGATGAGGTATTTGGGAGACTGAATAGAGATTTATTTATTTCTATATATTATTTTTTGCAGTTTATTGGTTAAGGGCAGAGGATGGTCAACATTTTTTGTAAAGGGCCACATAAGAATATTTTAGACCTTGTATGCCATACAGTCTTTGTTGCAACTCCTCAACAGGGGCATTATGGTGTGAAAGAAGCTATAGGCAATATGCAAATGAAAGGTCAGTTCTGTGTTCCAATAAAATCTTATTTACAAAAAGAGGTGACAGGGCCAACTTTGGTAGAGGAGATGGAATTTTTCAACCCCCTGATTTAGGATGGTAACATAATAGATACATATGTCCAGCAGCACTTTAAAGAATGACCAAACTCAGTGATTAATTTTTGAGTCAATACAGAATCATACACTTCTAAGACTGTAATCTAATTTGCATAAGATGCTTCAATTTCCTCTACAATTATCCCTAAAGTGATCATGCATTCTGTACAAGCATCTATAGAAAAATCAAATACTTTTCAGGCAGCTGCAATTATCAGGTTCTTTCTTACTTTTAGCCCAAATCTATCTTCCTACAACCCTTTCTTCTAGATCTACACTGAACAATCTGATCCCTAAACGTAAGGTATCTAGACCTTGACGGCTTTCATATGGGCACATCATAAGCTTATCATTAGTCCTCTTAAAACCAGCCATTAAGAACTGGCCTTAAATGTCTTTCTTCTGCTCAGCAAATGTGTCACATATGATGTAAACTCTGGAGATAAAGCAATAAAACAGATTAGGTCCCTGCTTTCAGGAGTTCATTCCAGTTGGAGGTGAGAAAGAAGAAAAATAAGGGGATTGATGGTGAGGTGAAGGGGAAGTTGTTTTAAAATAGTATGGTCTTGGGGTGCCTGGGTGGCTCCGTGGGTTAGGCCTCTGCCTTCAGCTCAGGTCATGATCTCAGGGTCCTGGGATCAAGCCCTGCATTGGGCTCTCTGCTCAGCAGGGAACCTGCTTCCCCCTCTCTCTCTGCCTGCCTCGCTGCCTACTTGTGATCTCTCTCTCTCTCTGTATCAAATAAATAAATAAATAAATAAAATCTTTAAAAATAAAATGGTATGGTCAGAGAAATTCTCTCCAATAAGGTAGCCCTTCAGCAGAGAGTTAGAAGAAATGGTGGGAGTGATTTACACATCTGTGAGAAAAGTAAATAGTAAATACAAAGGCCCTGAAACAAGAGTGTGTTAAGGAGGTTCAAGAATAGCATGGAAACTGTAGAAGACTTGATCCCATGCCTTTCTGTTTCTAGAATATACCAGCTAGTTCTGTTAGAATTTACCAGCTGTTCTGTTTTTCTGATTTCAATGTTTCCTTCAGTGAACGCTCTGAATTTGTGTTGATTAGAAATTAACTCAGTAGGAGTTGTATATTCTCTTTCCAAAGGAAAAGAGTGATCAAAGAAAAGAATAATTTCTTAAGGAAAAATTACATAAAATATGTTTTTATTTTTGTTTTTTTTTAGGAATAGTAGAGAGTTTAAAGAGTAATGCTTTTTTTTTTTTTTTTTTTTTTTAAGAGTAATGCGTTTTAAATTGCTTAAAGGTGGGGCGCCTGGGTGGCTCAGTGGGTTAAAGCCTCTGCCTTCAGCTCAGGTCATGATCCCTGTGTCCTCGGATGGAGCCCCGCAACAGGCTCTCTGCTTGGCGGGAAGCCTGCTTCCCCCTCTCTCTCTGCCGGCCTCTCTGCCTACTTGTGATCTCTGTCTGTCAAATAAATAAATAAATAAATCTTTTTTAAAAAATTGCTTAAAGGTAATAAATGCTGACACCATGCAAAAACAGTGGGCATAAGCAACCAATTTTTTATGTAAAGCCTGACAGGTTTTCAGCCTCCTGGTGTTAACACTAATCAAGCATCCTCTCCATCTAAAAAGCAACCAGCAGGATCCCACATAAATCCAGAGGGCAAAGCTACAGGTCTCAGCATTTTTAATCTTGGTATTTTCGAAGAAATAAAAAAATTAATACTAGCATCTTTATCAGCACATTTTTTTTACAGAGATATGTATGTTATTAGCACATTCTCCAGACTATGTACACTTCCAATTACACTGATTGTTTAAAAGCATCTCTTTTTTACTAAACTTAATACTCTTTATTGGTACATAAACCTAAAAAAAAAAAAAAAAAGATAATTCATTGGGGCATAAAAGTTGCTATAGAAAGAAATCTCAGCTTCCGCTGACAAACTTTGTAGTGGCATTTCTATTACTGGGTTTCTAATCCTGGTTTTGTCCCAAAGAATAGGGTGACCTTGGCAAGTTGCAGAAGGCTTTTGTGCTTTCTCTCTTTCATTTGCAAAATACACCCAAAATGCCACTTAACTTCAAGAGAAATACATCCCAAAATATCTTACAAATGAGGACAATTCCATAAATACTGTGTTGTGTCTTCTTATCTGTAATAAAGTGTGAGAAGAAAGCTGAGCAAGAAAATTCTTTATCCCCTTTCCCATTCCTCTCTTCTTCATAAAGGAGATAGGCAGGCTGGCAGGACACAAGGATTTCTATGGCCTCATGTAAAATTGCAAAATGAGCAAAACTGGCATTTTATTCCCCTACTTCTTTTCTCTTTTGCCCTTTTCACCTTCTGCTGCTTCTTCCTTTCTTGTTTCCGCACTAAATGCACTTTTGCTTCTTCACCATTACACTAGACAACACTTCAACACTCCCCAAATTTAATTTTCCTCTTCCTCTCCAGGATGGCAACATACTCTTAGCTGGTTATATACCCTATTAGTTTCAGGAGCATAAGTGGAATTTAAATTCCAGCCCCTGATCTGCTTAGCAAGTCAGACGTACTTGACATGGGACTGCGAAGAAAGGACATTTTTATTTGTTTACCCAAACAGGCATCACTTTCTAAGTCATGCAATGACACAAGGGCTAACAAAGTCCTTGCTTCCACACCTTCTCTTAGAAGTTGCAAACAAAATTCCTGATTGCCTAGTTATCAGGTATTGTATGATTATCTCACTAAAGTTAAACATAGTATCCAGTGAATCTTCTCAACCAGCTTTTGATTGAATCTTCTTATCTTTTCTCTCCAAAATGTTTTCTGATTTTTTTGTAGTTTCACTGAGTATTTACTCAAAAAAAAAAAAAAGAAAGAAAGAAAGAAACAAAAGACTGCTAAACCTGTATTTGTCTAGGCAAACTAGAATGTAGCAGTCCTTTTTGATACCATAGTCTTCTATGCAAGTTTTCAAACTTGAATCTGTTTCTGTATAGCCTGAATTTAACTAAAATGCTATCTGTCCATAGTATAACCCTCTTCCCTAGCCTATGAAAACGATAGGCAACAAACATCTACTTTGTAATTTTTAAAACATCCCTTTTAAAAACAAAGCAAACAAGCAAGCTCTATTCTGTGCTTAAAAGCTAGTCCTTATTTTTCAAAACGTGATGCACACCACAAAATTCATACTAACCTAAAGATTAATGACACTTGCTCCTGTTACTTTTTTGCCATATATAATAATATAATAAATATTCTATAAAATATTTATTAAAAATCCAGTGTTTGACACATAATCTGTTTTCTAATTATAACTTGGGACACGGTTATAACACTGTTATGGATCAACTCTGTACCTTGTTATCACTTACCCCACACCTCTCCCTGGGGGCAAGGTCTGTAGTTTCAGAATGTTCTCAGCTATCTGGTTCTGCTGCAGGGTAAGGTTAGACTGGAAGTAAGACAATGCCAAAGGTGACCAAACTCTTTCAGAGACGCTTACCTTGCCACACCCACCTCCCAAGGGCTCCCTCTACTACAAGAGCACTAAATCAGTACTCAGAAATCCCATGCCTGTCTCAATCCCTTCCATGGTACTAGCCTATTGCTCAGATTTAGTACCTCATTTTAAAACACTTAAAAAAAAATACTTGTTTTTCCTCTTTATAAAAGTGATTTGAAGATATAATGAGGTTATGCGTGAAAGTACTTTGTAATCTGCTCTGAAACAAAAATGTCTATAATATTATCTATACTCTGTTAAGTACAGATGAAGTATTAGGAAGCACACTGAATGTTCTACATGTGTTACATCTTTTATTTCTCAAACAGCCCTGCAAGTTGGATATAATTATACTCTATATAGCAGTTCCCTAAGGTTTAGTTATTTTGCCAAGACCAAACAGCAACAAGGGTTACAGTCAGCATTCAAATTTAAGTCAATCTGAATCCAAAATCCATATGTTTTCCACTACAATCCTACCATGAAATATAGGCTATATTTCTCCACAACCAAAGGAGTATCACCTCTTAATAACTGTAAGTAAGGTCTTGAAGAAGAAAAAAATTGCAGAATAGCATGCCCCTCTAGAAAAGCTGACTAAGGGGCACCTGGGTGGCTCAGTGGGTTAAAGCCTCTCCCTCCGGCTCAGGTCATGATCCCGGGGTCCTGGGATCAAGCCCCGTATCAGGCTCTCTGCTCAGCGGGAAGCCTGCTTCCTCCTCTCTCTCTCTCTGCCTGCCTCTCTGCCTACTTGTGATCTCTGTCTGTCAAAAAAAAAAAAGCTGACTGAGAAAATACCTAGGAGAAATACCTGAGAAAATACTACAAAATCTATGCTTAAATTCTTGAACAGACCACAGATGACCTAGCAACCCTTCTGAGTCTATAATTTTTTTTTAATAGTCTTGATGTGTAAGAAAAAGGAGGAGATGTGATGTTTAAGATGCAAGACAAGTAAGACTTTCCATCCCAGCCAGAGTGAAGCTTAGGTATTTCACCAGAAGTTTTACCCTAGTTGTCCAGGTTGCTTTTACACAACCAACTTGAACAATGGAAATATGAGTAAGGTGGAAGGGCACACAGTGACCTGCAACCCCCAGCCTATTAGGCAACCCACCTCCAAATATTTATAAGCCATATACCTACACCCAGACACAGGTATCAAAAAAGGAAAGTTCCATACATTCCCATACCTCCTCACCTTCCTTTTTTAACTGCAACCCCCCACCACTGCCTCTTGGCAGACAGTCTCTGCTTTTCTCTGCCTTGCTGTCCTTTGTGGTATATGCCTCTCCCTTGTGGTATATGCGATAAACTTCTACCTCCTTTGTTTTGTCTTGGGTGAATTCTTTCACTACCAGCACTGCCAGCCTCCACCTAATCTGATCACCCCACACTAGGACATTATCAAGCTGCAAATCACAAAAAACATACAATAGGAAAAGGAAGGATTTTTTTTTCCTTTGGTTTTGGAGAGTTAGCTAAGGAAAAACAGGAAATTCTTTTTGGAAATGTAGATATGTCCTTTATTAATGGCATTATGATTTCCATAAAATTCTGCTCTTCAAACCAAAATCTTACAAGGGCCACGTCTATTATCTATTAGATTAGCTTATGATCTAAAATATCCTATTGTAGTTGCTACTTTAATGGTGAGATTGAACTTCATCCAATTCTACTCTATAAAAAAGCTTCTGGTTTCTCAGTAACTTCAAGATGAAAATCATTTTAATTTGTTCCTGCTATAGCTATTGTCTTTATATGCTGTTCTGTCCTAGAGACCATCATAGGGATATCAAAGAAAGAGTCCTTGTCCAGTTGCTTCTGAAGGCTTCTGGGGTGACCAATGATGATGACTTAGGGAACAAACTGCCTGTCTAACACATCCTAATGCAGATAATCAGCTTCAGAGTCTGAAGTGTGAATACCTTTGGTCTCTAGGCTAATTAAGTTGCTGTTGGGACTGGTCAGGCCAATTTTACAGCTGGATACAATTTCCTGACCTATTTTTAAATTTTTAAAGATTAAGATTCTTTTCTTTATAAGTTGCCTCTTCTATCTCTGGGGATCTTTTTCTTTCCAACTGGGGTAAATGGTACAGGAAATAATGGGAACATTGTTCCCTTTCTACTGGAGAGCTCTTGTCTTTCTATCACTCCTCCATCCTTCAAATGTCTGTGGTGGGAATTAAATCAGCATTGGGGAGAAGATGTGGCTGTCTTGTTTTTGTGCTAGACGCTTTTTAAGACTACTTGGCCTACAATGTTTCTTAGTTTTAATTTTCTTCTAACTTAAGCAAAAAAGAGTACTGTTAGCCTTGCATGTTTCAATCTGATTCACCAGTGTGGAGATCCTTGTAGGAGTATCAAACTTCAAAATAGCAAAGTGTTCTTTTGTGATATATCTCCTTTTATTGTCACTATTAGACATTATGGAGCTTAGAACTGATAGTGTTTGCTTGTTTACTCAGGTCTCTAAGAAACTCAGAGTAAAATGTGTGGTCCATCTTAATATGTAGAAGGAACTTATGGTACATATTTAAGGTATTGATCCCAACTAAATATTATTTTCTTTTTCCTTGGATGTTCTAATTTATTCTATTTTTCACTTATGATTTTAATGAAGCTAATCCAACTCTAATCAGAGAGTACTGACTAATAATGTTAAATAATTATGATACATAAAAAGTGAGAACTAAGTAATAATCTATAGTACTAGCTGGCCAATCACAGAAATGAGAAGGTCAAGACTGCTATACTACATGAGAAACTGAAAGGCTATGAGGAATGGGTTGTAAGATCTTAAAAGGAATGTAAGTAGGCTCTATCAAACACATGTGAATCAGACTAACATCTCCTAGATTTTCTTTTCTTTTCCTTTCTTTCCTTTTTTTTTTTTTTTTCCAGAGAGAGAGAGTGCACGTGTGCCTGTGTGCACGAGCTAACATGAGCAGGTCCTGGGGGTGGGAGGCTGAAAGTGGGAGGAGGGGCAGAGGGAGAGAGACAATTTTAAGTAGGCTCTACATGGGGCTCAATCCTAAAACCCTGAGATTATGACCTGAGCCAAATTCAAGATTCGGGCACTCAACCAACTGAGCCACACATAGATTTTTAAATTTTTTATTATAATGTACATTCTGAGCATAAATTAAATAGCATAGAGCAAACCTCAAAAAGATTCATAAACAGGTACTCCTGCCATTTCACTGCCTAACATGATATCATTGTGCGCAAAGATCTGAAAATCTTTCCAGAATCGTTTGAATTTATTATTCCCGATTTAAGTCTCAAGAAAAGCTCTTGGATCACAAATGACAAACCAAAATTATGCTTATGAATTGTTTCCTAGTTTTTGACTGTCAAGTTGATTTTAACTCATTGTAAGAATTTCTCCTAGATATTATTTACAGTGTCACTAAATATGATGTGCATAGTATTAAATGATGTTAAAAATGCACTTAGGTTGGAGGCTGATCTAATAAAGATAAGTATACTCTTGAATCCCTTAAATTAGGGTAGCTTGTACAAAACAGACACCAAGCCAATACACAGGAAAAAAAGACCATTTAAACAATCGTACATTTAGGGACCATTTAAACAATTGTACATTTAGGGGAAAGTTTCAAGATTAATTTAAAGAATACAAACACAATAGCCCTATAATGTTTCCACAGTAACACCCATTCTATGCTTACTGGAACACACTGAAGTTTTCTTGCTTGCATGACTCAATCTTAACTACAATCAATTCACTCTTCGTGATTTATTGTTAAATTCTCTTGTCTTATAATAGAAATTTTTAGAAAAGATTTTTTAAATATAGGAGTTTCTACTCTAATATGACACATACATTCTTGAAAAACCTCTTTCTGCAAAATTGCACAGTAAAAATAACAGGCATATGAAAAAATGTATTAGAGGCAGACAGATCAGAGACGGGACACTAACAAAAACAATAGCAATTCTAATAAAATACTACCACAGTTTAAAAAATACATGGTAAATTCCTAACAAGGGAATCCTAGAGTAAACATAGGACTTTATCTCCTCCCCCCACAAAAAGTGAAATAAGTTAATAAGCGAGGGTTGAGGATGCTGAGTTACAGAGACCAGAGGCCAATGTACAAAGAACAGGCAGAAACACATGATAAGGAGTTCTATGACAAAGCATGAGGCCACACTAGCAAAAAGGAGAATGTGGGATGAAGGGTCATCACATACACTACAATTTTCCTCTACCATTCAGTTATATCGATGTAGTTTGACTTTAATCGCTGTATCACTTAGTGGCAAATAATATGGCACAAAATGACTCAGTCACTTATGAACTAATTTGTGTTGCAAAGGCAAAGTTGTAACAGAACAAATTATACCAAAACTTTCAATTAGCATGTTTTTTCTGGATTTTTGTTGAAAGAATAAAAATTTACAATATCTCAGCAAGCCAACTCACTGCCCAGGAGAAGAAAAACTCTCAGAATGGAAAGAAAATATAGTTAAATTAATGGGTCTGGTACATACTGAAAGCTCAGTAAATGTACTACTGCCACTACTACTTCTGTTGCTGCTACTTCTACTAGTAAAGATGGGAAGTAAAAAAGCTCTGAGCAGACATGTGTGGTGTACCCAGGATCTGTCACTCTCTACTTCATTGCTAACAGAATTCTGCTTTATGCCCAGGAATCTACCTTTTAGGAAAGGTGACCTTAACCTCATTTTAGGGGCAAACTTGGATTAGTCTAAACCAATTATGGTAATCCCATTCTTTTTGCCCATGACTGGTTTAAAATGGGTATGTGGTCTCCAGGCCAATAAAATACGAATGAAGTCTGCCAAGTGAACAAGAGAGGAGCTTTGGTAAGTGCTTTCCTTATAGGGAGCAAAGAGACACAATAGTGGTTTATCTTGTCTCTTGTGCAGAATATTGTCAGGACAAAGTTACTTTAGGTGCTCTGATGCTCCACTACCATTTTTGAAGTCCCCTTTCTCAAAGAGTTTAGCCTTCAGGAATTTCCCTCACTATCTTGTCAGTTATTTGTGGATTTTAAAGTGATGTTTTAAAACATGCTTATTCAATAATTTTTAAAAAGAGTTCTGTCAGAATAATTTACTCTATCATTACCAAAAAATGGAAATATTCTACATTTGTTTCCAAAATGATCTAAGATTGATTTGTTTTGAGAACTTTAGATATAATATTTACAGTCTTCTTTATAACAATTATTTTTCTACTGAAGAAGTAGACTATGCAGCTCAATGCTATCTAACATGGCTGTCATGAGCAACATGTTGCTATAAAATTTAAATTAATTAAACTTAAAAGTTTGGCTTTTCATCTACACTAGCCACATTTTTTCTTTCTTTCTTTCTTTCTTTTTATTAAGTAGATCCACACTTTGCATGGAGCCCAACGAGGGGTTTGAATTTATGACCCTGAGATAGAGACCTGAGGTGAGATCAAGAGTCAGACACTTAACTGACTGGTCCACCGAAGCCCCCCAACACCAACCATTTTCAAGTGCTTCATAGCTAATTTGGCTACTGGCTACCAGTCTGGACAATGCATATGTAGAACATTTCTATCAATGAAGAAAGTTCTCCTGGACAGTGCAACTAGATAATGTGTTCTGAAAGTTTAAATTTTCATATATTAGATTATACTTTAAAATCCCAACCTTATAAACTTATGCTGAGACAGTTTTATTAACTTAGCATGAAACTAAATTTCAGTGTGATAATTGAATAGTCTCATATTTTCAACTAGTAGAGTCTAGATTGGTGAAAAAAATTGTATTTCCATGATATTATGTTGATTGTATCATTTGCTGAAAGCTGAAACCAAAGACAAAGCTGGTAATAGAAATGTCAATCCACCAATAGCAAGTTCTACAATTTGAGCATCTAAAAAAAGTTCATGGGTAAAAACCAACAAGCTTGATATGTCTAGTACTTTTTTTTCATTTACTTATCATACATTATTCATATTATAGTACCTATCTTATTAAGGTGGAAATATGTGCCTGCCCCTATAATTATATAACAGAAACAGATATGAATTGAGACATAGGTTTGCCTTTCTCATTCCTACCTAACACAGCCTGATATACAATAGATACTCATTTATTCTACCCTTATGTAAGACTTCTATTCTTCTGAAATTCATGCTGTATCATCCAAATCACTATCTGGCTTCATCATTCCTATTAACCTCGTCATGGTCATTTTCTCTCATTTATTAAAGGGTCTGATACCCGGTTCACAGTCTAGGCTATAACATCATCCTGAGTGACCTCAGGATGTGACCTCATCTGCATAGAAGACTTCCCAAATTCCCCAACCTTGAAGATCTTTTAACTCCTTCATCTCTGCCCAAAACTAGGCATGCATTCCCTTGGTCACACTGAAGATTTGTCATTATTGAGAAAAGTCTCACTTGTCATATATGAAATCCAATACATTCCATTCTCTGATCTGAACACCTTCTATCTCCCTCACCCTGTTTCTTTTACTACATTGGTTCTTCAATTTTTATGAATTTTTGAATTTAGGTCCTTAATTTTCTCCTCTTAGCCCTTTTTAGACTCCACTGTCAAAGCAGACCGCATGGCTCAGCACCTCAGTCATTCCCACCAGTACCCTTAAATTCTTTCTGAACCGTTTATTGTTCTGTTGTAGTCTCATTTTCTCCAATCCATTCTCATATAAAGTATAAATCTGAGGCTAAGTTTTTGAACAGTGTCTTACTGCCTCAGTAAAGATCATGCTGTTTAACCTATGAGCCTTGCATTTAATTTTCCTTCTACCTAGAATGCTCTTCATTGTCGTTTTCTTCTTTTCTGGTCAGCTCCTATTTGCCCTTCATATCTTTACCTTCCTATGGGAAGAAATCCTAAATCCTTAATTAGGCTATGTGCCCATTCTATGTGCTTTTATAGCATCCCATACTTATTCTACATCATATCATATATTTATCACTCTGAGCGGTGATTATCTGCATTTAACTGATTTCCCAGGAAAATATAAGATCCTTGAGAGTAGATGGTCTTTCTTACTCTAGAACAGTCTGAGATATAGTAGGCATTCAATGGTTTGTTGAATGAATGAATAAATAATGCTGATATCTTGAAATGATCATTGTAATTGAAATCACATGTTATTACTTCTATGTTACATGCAAATGTAACATAGAAGTAAATATGATCAATAAGCTACAGAGTATAAGTATGTATGGGAGAAACAGAGCAGGGTAAGAAAGATTAGGAGTCTCAAGGTTGTAGGGAGTAGGGAAAGTTGCAATTTTAAATATGGTACTCAGGTTAGGCCTCACTGAGGTGGTGACAGTTGAATAAAGGTTAGGTAAGAGAGTAAGTCATGTAGATATTTTGCAAGAAGAGTATAAAAGGTAAAGGAAATGGGCAATGCTAAAGCCCTACAGTGGGAGCATGTCTTGTATGTACAAGGAAGGAGGCCCGTGTGGCTGGAGCATGGCTATTGAGGAAAAATAGTAAGAGATTAGTTCAGAAAAGTAACGGAGGGCTAGACTGTATCATCTTTGCAGGCCTTTCTAAGGACCTAATGGTAAGACATGAGTCTGGAATCCATGAAAGAAATCTGGGCCAAAAATATAAATTTGGGCGTCAAATGACATATGAATGCTATTGAAGGTAATGAAACTGGATGAGATCACCAAGGAAATGAATACTAATAGTGCAAAAAAGGGGCAAGGACTAGGTCCTGGACACTCTAAGAAGTAAGAGAAAAAGAATAGGAACCAGCAAAGGAGAATGAGAAAAAAACAAATAGTAATAAAAAAGGACAACCAAAAAGTTGTATGTTGTGGAAGCCTACTGACTACCAAGTAAGATGAACACTCAGAATTGACTATTAGATTTAGCAACATGGAAGTCATCTGTGACTTGACAAGAGCATTTTTAGTAGAATGATGGTGGCAAAAATCTGACAGGAACAATTTTAGGCAAGAATTCGAAGAGGTAGTGGATATGGTATAACTCTTTAGAGGAATTTTGTTTCAAAGGGAAGAAAAAAAATGGGAAAAGAACAGGCAGGTGTCTGGTTTTTTTTTAAGATAGGAGAAATAACAATATGTTTGTATGTTTATGGAAGAATCCAAAAGAGAAGATATTGAAAAAATATCCGCATATTTACATAACCAAGATTGGTTATATTTAATAACCAAAGGAATAGCTTTGTAGAGCATGACGGTGAGGAATACTGTGTCAACACCCTGAGGACATGAAATTAAAAGGTGTGATTTTTAGGTGGGAGGGAGGAAGAATGTTCTGAAAGGGGTAATGAGATATTAAAAAAATTAAATCAACTTCCACTCATTCAAGAGCTAAGGGAGAAAATACCTTTAGAGGGCTAATATTTTAATTAGAGGACAGCCAGTTTCCATTAGAACAACAAAGTGAAGAGAAAGAAAATTCAGAGACATCAAGATAGAAGGGCTTTTGCTGCCAATGGATCATGAATTCCTAAGGGGACACAAGAGAAGTTTCAGTAGCTGGGCAGAGATACAAAACAGAAGATGTGATATGCAGAACTTGATGGGACTGGACAGCAAGAGATGAGGAATGATATGGGAATCTTGGGCCTCTTACAGTGGCAAACATAAAATAATCTGATTTTACGGGCAAATTAAGATTAATCCTGGTGAACTCAGGAAAGATAGTGGTGGTAAAGGCGTGAGTGTTGGGGGACCAAGTCATTTTGGAGGACCTATGACTGACTCTCTCTTGGTACCTATTGGGGGAGACTGTATTTGCTCCTAGTACTGGAGCTTCCCCGTGTCTCCTGTTGATCGAATTTCTGGACATGAAGCCTGTTCCATTCACTATTAACAATTTAAAAAATTCATGTGACCTTCATACACATGGATTTATGACCAAATAGCTTATAGTTTTAAAAATTTCCCTGCTCTAGGGGAAATGTAAGCTAATTTTTCATAGCAAAGTTTGGTTTTACTTACATCTGTGTTGCAGGAGCGATACCGTTTCCTTTCCCCAAGGCAATATTTTCCACCTCCTGAAGGTCTGAAAACACATTTTGTTAAACATGTGAATATATCTGTCTACATAAAGAGTATATATATTACTTGATGAAAACATATTAGCATTTATTTTAAGAAAATACAAAATTTGACATTTTACTAATTATTAAAATAACAATTTTGCTGGTGATTGTTAGCAATAATGATTATGGTTGTTGAACATAAAAACTAAGGCAGTTTGCTATAAATAACTTTACAAGACTCTTGTCATGATTTACATTCTTAAGAAAATGCAATTAAATAAATTTATTTTCTAATAATCATAGTTAGCAGGTGCTCAGTTCAACACAATGAGTTTACAATCACTTACTTATAATGAAAAACCATTTGAATCATACTCAACAAAACACATAATCTGATGCTATCTGTTCACCAAATAGGAAATGGTAAGTTTAGTAATTTTTCCAGACTGGAAATGAGAGCATATTAAGTAACTCTCTGGAAATAGTTTCATTTCAAAGTAAACAATGCAGAAATGAATTTCAATCTCATTACATGAAGTTTGAAAAATTACACCTAAAAACCAGATGGCTTTGCATTCTATAAATACTGTATATTACACTCAAATTGATGAAAAAGATGTCCAATATTTGATTTACATAAATTAATTTTTAAAGTATTTAACATCAGGAAAAGCCATATGTTATTATTTGGGCATGCTATTTTGAATGGAAAAAGCCAACTTCTTCTTTTAAAAGAAGTCCAAGTCATTCTCTTAAGGATCTGGGTATATTACTTTTTATCATAGAGGTTTACAGTTTTGGTTACTAATTTATAGTAGCCTGCAGTTGAACTTGGGTAATTACTCTGTACTTGTTTGAAAAAGATCAAGTATAAGTATAATTTCAGCTTACTGGTAGTCAACGGAATAATTAAAGTTACATTTTGAATATATTTTGAATGCTGGTGGATACTGATTCTAAAAAAGGAAAAGGAATGGCCCAGTTTATGCACCTAGGGAGAAATGGTTTGGTCAAACAAAAACAGGGACGTGGGGATGATGGTGGCATGACTAGTTTGTGAGTGGTTGACAGTGAGCTAGCCTTGTTTAGCAGAAAGATAATAATAGAAAGAAAGCTGGGGAATGGAAACACAGAACAAATGTAAAGGGAAATAATTTCAAGCTAAAAAGAGTAAGAGAGAAGAAAGATATTTAGAGAGGGGAACCAAAGAGAGGGATCTACATAATACTATATTAAGTAATATATAACTACCCCAGAAAGGGAAAAAAGCAGAAGGGATATTATAAAGCCATGCTGCACCAAACATTAGTTGGGAAAGGAGGCCTGCAACCTGAGCTTTAGACAAAAAGGGGAGCACTGGATATGCACCAGCTAAGGAGCAGTTCAGTCTCCAGGGCGGACAGGAAAGTCTAACTGCGGGACTCGTCCACCTGTAATGGGCACTGGTGGGAGGGAGAGGCAATACAGCTACCAAAGAATACTGATGGGGCTGCCCTTTCACCAGGGGGACTCTGACCGGAGAAAAAGAGTGGTGGGAGAGGAACAGTCCGACCTGCATAAAATAGCCACAGGGAGAAATGTGGTGGCAGCTCCGGAAGATGATTAATAGGGGCATGTGAATGGAAACTATTTTAACACATGGGCAGTATTCTTTTCATTGTGATTTGTGATGCGAATCAAGGCATTTCAACCCTTGAAGTGCTCTCATTGGTCCTTTTAATACTAATGTAGCAGTAATAATTTTATGTGACATGTGAAAAGACCTTAGGTTTCCTGGGAATAATGGTAATGTGGCTAAGAGCAGACCTGGATTCATCCATAATTCAGTAGTTTTTGGAGGGGGAAATCTATCTGATTATTACTAGATTACAAGTCTGGCTATACCTGGGATAGATACACAATGCTATTCTTTTTCTTTTATTTTTATTGCACAGTAAGGGGGAAGGAAGAAAAAGAGTGTCTAACAAGGCTCTTCCACTCTTCTGTGCCTATTGCTTGTTCAGAAGACAAACACTTGGCTCACTAGTGAAACGTTTTTACAGATAACATGTGAAACCACAGCTTTGAATCATTTCCAACTGTGTCTTTTTGTTGGCTCCGGCTTACTTTAGCTACTTACGCTGGACTGTCACAGTGTCTTAGGGATGAGGAGACGCCTCCCCCGCAGGTCCTGCTGCACTCTCCCCATAGTGACCAGGGACCCCAGCCCCCATCTATGCTCTGGGGCCAAGTGCCAAAAGGAACACAATCTCCCTGATAACACCACTGCAAGATTTCACAGAAAACACAGAATTAGCTTTTAGGCAGATAGAGCTATCATGTTAGAAATACATAAGGGTCAGGCAATGACCAATTATAGGCATTAGCATTCTCCAATAGATAACAGACTGAGAGTTCTTTAACTGTGTTTAGACAATGGCGAAGGTGCATGTGATTTGCAAATTATCTTTAGCTAGGCAATGATTTATAAATCTCTAAGATGTACCAGAAGTCTAGAAAGCTTGACTTTACTTCCTTTTTTCTTATTTCGCTTCCTCCAGAACTCTAGTGTTTCTCACTAAAGAGAACTCAAGAGTCTTTTTTAGATATTTTAGCATTAAATTTTTTTCTTTATATTCCGCTATTATTAGGCTCATAGAATGATAACGCAATATGGAAAGTTCCTCAGTAAGGAATTTTTATGATGGTAATTGCTTTTACTTAAAAAAAAAAAAAAAAGGCTGGTTGAGGCTACAATAGTAAAAGAATGTGTTGTGGCATTTCATCTGCACGAGCCCTGCAGACATAATAAAAGTAATGCCAAGATACTAGGGACAGGGTACAAAAAACTCTTACATACACTGACTAGCCATGTGTATAGTCCCTGCATGAACATGTGTACTGGAATTCATTCAGCTTTACTCTGCAGTAAACCAGCCACACATATTGCATGTAAGTAGAGAGCCAGGAATAATTTATCAAGACGCAGACATCACATAATCAGCTCATAACTCTAACATGATAAATCTTATTTGCAGAATATGGTAAAAATGAAAGCCTTTAAAAAAAAAAAACAAGCATTGCTAGGCTTTTATCAGTGTGTTTTTCTGAATTATCAAATTTTGACAAACCATACTGATGCTGTGAAAGTCATTTGTTTATAATAAATAACAATAAGAAACATTATTAGAGTTGAATAACTGGTAGCAATGTCAGATTGTTACATAAAAATTCAACTTTATATTAAAACGTAAAGGATTCTGATACACAATGTTTAGAAACTAATGAGCTTATTACACTACTTCCACATAGCTGGAATTCTTTCACTTTTCACCATTTGCATGGCTAGCACCTCAGACAAAACAGGCAAATGGAATAGCTTCTTACCTGTTCTCTATGACTCTACTTGTTTTTATCCATAATCAGCCCATTCTCTAGTAAGCATTCAGAGAGTTCTTTTAAAAAACATATTATCACATCATGTCACTTTTGCTTAATGACTGCAGTACTTTCCTATTTCCCTTTACTCTGGCCAGGAGTGGACTTTGTGATCTGACCCCTGGCTCCTTCTCCAGTCTTACTCTCTCTAGCAGATTGGACCAGACCACTGGACTTCTTTCTTTTCCTCAATACATTAAGTTTTTTCCCTCTTTTGGGTATTTGCATTTGCTGGTCCTTCTGGGAATATTTTTCTCCCAATTACTGATGTTGCTGTCTTCTCATCATTCGGTCTCAATCAAGTGTCCTTTCATCAGAGAGGTCTTTCCTTGACTACCCTTATTCTAAAGAGGGGTACCTCTCCACTCCTCACCCACCCACCTCCAACTCCACAGTATAATAGAGATTACATCCTCCTGTTTTAGTTCCTTCTTAGCACTTACCACTATTTTAAATTACCCTATTTATTTTTCAAATTACTTCTCTAGTATTTGTCTCTTTTCATTAGTATGTAAAACCAGGAGATGCACATATGGCTATTTACTTATTTTAAAAATTATGAACATAGCACCATACTCACTTTAGGCAATTCATCTACTCTTTGAAGGGGAAAATTCAGCAATGAATCTAAGCCCACAAATAATCAAGTTATTCTAGCAAAATATATCCTGACAGGCAGGATAGTATGATAGTTGAGAACTGAGACATGAATAAGAACTGAGATACTGAGTAAGTAACTTGACCTATCTGCACCTGAGCTTCTTCATAAATAAAAATGTAAATAATAATAAAGCCTATAGCATGTGAGAGTAAAAAAAGATAATGTGAAGAACATGGTACATAGAGAGAAAAAGTATCTGATATGTGGTAAGAGTTCTGTAAATATTAATAACCATTGGGCAAATTCCTTAATTTCTCTGGCTCTCCATTTTCTTATCTGTAAAATGGGAATTATAACACCATCCCTCTAGTAGGGCACATAAAGTGATTAGAACACTGGTTGTCTCATATTAGATCTTCAACAAAATTAGCTAGTATCATTGTTAAAATGGAATGCTCACATGTAGGAATGAGGCTTATGCAACTGCAGAGATCTAAATGTGGTGTGGACAGCACTCATATCCTTCCAAAGTCCTAGAGAAAGCTAAGTTCCTGCCAGTCCTGGATGATGATGATGATAGTGAATTCTTGGAAGGCCACACAAATCTTCCAGAATGTGGAAAGAAATCAATAAGCACCCTTAGGAAGATTTGTTTCTCTCCACAGTGAATGATGCACATTTATCTCTTCCTATAGCTGATGGGTCTCAGCATTTTTTTAACTTGTTGACAGAATTGTTTTTAACTTGTTGACAGAATTTTTAATATCCTTTATTATAAAAAATTATTTAAACTGAAAAGACAAAGCCAAAAACAGTCAACCCATTTCTCCCACCACTGGCAACCACCAAATTGTCCTCTATGAGCCTGTTTTTTGTTTTGTTTTGTTTTGTTTTAATACAAATATATTGGGGCTCCTGAGTGGCTCAGTGGGTTAAGCCTCCACCTTCAGCTCGGGTCATGGTCTCAAGGTCCTGGGATCGAGGCCCTCATCGGGCTCTCTGCTCAGCAGGGAGCCTGCTTCCCCCCACACCTTCTACCTGCTTCTTTAACCACTTGTGATCTCTGTCTGTCAAATAAATAAATAAAATCTTTTTAAAAATACATATATATTTAATATATATGCATTATATAGCCATAGCTATGCTATTTAAATTTAATTAAAATTTAAAATTCAGTTCCTCAGACCCACTAGCCACATTTCTAGGGCTCCATAGTCACATGTGCCTAGTGCTTACTATGGTGGACAGAGCAGATACAGAATGTTTCCACCATCACAGAATGTTTTATTAGAAATGCTGACTGTCTAAAACAGTATCTAGCTGGTAGTAGATACACAATAAAAATGTACTGAATGAATGAATACATTACTTAAATTATAGAATTCTGTGCTCTATTCTGGTCACTACATGTAAGGAAGGAACTAGAGATACTGAGGGTAAACAAAAAGTCAAATTCATCTTTGTTTCCATGGTAGTTGCACTCTGCCAATTTCAGTAGTTTTAACAACATAAAGGAATCTTTTAGAGAAGTACTGGCCAATTAATTATCATTTGTCCTTCAAAAATTAGGCAAGACAAAGCCAAAATTGATTGGTTATAAGGCAAAGCATTCTGATCCCAAGTCTAATAAATATTAAAGTAGGATATTATGAAAGATAATTAGTTTTGTGAAAATTACCATGAAGAAAAAAAAACAACTGTCCAAAATGGCGAACCATTGTAGTTGGCTGAACTGATAATACAGTATCAACCCTGACAGCAGGGCTACTAATAACAACGTACTATTGAGAGGGAGAGAGTATTTCAGGTGCCAGGCTACGGTTTACTTAATTGATTTTGAAAACCAACCATTTGTATAATGATATCCCAATTGTGTTAGGCCTTCACCTATACAAAAGTCACAATTTGGGCCAAGTAATATCTATGCCTGCATTTATTTTCCTATGGGAGTAACTGAGCAATGTAGTACTGACCAGCAATTACTGATTTTGTTCCCTGTGGTTTCAATTAATGACAACTAACATTTTAAAAAATTACAAATCTTAAAATTTACCTATTTTTCACGTTGGAAATTCAGCATTATTGATATCATATAACATTCAAATTAGATTTTATATTTATTTTATATAATCACAGAGTTGCATCTAAAGCTCAGAGGGACTTTGGAATTCATGTTATCTAAATACTTCATTTATTCATAGGAGTAAACCAGAACCTTAAGGAGGCTGACTTTCCCAAAGTCACTTTGGACAGAAAAAGGATTCTCTGTCCAAATACATAGAAATCACTGGGGAAAAAACAATGTAGGTGTAAGATTATATATTACAAGCATATTAGACTATTAAAGTATACTGGACTATCTTTACTTCATAAAATACAAAATAACTCTAGAGATAAAAACTATTCAGTACAATTGTACAGCAACAAGTTATTTCAGACCTCTTTGAGTATTCTCATAATTTATAGATAAAAACTTTATTTTTTGCATTTTTCAGGGGACAGAGAAATGATGAAGGCCATAAGAATCCTGAAAGAGGTAGGTTCCAAAGTATTTTATAATATTGTTTTATATATTTCCTAGATGCTTACAAAATGCATGGCAGGGAGAGAAGTCACATAAATTTGCTTGTTTTCCTTTTAAAACTTACACTTAAGGTAAAAGACAAACACAATATTTAGTTTGTAGGATGTTCCTCAGTTCTTATCATAAATTAACATCTACACAACAGTATTTCATAAGTCACTTACCAGAAACTTTTATTGCAAAAATTCATGCTACTGAATTATACCTGTTCCATGGAGTTATAACATAATAGACAATTGTATCATCAAGTTAAACAACAAATATTAATGGCTAAAAAATGAAAAATTCAAAAAGTAATGTATCAGTCATCTAGCAGTTGACAAAAGACCAGTGTTTAGCTTAATAACCAGCTAACAACATAATTAGTTAATGAGATAATTCAGTCTTGTGTAGTCTGTGTTACAAACCTGAGTTCTTATTCTAGCAATATCTCTGAGCCAAAGCAAGTAATTTGTTTCTTCAGATTCCCTACCTGTAAGATAGGGACTAACTTTAGTTTTCAAATCCAATGCGGTTTGAATTAGGACAACTTCAGAAATTAGTTCTATGCAGACATGCCTTCAAAGAAATTATAAATCTAACAAAGGACTTGGTTGATATTGATCTCTGGCAAAATGGTCTTTTTGAGTTTTATTCCGTTTCTCCCTGTCTTATACTTACAGTAAAGGATTTCTTTGGAAATCTTGCTATTTCTCTTCTCCAACACTGGTAAATATCTTAACATAGTACATTGATTTTAGAGAAGAAACTTATTTAACTTAATAATAAACACTTTAAGAAATTTCTAGGGAACTTCATGTGGAACAAGTTGAGCTAATTTTCTAGATTGTTACATTAATCAATATACACCAAGACTTTAATGTAAGTCATAAGTAATATAATTAGATTACACCAAATAAAGCAACTTGAAGTATATAAAACCTATAAGTGCATAAAACTGAGAATTTTGAGTGTTGTATTTTCTACTTTTCTTTTTTTTCTACCTATAGTTGCTAAGCCTGTAAAAGTTCTATTTTATAGGCAGAGAATTTTACTTCATTTCTTAAACTACGTAAGTTAAATATTCAGATGAAGACCAGTTTTAAATCTTTATTCTCAAAGGTTATATCCAAACTAGTAATTTTGGACTGGTCTAAATGTCAGTTTTGTTACTTCAGCCTAAATTTTCTGGATAATTTGGGTAAATTTGGCCTTCTTTTTGCTAATTCAGGTATGTTAAAACAGATTCAGAAAGGTGATAGAAGTAAAACTATCACATTTCAAGAACAAAATCTCATATTGCTCATTCTTGCTTTTCACATTCCTTCTAAATAAAATAAATGTTATTAAAATGATCTAGAAAGATGATACATTCCACTGAGGCTTTAAAAGTTTGCTTAAAAAAAACACTTACCCATTAATAAACAACATCTTTTGATATTGGACCACTCAATTTCATGATCTCCATCAGGGAATTACGTTCAAACAAGATTATATTACAAATCAGACAATGTAAATGAGAATTTGTCAGAATTCCACAAAGCAAAATTTCAGGATGAGTATACACAGTATTTTAAAATATATATAATATATATTTTTTAATGAGAATCATTTTAAGTTATGATTATGGTACATCTTGTACCATAGCCAGCACTTTGGGTTCAGCCAGCATCTGGAATGAGAGACCCCTAAGGAAATCCTAAGATTTTGAAGGAAGTGATATTGGTGATTCAGTACGGAACATTCTTCCCACATCAGAAAAGCTGAGAGTTGGAGCACAGCACTATTAAAAGGCTTATCTTTCCACTGTGCAGGTGCAGGAATGCAAAAGCTTCTTTCAGCCCAAATTCTAAATCAGAACTTGTCATCCCATACTATTTAAATTTCTAGAGCAATTGAAAGGAATATTGTTTTTTCACTTCCTCTGTTTATAGGTTGGGACCCAGTCAAAACATATATTCTACTCTCAAGTGAATTAAGATCTAGGGCTGCAAATGTCCTATTACATATCTAGTGCTTTAAAAGGGCATATAATAATCCTATTTTAATCCAGTCCTATGTTTCCCATGCAAAGATACTAGGAATTAATGTTATGTAGGTGTAGGCCTAAATACTGGGCTATATCTCTAATTGGTCTTGTAGAATCATTAAATGAATCTTTGGGCAGTAAACCAAGTATTGGAAACTTCTTTGGTCACCATCAGACCTTGCAAAGATTGAGTTTTGATTTTCCTTAGTATTCTGCTCAGTAACATTGCCAACACTACTACTATCAGAGTTTTTACAGTCTAAATCTTTATTATTTCATCATGTATGGCATCCCTCTGATTTCTGTGCAAAGAGCTATTGTTGATGCCATGACTAAGGAAAGTTCTTTTGGCTGAGAGCTATCTTGATTGATTTGTAGGAGTGTGACCCATGGACGCACAGTGCCAGTGCACCGTCTGGGCTCATCAAATTTCCTCCTTTGGTTAATGCTACTGTCCCTGAGCACATCCATTCAGACCATATGGTTCTTATTCAATACTTGAATGGCTTATTCAGGCAAACATCCAATGGCTGTAATAGCGATGTCAGACCCCCCAGGACTCACGCAAAGATCAGTTTTTAATTTTTTGGCCATATTTCTTACTCCATCTGCTAAATGTGCATGGAACAGTTCCCATACTTACATGGAACATTTGTGGAACTGCGCCCCCGGGCAGGGATCCCATATCTTTTGCAGCCAGAGTTTGACGAGATCATTGTGGATCCAGTCCTCTGGATATGTCTATGCTATCACTTGAGCAATATTTCTCCCCTCCCCCAACTTTTTTTTTTTAAGTATTTATTCAAAAAACTATGAGCAGCTTTGGTTTTATCCTGCTGGCTAGATAGGATATAGTTTTTTTATTGTTCCTTTTGAAGACAGTAGTTTTGAAATTCAAAGTTAAGATCAGAGGTCAGCCATGGGTATTCCATTCATGTTTCTGAGACACACACACTCATGCTTATACTTTCCGACGCTCATTAGTCCCAGTTAAGATAGTCTGGTGAAGAATCTTCTGCCCACCATCATCTAAGGTTGAAAATAATAAGGACATGAATGATGATGCCCTAGTAATATACACTGGCACCTTCCCACTAAGGAAGCCCACAAAATGTTTACTGAGATATCATCTTATTCCATCCTTACAAGATCTCCACAAAATGTTGAAATAGATCTCTCTCTCTCTCTTTTTAAGATTTTATTTCTCTATTTATTTGTCAGAGAGAGAGAGAGAGAGCACAAGCAGGAGAAGTGGTGGGCAGAGGGAGAAGCAGACACCCTGCTGAGCAAGGAGCTGGATATGGAACTCATCCCAGGACCCTGGGATTATGACCCAGGCCAAACAAAAGCCCTACACACTGAGCCACTCAGGAGTCCCAGATCTCTCTTGTTTTAAAGTGGAGATTTATTATTTTGCCAGTTGTACCACAATTGTATGTTCTTACCTCAATGTTCTGCTCACAGTGTTTTCTCATTGTAATTCCTGAGATAATGAATTGTTACACGTAGATAAGTGAAAAATCCACTTAGCATTAAAGGGTAAAATACATTGTCACCACCAATCTCAGGCTCAGTGACTCATTTATTTCTGTGACAACAAAAATTTGCTTTTTTCTCTGCAAAATTTCCTATCTGAGGGACACCTGGGTGGCTCAGTTGGTTAAGCAGCTGCCTTCGGCTCAGGTCATGATCCCAGCGTCCTGGGATCGAGTCCCACATCGGGCTCCTTGCTCGGCAGGGAGCCTGCTTCTCCCTCTGCCTGCCACTCTGTCTGCTTGTGCTCACTCTCGCTCCTCTCTCTCTCTCTCTGACAAATAAATAAATAAATAAATAAATCTTAAAAAAAAAAAATTTCCTATCTGAGGGTAAGGTAAAATCAGAGGCAGTATAGAGGGGCAAAGTTTCAACTTTGGAATCAGAAAGATCTGGGTTGCAGTCTTAGCTCTGCTTTTAAATTGCTGTGTAATCTTAGGCTTTCAAGTCTTACTCTCCCCATCTGTAAAATGGGGTTAAACAGTACCCCCCCACACAGAGTTTTTGCCAATATTAAGCAGAACAAATATGTGACTGGCACAGCATAAATACTTTAAAATTTTTCATCATCATCATCATCATCACCATCATAGATACTGATAATGCCAACTATATTTTAATGCCACAAAAAATTGACTAGACCAATTGAAATTTCTAATTTAACTGTGTTACTAGCTCTTTGCATGGCTCTGAGTTCTGCTTTAATTTCCAAATAGATAGAGCCTTAAGAGAAAAATCTGTATTTGGGAAAAGTAAACATGTTTCCCTTTTAAGAAAAAAAAAAGTAACTGAAATCAACAACAAAAATTCGTAAATAAATAACATGGCAAGTGCAGTTAGTAAAAACTAAAAAATAAAGACTGGGTCAGCCTCCATTTCTAGGTCTTTGTATTTTTTTCTCTTAAACATGTAGGTTGATCTGGTACTTTGAAAGTCTTTTCATAAATTCACTGTTAACAATAACAGATAGGTTGAGGGTCTTCTCCCAGCACTCTGCCCTTTTCCTTTCAAGTTTGCATATGTATTTGTTCTTTTCATTCATTCATTTAAGATTTGTTAGTCACGTTCATAAATTGTCTATTGATCTTCCACATCTCTGAAAGAATGGCTATTATTTGCTTGGTAGATTAATCTTATTTATTTTTATTTATTTATTTATTTATTTAAAGTAGGCTTTATCCCTAGCCTGGAGCCCTGTAGATTAATTTTAGATGGTGAAATCCAACATATTGACTATATGAAACTATGATGTTGTGAATATGAATGATCTCTTCATACACAAACTTTGTTATACTCACAAAGTTCTTAAATAGCTTTTCGTGGAGTCTAAGATGTTTTGTTGAGGCATGTTAGAAGCTGACAAGGGTCCAAGGACAGGATAAGGAGGTAGGCAAGGAGTTCTTTTAACAAGAGTATTTCCTGGTGAGTGCTGAGAAGTGTGTAAACCTGGCGATTCACAGGCCTGTACCCCTGGGGCTAATAATACATTATATGTTTATAAAAATTTAAAAATTAAAAAAAAAAGAGTATTTCCATTTTTTCAAATGTACATGTCAGAATTCTATAGACTTCATTTGAAGAAAGGATTTAGGGATCAAAAAGTTGACAACCATTAACCAAAATTAAGAATGTGAATATTTGGGGGTGCCTAGCTGGCTCAGTCGGAAGAGCATACCACTCCTGATCTCAGGGTCATGAGTTCAAGCCACATGTTTGGTGTAGAGATTACTTAAACAAGCTCTAAAAAAAGAATGTGAATCTTAAGAAATCAAATATATTTTTGTCCCATTTTATTCACCTTCTCCTGTCTGTGCTTATTTGTGTGTATGCTTTAAAGTATTATATCTCTATTTGTTTATCTAAATTTAAATTTGATACTGTTAGCTTTAATATTATTGAGAGTGTTTTCTTGGTATCCCTCAAAACTGTCAGTAATTTTTAAAAAAATCACCTCTATCATATATATGCAAATAGCTGTAAGATATAACATTTGAGGGTCCTAATATTAAGCACAAATGATAAGATATTAAATATGTGTCTACCATATAAGTGATTAGTGGGGTTGAGCTATGTGTTCTCAGATAGCTACTACTCGTGGTTTCCTTACTTGAAGTGATTATATAAATTTACAGAATGCTAGTGGGAGGACTGCGAGATGTTTAAAAGAATTAACTCTTTATGCTTGGGATTTAAAAATCAAGTAAAATAAAAAGAGTCATCAAGTTTAGCGACAGTATTATTCTCAGCAAAAAGAAACTGTGGCCCATGGACTAGATCAAAAGAATAATAATCAATCAAAAAAAAAGAATAATAATCAATCAAGGGCCAATAAAGAAAGAGATTCTCACTGTAACTTTTTCCCCTTTACTATTATGTATTTCTTCTAAGTACAGATTGATGTAAATTGCTACTTGTCTTTGACAAGAACTGCTGACTCCAAAATAAACCTAGACTGTTGTTTCAAGAATGCAGTTCTTAATATTTTCTATTTCCTCAGTGAAAAAAAAATTTTTTTTGGTAGTGTGTGAAGGTCTCTGTATTTTTATTGGCTACGTACAATGTCTCAAAAAAAGATCCTTAATCCTTTAAAAATGACCCTATCAATTCATACATTTAGCACAATTTACCAACATTTCTAAACTCAGCATGGAAAAGCCATCAACATGGCACTAGGTTATGGGTCCTAAATGAAGCCGTCAGCAAGGATTAATAAAACTGTGACAGCTGCCCAAAAGCTTTCATTCTTTTATTTAAACATCAGATTGCAACCTGAAATTCAGTGTAATCTTTGTTGAAAATACCCCAACTAACATGGACAAATTCAGAACTGAGAACAGAAGACAGTAGTAGTTATTATTGTAAATTCAGTATGTAGCAATAAATTCTAGAATTCACATATATAACAATTCCTAAAGAATTCCAGAAATAGCATAAACTATTCTTATTTGTTGGAACAATTCTTAATAATGATATTTTTGGAAAACTAGACTGATCAAACTAAAATTATTTAGCTACAATTTCTATGCTCAGTAAATTGTTTACTTCTCTACTACTGGTCCTTTCTCTTATATTGTAATTTTAAATCAGCTCTAGTTTGACTTTAGTTATAAAATATATTTGTGGGAATTATTTGTCAGAAAGAAACCTCAACTTCTATGACTAAGCAGACTTATTATATGACAACAAGAATATTGGATTTTCTGTAAAAATATATACTCATATATGCACAGAAAGGTGCAACTGAGCTAGAAAATAAATAATCACTGTAATTTCCTAACCATTGCAATGTGCAGATATCTATATGTATCAATTAATTCATCAGGCAACATATCTACTATTTTCTCAAGTGCATTTTAAATTAGTATGCATGATTTCCTAGGGGTTGAATACCAACACCAGAAATGGATCAGTCTACTTGTCAAATAGATAATAAATCATTTGAGCTTACCCCCTTTTCAATATTCCCAGTTTGACAGAGTGTTCCTTCAGCTGCAGGAATACTGTTGGTGACACAGCGGTTGCTTTTGCTGAGACACCAGAGCTCTCTACACACTTCCTAGGAAAGAAGGCAAAAAGCAAGTTGATCAGAAGTAGAGACTAAAATTATGTCCACTTCTTCCATAAAATATACATATGTGCACTTGGCATTACTTTAAAAAGACATCCCAGGTGTTTTTCTGCTATTGAAGCATAAAAAATGAAGATTTTAGAGGAGATTCTTGTGCAAGATACTGTTACCCATTTTGCAGAATCATTTATTTTTCTTTATAATTCTTATTTTAGTGGATAAATAATACTTAGTTTTTTAAATTAGGATCTATAAAAAAAAATGTACAGAAATTTCACTAATTCCCTGGTGCATCTGGCTGGCTCAGTCGGTAGAACTTGCAATTCTTGATCTCAGGGTTGTGAGTTCAAGGCCCACAATGGGTGTAGAGATTGCTTAAAGATAAAATCTTTAAAAAGAAATTCTTTAAAAAAAAAATTTCATTATTATCAAAGAGTAGGGGGGCGCCTGGGTGGCTCAGTGGGTTAAAGCCTCTGCCTTCGGCTCAGGTCATGATCCCAGGGTCCTGGAATCGAGCCCCTCATCTGGCTCTCTGCTCAGCGAGGAGCCTGCTTCCTCCTCTCTCTCTCTCTCTCTCTCCCTCTCTGCCTGCCTCTCTGCCTACTTGTGATCTCTGTCAAATAAATATATAAAATCTTTTTTAAAAAATCTGTTCAAAATTTATTAAAAAAAAAAAGAAAAAAAAGGGTAGGGAGAATGGATGAATATGTAGAAAGGAAATATGTTTATTACTCTCAAGAATATACAATTGTACAAACTTATCAATTATTAATAAAGTGTTACCATGGGATGACTTCCTAGACCTACTGTAATATTCAAATACCCTTTTAAAAAGGAAAAAAAAAAAAAGAGAGACCATGGGCAAGGACAGGGAGTTATTTCTAAAATTCATAAAGAACAATCTAGCAAAGTTATTTGCACATCATCAGTGTAGCCCACCTGCATGAAAGGGAAATGTGGTTTTCAACAAATGCTGCTCTTATGTGTCATTTTCATAAGTGACATATTTCAGATATTGTTTAAAGCTGACTTGTCTTCTTTACTATGATTTCTTTGAAGAAAATACTCAAATTTTTTGGCTTTTTAAATATATGAGCACTGACTAGCATCATTACTGATATTATAAGTTTTGAAATTAAACCAGAACCATTTAGTATAAAACACATATATTTGAAATAAAAATATATTAATCTGGAGAGCAAAGATAAAATTATGTATAACATTCACTTTTATTGCTATTATTCCCCAACTGCTCTTTTTACTCTCAAAACATCATTATAAAAGCTTATGTCAAATAAACACAGTTCAGAAATGAAATGGTAACATATTTAATTCACTGGTTCACTGTGGAAATGCCCCACAGGGTATAACATTGAGAGGATTTCTTTGGGCTCCTCTTTAGGATGCTCCCTTCCACCAGGCACAAAAGGAGACATATAATTTCTATTAGGCCTTTTAAAGAAGTTTTTTATTTATGTATTTGAGAGAGAGAGAGAGAGAGAGCTCACACATGAGTTGTGGGGGGGAGGGGTGAGCAGAGAGAGAAGGAGAAGCACAGTCCCTGCTGAGTAGAGAGCCCCATGCAGGGCTCCATCCCAGGACACTGGTATCATGACCAGAGCCAAAGGCAGATGCTTAACCAACTGAGCTACCCAGGCACCCCTCTATTAATAGACTTTAAAAATGCTTCTGAATAAATCTACTCTATAACTACTTTATTTATCTACTTTAAACTTTATTTGGAGAACTACTGAGCTAGAAGAGAGGTAAAACATTACAAAAGATAAACAACATGTACTATAGATCATAATATAATTTTCCTGCTCTTACAACTCAATGTACTTTCTACTTTCTTTAAAGTTTCAGTTCCTATTTTATGAGAAAGTTATTTATGCTATTTTAGTGTTCCTTTCCTATAGGAGACAGTTTCTTAATGTATGTTCCTAAATATATTATTTCAGTTTAATATTAGAAAAACAGTAGGACTAACATATTAGGGTCTTAAAATACTATCCCATACCTCAAAAATATCCATATTCAAAGAAAAATGTGTTCACTAAAACAGAAAAACATTACTAAAAAAAGGATTAAGAGATTACAAAAAAAATTATTCATAATCTTGGACTATACTCCTGATCTTTTATGATTTTTATTAGGTCTAAATCTTACTTCAGACAGAAGTAAAAGAAGCCTGAAGTTTAGATAGAACTGTGAAATGAAAATTCTGTCAGTGAAAAGGACAATGTTCATAGTTTCTATTAGGAAAACACAATAAGAGGTCAACTTAGAGAAACTCTTTTTGCTAAAAGTGCCTTGAAAATCTCTACCCAAAATGGCAAGGGCTCAAGATATTTTTTCCAAAACTCTAATCTCAAGATTCACAGTACAGCCCTTGATAGAGCCTTCTTATCCTATACAGAATAACACATTTTGAAAGATAGTTTCCCACTGCTAACAGGACTTTATTACCTAGTGTACTCCTGGGGATTGGAATTTTGCTAGGGCATTAACTTCCCACAAATTACAGGCTAAAGCATAGGACTATAAATCTATGCATAGGAAATACTCCCAAGATGTTAAACTATTCTCGGAAAAGGCTCTGAAGAGTTTTCAAATAGATCTCTTATCTAGAATGTCAATTTGGATAATAAAGATCATGACATCTCAATTAAGATTTTGCAAAATAAAAAAAAATATTCACTTGAAAGATGAAAACTAAGAAAATTTTATTTTATACTAAGATAGCAAGAGGCACAGTTCCTGAAAGAACATGAGAATTTTTCCTTTTTTTAAAAAAAGATTTTATTTATTTAATTTAGAGAGAAAGAGAGAGAGACAGTGTGGACATAAGTGAGTGGGAGGTGCAGAGGGGGAGGATGAAGGGGAAGGAGAGAATCTCAAGCAGATTCCATGCTGAGCACAGAACCCCACAAGGGGCTCAATGCCATGACCCCGAGATCATGACCTGAGCCCAAATCAAGAGTCAGACACTTAACCAACTGAGCCACCCAGGCACCCAGAGAACATATTTGTACATTCAGAAATACCTTTCTTTAAACTGCTGTATCCTAGAACATGGATGATATATTTGCATGGGTATATACATAGGTGTATCAGTTGCCAAATAAACACCCTAAGGTCCCAAGCTGGTTCACTAGTAATTTAAATGCATTCTGAAGTTTTTTGGCTCTTGAGGAATTTGTACAACAACCATCATAGTAGATTATTCCTTAAATAAAATAAAAAAGATGATAGAGTATAGTCAGTGAGAAAGATTGATGATTTTTTAGACTATTCACCATCTTAGCTCAAGAAGAACATAGTTCTCTTTCACATACTCATATTTCTTTATAGGAGAAGTTAAGATTTATTAAGATTACTCTTATGACTTCTATGAACTAATAAACCATTGCTTGTGTTAGAGTGATTCCCTTCTCCCACCCTACAATTTATTTTGGGAAGACTCTCTAGGAGAAATTTTGGTCTCTGTGCTTGCCCTTGAGTTTAAGGAAGAAGAGTGAAGTTATCAACAGTCTTCACTAAGGGAAATTTGGAAATAGACTCTCTAATTTCATGCGCTCAACTTCTAACCAACTGGGAGGATTGCCTGGTAAAACAAAACGCTATTTCCCATTCATTCAAGAATATTTCTTGAACATCTACTATTCACCAGGCATTATATTAGTGTAATGAAAAAATAACATTATCAAAGAATTTACAGAAACCAGGGAGAAGGTAGGGTACAATCAGACATAGAGCTTAAATGCCATAGATTTGTACTGCTCTATGGAGTTTTTAATATTCTGTGACAAAATTAGAAGAGTGATACCAGTGTGGTTAGATTTTTTTAAATGAAACTAAATTTCTTATTTTAACAGATTCTTCTTATTTATTAGTTTTACTCTTTTTACTTTTAAGGTATTACAATAGACTGTAAGGTCCCTGAGAGCAGGATTTTGGGGTGTATGTGTTAATGGCAGTCTTGACAAAATGTTTCTACTTGGCAAAATTAAAAGTTGACAACCGTGTGTTGGTTTGCTTATTTTCAGGGAGAAATTTCCCTTGCCCACAAAAATCTAAAAGCTTGTGAACCACTCACTGTCCCAAACTTGATAATCATTGTTTTGTTTTGTTTTTTTTAAAGCAGATCAGTGCGTGTATTGATTATTTCTTATGTCCCAGCATTATCTTCTGAATGAAAATTCTTTCTTTTTCACATGCATCCTTTCAGAGTTATTTAGCAAGAGACTCTTGTTCTTTTTTTTTTTTTCTTTCTTTCTTTTAGGTTTATTTATTTTAGAGAGACAGAGGAAGGGGAAGGGGCAGAGGGAGAGGGAGACAGAAAATCTCAAGCCGATTCCCTGTTGAGCACAAACCCTGACGTGGGCCTCAATCTCACGACCCTGAGATAATGAACTGAGCTGAAATCAAGAGTTCAAAGTTTAACTGAATGAGCCACCTAGGTGCCAAGGGACTCTTGTTCTCCATTTTTTTAAAAAATATACTTATTTTACCCTCATTTTTAAAATGATATTTTAATTGACTATAGAATTCTAGATTAACATTGATCTTATCTGAGCATTTGAAGGTACAAAGTTCATTGTCATCTGGACTCCATATATGGAGGCTAATGAAAAATCATTTGTCAGTCTAATCACTGGTTCTTTGTGATCAGGTCTAGCTGCTTTCAAGAGTTTGTTTTGGCTATAGTGCAGTTTCACCACTGTATCTTGGTGTTCTTTTATTTATCTACTTGGTGCTCATGCTTTGAATTTGTATCTTTCTTTGATTCTGAAAATTATTAGTTACATAATTAGTTGTATATTACAAAAATTTTGTAATATACGACTTCCCCATTCTTCCAGAAATTCTATTCAACTTATATTGGATATTGCCATTCTAACCACCGTGTCTCTTAAATCTTTTTTGTATTTACCATATATTTTTCGGTTGGGGTGCTAATCTTTCTGCTTGTTCACATCACGGTGGATTGTCTCCTCACATTGTTCGCTATTTTCTCTTCAAGCTTGTCTTCAGGGAATCTTGTTTTTTCATGGAGCATCCTGTGCTTCCTGAATTGCAGAAGTGTAGCTTTCTATCATACATCCCAAGGTTTCACTTGTTTTTTGTTTCTATTTGGTCAGCACCATATATGAAGACTGTACAAAATCATACTCTGTTCTTATGTGAGGCGGAGCCTAGAGCTTCAGTTTTTTATGTGAGCTATTTTCCCCCATCTAAAGCAAAGGGCAGACACTCACTTGTTATTTTCATTTAGCTATTTCTTCATAGTAGAAATGTCCTTTACCTCATACCCAAGATGGTATCTCCTATTCTAACATGGAAAACATCAGGTCACCAGCTTGCCATTTGAACTAAAACACCTCTTCATTTCTGGAATACCCTTTTTGTTCTGATATACACAAGCTTTTTGTTGAAATGTAATGAACGCATCCTGTGTAAACCCCTGCATTCTGTAAGAACACTTTTGAGGAAAACAGGATTTATTGGAAAAATAATGTTGGAGCAGACCACTGAAAACCTATGTAATTTCACAGCCAGAAAATTTTGCACTGTTAAATCTCTGCATTTGATCCCAGCACCCTAATCAGTTGAACCCTTTGTAGCCTTAAACCCTGTGACTTCTGATGCTTTCTACTTAGAGATGTAGGTCTTTGAGGATATCTGCCTCCAACAGACACCATTTTCATAAAAATTAACAATTAGATTCAAGGTATATATATCTTCTTTATCAGACTGTTTTTTTAAAATAGCACAAAGGATGTATAATAATAGATTTTTTTATTTGCCCTCATGATTTTAATAGATTGTTTAAAGCTTCGGGAATGGAGCCACTAAGTTATCTAGTATGTCCAGTAAAGACCCCTCTTTGGACTTGCAGGATTTTTTTTGAGACTTTATGTAATACTATAGATTTTCTCTTTGTGAGAAAGCTTATTTAACTTCACATCATTAATACACTAGGAAACAATCATATATGAACAAAATAAGACCTATGCATTATACCGGCATCACTCAGTCTGTTAATTTACTCATGTGTCTTTTCATCACAGAAACACATGTTGTAGCTAAATAAATGCTATTTAATTAAGTTTTATTCATTTTGTTACTCTGACATTTTCTGCTTTTATACCTGGAAAAGTGATTGTATTTACTGTTTGTCATGTTTTTGAAACTGAAACTCTTTTCCTAGACATTAAGAAGCAAGTCACATAGGGGTGCCTAGGTGGCTCAGTGGGTTAAAGCCTCTGCTTTTGGCTCAGGTCATGATCCCAGGGTTCTGGGATCGAGCCCCACATCAGGCTCTCCTCGGAGCAGAGAGCCTGCTTCCTCCTCTCTCTCCCTGCCTGCCTCTCTTGCCTACTTGTAACCTCTGTCGTCAAATAAATAAATAAAATCTTTTTAAAAAAAAAAGAAGAAGAAGAAGCAGCAAGTCATATAAAGGATTGGAAACAAAATATAAATGCCAACTTAGAAGTCAGTTGAATAAATGGGTAAAAGCCAGGGGGAGCAGATTTGAGTTCAATGTATAGAAAAAAGGTCTTCTGAACAACGATGCAATAAAACTGAATCTCCCATTACTGAAGATACTAAAGCATACACTTCACAGCTTCTGAGCAACAATGTTGTAGGCAGAGGAAAAAAAAAAGTAACTAACATGAGCACTTTTTCAGGGTATACAGTAACTATGTGAGGCATATTCATATTTGTATCTCACTTAATCATCACTAAAATCTCGGAAAATGTGAGAAACATTAGGTTCAGAAAGATTTAGCAATTTGCTTCAATCCTAACCAAACCTGGATTTGAATCAGCTCTATATGATATTAATGCCCCAAATATCTCTACACAACCTAATTACTTTCCTATTTCTCTTAAACGTACCACAATTAGATAAAGTTACTAGCCAATAAGAAAACATTTACTTGTATTCTAATGTAATATAAAATCTCACTCAATGTTCATAATGCTCTCTTATCCTATACCTATATTTTAAAGGAAGATATCTCCAAATTAAGACTATGATGTACTAATTCATAACATATACACTCATTATATGAGCTTAGACATCAACTTATATATTATTATTATTGGAAGTTTTGAATGTAACAATATCTTGTATTTGGATTTTTAAAAGATACTGTCAACATACTCCTCAAAAATACTCCATGGTCTTCCAAGAAACAAGACATTTCAAATATTCCTCCTTATTTAAAATTTTAATATTCATTCCCAGACTTCTAGTCTATCTGATTTTTCGAATGAATGACACTATTTGCAAACATTAACAATAAAAAATAGCAAATATAAGTAACAATAAAAATACATATAAGGTTTGTAGTTTTAAAGTAATTATCTAAAGTAAAACAATGTATCCGATATTCAGAAAACAAGTTTGTAAAAAACTGAACTAGGTCCTTGTTGATCAAAATAGAATAACTGATTATTTTACACTCAAAAAGCTTTTCAAAATAATAAAAGAAATTGGAATTAACTTTTCCAATGTTTTCATAACTATATGTTTTCATAATTATAGTTCTTAAAAGATACTTAAAAATGGGATGAAGAGCCCTTTGATTTCCTTGGGAAAATTGAAATTAGCAGTTTACCCAAGTGGGAAAGAGATATCATAAAATTACCAAACCATTTTATAATTATTTTATCATTAAGGAAGTAAAACAGTATACAAAGAGAAAACAGGTTCTTTAATGCTAGATTTTTTAAAAAATTAACATATAATGTCCTATTTGCTCCAGGGATATAGGTCTGTGAATAACCAGGCTTACACACTTCACAGCACTCACCATAGCACGTACCCTCCCCAATGTCCATAACCCAACCACCCTCTCCCTAAACCACCCCCCAACCCTCGGCAACCCTCAGCAAGATGGTTTTTGTTTGTTTAATTTTTTTTTAAACAAATGTAAGGATCATAGAAGAGATATACACACACTTTCTGCCCTTTGGAAACTCTAAACCTTATGCCATCTTGGGTCTTTGGTTCTGAATATGAAACATTTTCTTTGTCCTCATTACCCTATCAGTAACATCTTTTAACAGCTGTTTGCAATAAAGGATCCTGACAGCCAAGGGGGAGAGCAGAGTCTGAAGGGGTCAGAAAGGAGCATCACTGATTAGAAAGGTTACTTATCATGGTATCACACAAAGGAAAACTGAAAACCAACATATGGTGACCCCGTGGCCTGGCTCCAGGTGTTTAGTAGCCATCTGAAGAAAGAGAATAATGTACCCTTATTTTAGCTTTAAACAGGTTAATCCTGTTACATGGGTAATTTAAATACAAGAGATCCTAGAAAGATATATTTTTGTTATATATATGCATACAAATTTATATACATACATACATATGTGTAAAAAAGAATGAATCTAGGAATGCAAGTCAAATAATTATCAATTTGAAGAGGTTAAAAAATGATTAAATGGTTTTTGAAAAATATCTCTAAGAAGCAAACCCAAACTAAAAACAGGTGATATTTAAGAATGCAAGTAATTATGGACCTAACATTGGAGGTTGAAATTCAAGAAAAATGAAAACAAATCAACTTCTTGTTCAGTATATGCCTAATATATATAAATGTCTGGACTCCAAAAGAATATTACAGTGCTAAAATAATTCCATGAATATTATTTCCATATCAAACCACACTGTAGAATATTTACACCACCTTACAGTCTGCAAGGAAAGTGTTTCTACAATCTCCCTCAGTGCAACATTCCAGTATTTAATAACTTGAAATGCTCCCTACTACCTAATCTACAACCTTCCAGCTGTAAAAATTAAGACAACTGTGTTTTTTTATGCTCTTGGTAGGGAAGGAGAACAATTTGTTACCAGTAACCAAACTATAATAAATGTTCCAAAACTTGAAGACAGTTTTAAGGCCAATATTTAGCCTTCTTTTTTATAGGCTACTCAAACTCTATTTCTTTAAACTTCCCTTATATGTACTTCTAAATATTTCACTATCATCCTTTCCAAGTCCATCCAAGTTATTTGCGTCTTTTAAAAAAAAAATTAGGTAGGTAGCCAACAATTCCCCAAAAAGACTAATAAAGTCCTTTTATTAAAATGATTCTCAAGTAGAAAGCAATAATGACTTGAATCTTAACTAACTGGTGATGATAAAATAATAAACAAAAGGGAGTAAGCGTGAAAACATTAAAAACTTGATTCTGAGAGACAAAATATGTCAGGCTTTATTAAGTACTCTCCAGAAAGAGGATACCCTGATTAGACAACTCAACTATCTTATCTTCAGCTCATTACTCTGTCTACAAATAGCTATACTCCGGGCAGATATAGCATGATGGTATTCTTATTAGAGTTAAGATGTTAATAAAAATAATTTATACCATCCTATATCTTAACTTCATGCTCACCAAACAACCTTTTGATAACAAATTGGCCTACTGGGTAGATTTCCTTAGGTGACTAAATGTGTACATTTCAGTAGAGTTGACTGAATATCAATCATATTTGGTTACTATAAATTAATAAATTCAGTTTTATATATAAACCTATATATTTATTGTGATCTTCCATTTCTAATATTAGATACTAAAAATCTGTCATCACATAGTGTGGAAAAAATATGGCATACTAACCACTTATAGATGATCTGTAAGTAAAATACAGTATGTGACACAAACACATTTCCCCTGGAAAGATTCAAAATTAATGAGAAGGCTTAAAATTCCCAAAGTTATGTCACATTTTCTTTTTGTATGTTTTGTTTCCACCACAATACCCATGATTCTGCAAGCTTTATATCAAAATTATGGAATTTATATACATAAACACTTTCATTCATTTCATCTCAGAGTTATGGTGCAGTACCTTTCGGCATGAAAAGAATAAATTTACATTTACAAAGAAAAGAAAGGGCATTGCTACAAGGGCATATCAACTGTGGCAGGGCTGCTTTGGTACTCTGTGTAGAATGTGTTTGGAGGGGAAGAGAAAAGGAGAGGGAGAAGGACATAGACCACTTTGTATTAAGTCTTCAATTTTCCCATATGGTTTCCCAGGATTACAGAATTGTGTTGGTTTCCTAAGACATAATACGTCATAGAAATTCTGTGATTTTCTGCACTCCATTATCCTTCTTTGTCTCATTCATTAAAACACCTTGAATACTTACCCATTGCCTTTAAGATAAAAACCTAGAATTCTTAACACAGTCTATTAAGTGTACACAGATTTGGCTCTTAACCTCTTTTTCTGTCTCATTTATATGGTACTTGATTTGAGAGCTACAGCAACACTAGCCTTCTGTCACAATACACAAATACACAAAAATGCCACAAAGGTCTTCTCTCCACTACCTCTTCACCATATAATTCTTCTCACTCATTTATTCAACAAATATTTTTTTGAGCTCATACTGTAAGGCAAGCATCATGTCACTCACTATACAAACAGCCATGAACAAGGCAAGTGGGATTCCTACTCTCACAGAACTTATGTTCTATTATAATTATCAGTTCATTCTTCCAACAAATATTCATTGAGCACCTATCATGTGCCAGGCTCTGTTCTGTGTGTTATGGAAAGAACAGGGAATGAAATAGGCAAAATCTCTGCGCCAAGGAAAAAATCTATTCTAGTGAGAAAAGCAGACAAAAACAAGATGAATTAGCAAAATATATAGATGTTTAAAAGTAATAAATGTTAAGGAGAAAAATAAAGGAAGGGAAATGACAGGGAGTCATTTTGCATAGACATATGTGTATGTGCACACACGGAATTTTAGATAAAATTGTTAGGGAAAGCCTTACCTAGAGCATCACATTTAAGTAATTAATGAGTAATCAAATAAGCAGAAAGATTGTGGCTTGAAATGACTGCTCTGAAGGAAATAAAAGCATAATGTGAAAGAGAAAAATGGGGAGAAGTCTTTGTCTATAGATTGAGCAGATAGAGGCCTGTCTGAAAATGCATTTCAGCTGGGACTGAAGGATGTGAATGTGTTAAAATGTGGCCCTTGGATTACCTTCATACGCTCCTCAATTACAGATGACTTAGATTCCCCTACAGCACTACCAGCATATCAACTATAGAGGAATGGTATAATGGATGACATAGATATTCCTGGAAGGAAGGGAAAAGTTACTGAATGTCTGCCAGGTGCCAGGTAAAGAAAAAAAAACACCTTGCATGCCTATCATACCTTTTGCCATCTGAAGTTTATAAGAAGAAGTTGACTGTTTTTCACCTGAAATAGTGTCTGAGTAAAATCTATCAATCAATTCGAAGTCCTAGGTAATAGTTAGTAGTGAGCAAAATTTTATTTAAAATATTCTGTTTCATAGTGAAACTATGTATTAGATCATGTGTTACCATCTGGGATTCAAAATACATGACCCATTGATAAAACATTGCTCAGTTTTACATTAAAGGAAGTAATAACAATGTAGAACACACTATAATGCATTTATGTGCTAATTTGTAAGTCTATCTGAACAGTGACAAACTTCATGGATAATAAATTTCCCATAAATTACACAAAGCTATGGTATCTATTAATTTTTTTTATATTATCCTGGGCCTTAAGTCTACCTTTTCATGAGCAATCACCTCTCTCTCTCTCTCTCTCTCTCTCTCACAAACCATTTTATTAAGGTATAATTGACACACAAAAAGCTCTACACAGTTAATGCACACAACTTCATGAATTTGGAGATAAGTATACATCCATGAAATTGTCACCATACTATGCCCTAAACATATCTACCTCCATAAGCTTCCTCCCATCCTCTGAATTATTATTATAGTGTGTGTGTGTGTGTGTGTGTGTGTGTGTGATAAGAACACTTAACGTAAGTTTTACCCTCTTTGCAAATGTTTAAGTACACCATTGAGTATTGTTTACTATAGGTACTATGCTGTAGAGAAGATATCTAGGACTTACTCATCTTAGGTAATTGAACTTTGTATCCTTCAACAAGTACCTCCTCATTTTCAATTTTCCCCCAGGTTTTCCCATTTTACTCTCTGCTTCTATAAGTTTGACTATTTCAGATTCTGCATGTAAATGGTATCTTGTAGTATTTGTACTTCCTTGTTTTTGTACTTTCCTTATTTCACTCAGCAGTTTCTTTCATGTTGTCACAAATGTCAGAATCTCCATCTCTGAAGGCCTGGATAATATGCCATTGTAAGTTCTTAACATTTTCTTTACCCATTTATTTAGCTTGCTTCCATGTCTGAGCTATTGTGAATATTGGAATGCATTTGAGAGTATACATATCTCTTTGAGACACTGATTCCATATCTTAGCTCCTATGAATATATCTCTTCAAGATGCTGATTTTAATAATAATGGGTATACACCCAGAAGTGGGTCTATTGGATCATATGGTATTTCTATCTATCTATCTATCTATGTATTTATTTATTTATATTTTTTGAAATATTTGATTAACTGAGAGAGAGAGCAGGAGCAAAGGTGCAGAAGGAAAGGGAGAAGCAGTTTCCACTGAGCCTGAAGCCCGATTCGGGACTTGATCCCAGGAACCCAGATCATGACCTGAGCCAAAGGCAGCTGTTTAATGAACTGAGCCACCCAGGCACACCTCTTTTTTTTTTTATTTTTTTGAGAAATCTCTATACTGTTTTCCATAGTGGCTGCACCACTTTACATTTCCACCATCAGTGCACAAATGTTCCCTTTCCTCCACATTCTTGTCAACGTTTGTTTTCTTTTGTATTTGCTTTTATTTATTTATATTGTAACCATCCTAAGAGGTGTGAGGTAATAGCTCATCATGGTTACAATATGCATTTTCCTGATGATTGGTGATGTTGAGCACCTTGTAACATTCCTATTGGCCATTTATAAGTCTTCTTTTAAGAAATGTCTAATCAGTTCTTTGCCCATTTATTTTTTAATCAGGTTATTTGAGGGTTTTGTTTGTTTTTGTGGGTTTTTTTGTGGGTGTTTTTTGGTTTTTGTTTTTTGCTATTAAGTTGTATGAGTTCCCTATATATTTTGGACATAAATCTTTTATCAGATACACGATTTGCAACTATTTTCTTCTTTTCCATAAGTTGCCTTTTCATTTTGTTGACTGTCTCCTTTTCTGTACAGAAGATTTTTAGTTTGATGTAGTCCCAATTGTCTGTTTTTGCTTTTGTTGGCCATACTTTTGGTGTCACATCTAAGAAATCATTGCCAAAATCAAGAAGCTTTTTCCCTATGTTTTTTTCCCAGGAGTTTTATAGTTTGAGGTCTTATATTTAAATCTTTAATCCATTTTCAATTAATTTTTGTGTATGGTATAAGGACCTAGCTTCATTCTTCTGCCTGTGGCTGTCCAATTTTCCAATACTATTTATTGAAGAGATTATCCTTTCCCCCATTATGTATTGTTGGCACCCTGGGCCAAGATCCATTGAACATATATGCATGGCTTTATTTCTAGTCCCTCTTCCATTCCATTGGTCTATATGTTTGTTTTTATGCCAGTACCATACTATTTTGATTACTGCAGCTATGTAATCAGGTTTTGAAATCAGGAAGTATGATGCTACCAGCTTTGGTGTTCTTGCTCAAAATTACTTTGGCTATTCAAAGTCTTTAATGGTTCCATGTGAATTTTAGGGTTTTTTTTTTTTCTTCCATTTCTGTTAAAAAGTGTCACGGTAGCAATCACCATTTGACAGTTATCAGTAAATTATGTAGAGGTATTACTGACCTACAGTGAAACATTAAGTATATACGAAAACAATGTTTAGGATATGATTTATAGCAATAGGATAAAGAAATACAGAGTTATGTTTGGGACTGAGTCTTGATTTAATCTGTGCTTTTTAGAGAACAGGCAAAAGATCACCCATATCCCCTACAATACATAGGCTCATTAGTGAGTTCTTTCCTAAGTTTAAACTTATTATTATTTCTGTAAAATGTTTTTGTTAATCCACTTTTAATAATTCTTTTCTCCTAAAGAAAGAGGAGATAAATGGAAATGGAATAGGAGTGAGACAACAGATTCTACAGAACTTTATAGGGAGAAATTTTTCTCTAAATAGGCCCCCCCCCAATTTTTTTTTGGACATACTTAATACTGTTTTATTTGTAATGCAGTTTCATCCAGAACACATCAAAGGCACCCTTAGAACTTGATGATACAGCTAGCAGATTTTTTAGATGATCTAGTAGGATTTTATTTTGTATGCTGCTCATCGGTATTTGTACTTGCCTTGAAGAGGTCCTAACTATTTACATAGGGCAAAAAGATATAAAACTCAAATCCAACACTGAGGGTCTCATACACTTGAGAATTTAAAACCCTGAAAATAAATTTAGGGAAACTCTCTAGATCCCTCTCTTTCAAAAAAGACTGGGATAAGACAGATAGGTTTTTGTTTTGTTTTAAAAAGATATTTAGAAACAGACATCATTTGGTGAACACTGATAAAAAGTATCTCTTGGGAGCGCCTGGGTGGCTCAGTGGGTTAAAGCCTCTGCCTTCGGCCCAGGTCGTGATCCCAGGGTCCTGGGATCGAGTCCCGCATCAGACTCTCTGCTCAGCGGGGAGCCTGCCTCCTCCTCTCTCTCTGCCTGCCTCTCTACCTACTTGTGATCTGTCTGTCAAATAAATAAAAATAAAATCTTAAAAAAAAAAAAAGGTATCTCCTGAAATGAAATATATATTTATTTTATTAAGATATTTAACACATCTAATACAAAATGGAAGTGAATTAAACCTTTTTAAATTTTCATTTTTACCTTGGGGTAGGTAAATCACATTCTGTATTTTACCTATTAATATTTTATAGATGAATAAAATATTAATAGGTAATTACAATTTTTATCAAAATAGTCTGAAGTATCTCAGAAAAAGGCACTACATAAATACCACAAACCATATATCATTTATAAATTACTGTATTATACAACTATATTACTCTGTATACTGTTTTGTTCTTTGTATTTATAATCATTATCAACTTTTCACTACTTCTATTCGAATTTAAGAATACCTAGAAAACATAATAGATGATACACAAGGATAATTGTAGAAAATGCTGCTTGAAGTTGAATAAAAAATAAAAATTTTCACATAATTTCATTTAAATTCCCTAATATAACTGGGGAATGAACCTACTCAGAAAGAATTCAATGAACCTACTCAGAAAAAATTCCAGCAAGATTTTTTTGTAACTGCAGATTTAATCATTGGAAACCCCATCAATGACCACATGATAACCAAAGTGGAAGAGATGGAAAGCTGATCACTGCTTCAGTAATGTGTCATCTTGTAGTTGTTTAAAATCTTCCCTGGTATCACTAGAGACGTGCTAGTTGAAAGAGGGATCACTTCCTGATGCTCCAACACAGAATATCCCCTCACTAAAAGGCTATAATGCTCTTCTCAGCCTCCAGTGTTTGTGTTCAGTGTTCATCTCAGGATGCTACACTTTGACAGCTAGCTCTTACAGGACTTATTTGTTTTCCCTTCAGCTACTATCTCGAGTATGACCTATTTACCTCATCAGACTCCTACTTTCAAAGCCACTACTGTTTTCTAAAGTAGTATTTAGAATCATTTAAAACCTTAGCAATTCACCAGATAAAACAAGAAGTGTCCTTGCATGCTATCAATTGTGTAAACCCGATTTTTCCGGTACAAGCTTAAGAGGTGAAAGTGACTCTAAAGAATCTATTATGGAGAAAAAAAGAGAGAGAGAGAATCTGTTTTGACTCAAGAAACTTTTTTTTTTTTAAGATTTTATTTATTTATTTGACACAGAGAGAGAGATCACAAGTTGGCAGGCAGAGACAGAGATAGGGGGAAGCAGGCTCCCTGCTGAGCAGAGAGCCCAATGCGGGGCTCGATCCCTGAGATCATGACCTGAGCTGAAGGCAGAGGCTTAATCCACTGAGCCACCCAGGTGCCCCAAGAAACTTTGATAGTAATGTACAGCACTTTATAAAAAGGTAGCATAAGCTTTTCATACAGTACATGAATCTAAGAAAACCATTTTGCTGCAAATCAAAGTGAAAAGATTAATGATAAAATATGTGAAATTGTATAGGATTATAAGATGGTAATGTCTTTCCTCAAGTTTTCCAAATTTATTTTATATCTATTATAAAAGCTTTAATAAACATAGCACAAAAAGAAATAGAATCTAAACGACAGATGTAAGAGGGCACCTGGGTGCCTCAATCAGTTAAATATCTGACTACAGCTCAGGTCATGATTCCAGGGCCTGGGATTGAGCCCCAGGCATCAGGCTCCCTGCTCAGCGGGAAGCCTGCTTCTCCCTCTCCCACTCCCCCTGTTTGTGTTCCTTCTCTCACTGTGCCTCTCTCTGTCAAATAAATAAATAAAATCCTTAAAAAAAATAAAAATAAGAAAGCTAAATAGACAATTTTGCAATTACTATCTATCTAACTTCACTTCAGATCAACTAGTCTGAAATCAATGAGATACACAGGTAGAGAGATAGGATAATCAGGTGAAAATTTTTACTAATTATTGAAGAAAGAAAAGATACATCCTAAGATCTTACAAAACTGATAATATAAACTATCTAATATGAAAATATATAGATGCAGTTAAAACTCAATTTCCAATAAAAAAACTAAAATATAGATTAACTTTCACTTTCTAATAAAGAAATGAGATCATAGAAAAGAATAATAGGAAATCTATAATCATATTTGATATTGAATTTCAATCTACTAAGCTACAGGTATATGAAAAGACCATGATTGAAATTTGACCAACATTTTCTGTAGGAAAAAGGAACCCAAGGAAAAAAGAAACCAAAATCATACAGAAATAATAACAGCAGACTCTGTACAGAGGAACTGGAAAGACAAGTTTCATTCAAGACTTTAGATATTTAGATTGTTGCACACGATCTTTAAATCTGTTGCACAAAATGTGCTGCCAAAGTCTACCATGAATAATAATATGTTTGTCACCCAAGAGATACTTTAAAAAATCATTTTCCAGGGCACCTGGATGGTTCAGTGGGTTAAAGCCTCTGCCTTCGGCTCAGGTCATGATCCCAGGGTCCTGGGATTGAGCCCCACATCGGGCTCTCTGCTCAGCAGGGAGCCTGCTTCCTCCTCTCTCTCTGTCTGCCTCTCTGCCTACTTGTGATCTCTCTGTCAAACAAATAAATAAAATATTAAAAAAAATCATTTTCCTTTGTACTGTACCCAAGAGTAATAAATGATACTATACAATGTATATTGTTTAGTATTATCTACCTTAAGACTGAATTCCTTTTTTTGTTATTATTTTTAAATAGGGATTTTATTTTTTAAAAGATTTGTTTCATTTTCAGTTATTTATTTATTTGTCAGAGAGCACAAGCAGGCAGAGTGGCAGGCAGAGGCAGAGAGAGAAGCAGGCTTCCCTCTGAGCAAGGAGCTCAAAGCGGGACTTGATCTCAGGACCCAGGGATCATGACCCAAGTCAAAGGCAGTGGCCCAACCAACTGAGCCACCCAGGTGTCCCTTAAATAGGGATTTTAAACATTATTTGCATAAAAACAAAAACCAAACCTTTAAACTTTTGTTTTAAACCTGAATTTTTCTTACAGCTTGTCATTTAAAAATCCTATTTTCATTCAGCATGTTTACACTGTGTACCTACTATGAACATGTCTCTATACTAAACACTGACATCTTTTTCAATAAAACTTTTAATTATTTATATACATAATATTATTTATTTGATTTTAATTTATACCTTCTAGTACTGAGTCATTTCAAGTTGCTTCATCCACTGTCCACTTTTTTAGGCAGACACAAAGAGTAGTAATGAAACCTACATTTTTTTTCCACAGTAATTTTCCTTGTTTTTCTATTTGGGTTAATGTCATCTTGTCCCCACTCAGTTGTGTTAGAATGTGGGCAGTGAATGAAGCAACTTGAAATGACTCAGTACTAAAAAGTATAAATTAAAATAAAGGCTCCTAGCCAATGTGAAAATTCCCTTAAACCCAACCAATATTAGAGAACCAGAAAAGGCTGAGAAGGGGTAGTTTTCAAAACCATAACATTTCAAAAGACAAACTAAAGTTGGCATCATAAACTCAGGACTTAAAAAAGAAATAAGTTAGAAATTATTAAAATCCTACTTATATCTCTCAACAAGACATTTGAAACTTGTTTCAGGTTACTCAAATATTTAGAAATAGATATTAGAAAATTGGTATCAGGGAAAAAAAAAAAGCGGTGTGCCAAAGGCCATATTTAAATTAATGATGTTATCTGAAGTAAACTACACTCAATAAAAATCTAACTTAATATTTGTGTCATGAAAGAACACATATAAATGACCAAACATAAGAATTAAGACTTCTTACCCCATATTTACATTGGCGGGATGTTGCTCCATATTGGAAACGGCATTGCTCATCAGCATCATACACCTGACCTGGGGCCACAGCTGGATAAAGAAAGTCACGCTTGGGAGGCTCATTATCAAGGCAAGTACCACGGCCTGAACTGTTCAACATAAAGGATCAAAGGAAATTAGGTACACTATGGACTATTTCCATCACAATTATGAATCCATGCGTTGAACTCTTTGTTTTAATAACTTGATGCATGAAAAGCAATACATACTACCAACAAATAGTCATATAGCAAAACAGAATAATTTTACTGAAATGTGAGTAAGAGCTCCAGTTGTTTTTTCCAGAACCAAGACACAATAAAAGTATCTCAGACAACAATCTGAAACTGTCATGTTGGCCTTAAAACACTGATTTAAACTAATTTCTGAAGGAATCAAAATGGAATTTCATATTACTCTAAGCTTCTTGTTTGTTTTCCATGAAAATATAACCACATCTGGTAGTAGAATTAAAAACATAAAATGTGGAAAATTTAAAAAAAAAACAACCACCACTATGGTTGTAATTCTTTAAAGACCTAATCTATATACTCCTCTAACTTGGGCAGAACAATAGATGCTGTAATAAGACATGTCCAAAGGTTCTTGAAATATTTCAATAATAAATGGGCAGAATGACAGATGAGGCCAAGATCCAAAGTTCTCTCAAGTAAATTAGAAGTGTTTAGTCTCTCAAAAATTTCATATTTCATCTAGGGTCATCAGAGTTGGAAAAGAGAATGTTCTCCTCTCTGCAATTTCTGCTTTTCAAAGTATGCTTGCACTCAAACATAATATTTTAATTCAGTGGAACAAATAACATAAAGATCGCCAAAAGCCAGACAGAATACCTTAGTTTAAAGAGCTTTATACTTTGCTAAATATAATTGTTCACTTTTTTAGTCAGTGTGCACAAAATAGGACAGATGCTTTTTTACTTTCATTTCACATGTGAGTAACTTAGAATTTTTAAAGAATTCCTATGCCAACATTTAAAAATTTTTTCCAACATTCCTGTCAATTGTGCCAGCACTTGTGTTTTTTTTCCCGAATCTTTTCCATCCACTTTGCCAAAGGAAAATAATTTCACAAGTAGAAGTTCCTCAACTATTATTTAGGACAGTACAAATTTTCATTTATAGATAAGTAAGAAAGAGCCATGCATAATAATGAGTTTCATATTCACTTACTATTTTGTCATATTTCTTAAAATGTAAAAGTTAATTTACTATATAAAAATGTGTATTTGCATAGCAGCAAATTAATACATTTTAAAAATTGAACCATACTACTCATAAGGTGATAGATTCAAAAACTCGCAGCACACAACACTGTCTTCTCTATACACTTTCCTTTACGCCCCTCTTGATTGGTTTTTCATCAATAAAAATATTTAGATGGAATAATAAATATGATACTAGTATAGATGGGTTTATTATTGGCTATTATAATCAATTCACTTGTCACTGTTCAAGATATTTAACAGAAAACACCTTTTTTCACCCAGCTATCCAGTTTTCATGACCGAATGCTTTTTACTTCTATTTATTTTATTTTTAGAAATTGACATGCACCTCAGTAAGAGAAAGTCTTTCTAGATGAATTTTTAAAATAGCAAGCTCTTTTTATTTTATTATGTAAAATATCTTTACTCTACATAGATATACAAACTTTGGGCAAATGTGATTCCATCAGTAAATTCAAAATTTTATATTAAGATTAATGATAAAGAGGTCAATATGAAAAGTATACTGAAAGAAGACAGGCTATTTTGATAAAATGTAATATTCATGAAATAAACCAATTTAGCAGTTTAATCCCATAATTTTTCTTCTATTATATCAGTTTTATCTCCATCTACGGCAAAATTATAAAACTCTTTAGGAAGGATTGAAATAATTAAGAAAAAAAAGAGTTAAGTACTACTATCAATAAATGGGAAAAATTTAAGTATAGAAGTATTTAAGTACAGGGTCTCATAGGCAGAAATGTTTGCCAATAATATAACAAAGCAAGTATATGATATATTCACCTAAATAGCATTAGCTTAAAAATCTACTAAAAATTGGGGCGCCTGGGTGGCTCAGTGGGTTAAGCCTCTGCCTTCGGCTCAGGTCATGATCCCAGCGTCCTGGGATCGAGCCCCGCATCGGGCTCTCTGCTCAGCGGGGAGCCTGCTTCCCCCTCTCTCTCTGCCTGCCTCTCTGCCTACTTGTGATCTCTCTCTGTCAAATAAATAAATAAAATCTTTAAAAAAATCTACTAAAAATTATTATATGTAATTACTTGTAGATATAGAATATTAACCTAAAACGTACAGGAAGAACCATATGGATCCCCCCCCCCCAAAGAGTTTAAGAATAGCTACTCTGGGAAAAAATTATTTTCTGATAGCAAACTGAAATTTGGCTTAATCCTGAAGGAAGAAAGAATAATTACTTCATCTAAAGTTCTTGTTCCCAGGTATTAATGATGTTCTAATCATGGTTCATGTTCTGTAAAAAACACCAAATCTGACAACCATTGGGAGGGCCTTCAGACAATAAAGAAGGCATGCACTGTGGTGGACAAAGTCTTCTGATAAAGTTTATTCCAAAAGTGGACTTTCTTTCAGTTTTTTATAAGTATTTACAGCTTTGTATTAATATGGTCTAAGTAAATATCTAGACAAGCCTTATTCTCCTTTTCTGTATATTTTTGCAGAATTAAACACTGTATGAAATAAAAAAGCATAGATCTTTATTAAAATGAATGCATATTTAGGAATATGACATCAACAAAGGCCTTTTGAAATCGGTTTGGCTATAGTATTGTACAAACCACTAACACTTGCATGTCAAATGTTTTACCGATTATCAGCTCTGGGAAAACAAGGGCAGGGATATCTCCAAGATTTATTTAAATTGTTCCTACATTTTAGGTAGAAAATGAACAATATATTTTTCTTCTACTAACCATATTGGATATATATAGTAAAACCTGGATTAAACTATTTGGGGGTGGGGGAGTTTTCATATTTTAATTAACTGGAGGTTAAATGACAAAAATATTTTTTGCATAATATTATTAAAATTTGCTGCTTTTCTGATCCTTTCAAGTAAATTAAATATCTAGATCATAATTATTTTAATTAACTCTTAGAAAATAATAATTCTGGATATTTCTATGCCTCCGAGTCATCAACTGCCATTATGAAATTCCACAGATACAAGTATAGAAGGTAGAGGACATGGATCTGAGAGATGTATATTTAACCCTAGAAGTGGTTTTTTTTTTCTGTCCTCTTAGAAAATTCCCAAAAGCTCAACCCTAATCACACCCTTCACTCTCTCCAGAAGTAACTAATATTCTGACTTTTAATACAATTATTTCCATGCCTTTTTTTTTTTAGTAATTATTCATCTCTCAATTATTAATCTGCTTATTTTTGGAAAAAGGAGTCATAGTGTAGGTTTTCTTTTGTGACTATATTCTTTGGTTTAATATTATGAATGTAAGAAACATCCATGTTGATATATATAGCTGTAGCCTGTTCATTAATATTGTTCTTTAATATTCCATTTAAGAGCATGGCACATTTATTTATCCATTCTTCTATTAACAAACACTTGTATTATTCCTAATTTCTGAAAATTGCAAAGTATGCTAATATGAACATTTTTGTACAGGTCTTCTGGTACAGATGTTTTTTCCTATCTCAACAATACTAGATGAGTTATTTTCTTATATTTTGTAATTGCATCTACTTAATAAAATGGAGATATGAGTAATTGTTATTAAATCTAGGGTTCTAGCTAATTACGATAACCATACAATTCTTATGATGCTAAATCTAGTGTTATTTATGCTACTCTTTTCAAAATAATAATAGTAGTGGTGTTATATATAAAACTTCTTGAATTTTCTCATCAAATGTCACTTTTAAGCATAGATAATCTGTCCTTTGGTCATATGTAAATTTTTCCACTCAGAAAACAGAAACCTTACTCGTTAATAAATTAAGTGAAGAGCACTGTTAGTTTCCACCTATGAGATACTATTATAAGTTATTGTTATTAAGCAGCGATATATTTGTCCCGAGAAAACCATATACATAAAAAGTAGAACTCTACTTCCCTAGCAGCATACATTTCACTACTAAAAGCCCAATATTTATTAATACCTACAGCAATAAAGATGATAATAGACTCTACTTTTGTTTATGCATCTAAGACAAGACAGAAAAAATGTGTATTAGCTTGAGAACATGTTTTTTTCCTAGATTGAAATTCTGAGTAAATCAAAGTATATTTACATTTCCAGAAATCTTTGCAGCATGATAACAAAATCATATTTCATGTATTCTATCTCTAATTTAGAGAAGTCTTATTTACATAGTTTGAAAATGAGCCTTGAAATGGGATCATAAGCCAGAGTTGAATCTTCAGCTAAAACGTATAGATCCCTATGTAAAATATGCATCCTTGGCTTTGTTTCCAGGACATATGGGCACATTCTCCTAATTGCAATTTTAGATTTATTTTTTACTTTAACAATTATACTATAAAGTATAGACCTTCAACCTACAACACTATATAACCCTACACCTATACCTATCTTAACGGTCTTTTAACAACAACAAAAAGTTAACATTTAATGCCGACTCCTATTTTTTAACCACAAAATTGTGCTCATACACCTAAATTAAACAAAAATTAATTAGACTGTATTATCAATGGCAAGTCTTACATACTATGTTATTGTAAACTGCTTTATCAGTCTTCACAAAACAAACAATAACTACCTTCTAAAATGAGTAACTAAGTCAGACCTTTCTCTCTTGCCCTCTATATGACTGGGATGCTTGAACAGAACTGAATTTGAGGCTTCCAACAAACACTGTACCGCTAATGATTTACTTGGTTATGCCCCTCTTCTCCATATGTAATTATGACTTATCAAAGATTTTTATGGGTTAGGGTGAAGTCCCCAAAACATGCCTGATAAATGGAAGGAGGAGAAACCGGTTTTGCTGTTTCTTAGGCTCCATATAAAAAGAGGGTCCCATCTATGAAATTGATTCCCATTTTAAGATTATTGATACTGACCTTCAAAGGTAATTGCTATAGAGGAAATGTGAGTGTCTTAGTCATCCTGTTCATCTTATATCACTTTCCTTGTAGCTCTTCCTTTCTAGTTCACCTTCTACCATAATTCTGCCTTTCTTTTATTCAGCTTCCATCCTTTCTGTGAAAATGGCTAGTCTGTATTTAATTTGGAGCTGTAGGAAATTTTGCTATGGATCTCTGACAGTTCAAACAATTTAACAGACTTTAATTTAAATAGAGCAAGAATTGATTCACAGAGGCTCTGGAATTTTTGAAAACTATATGAAATTACTCTGTACTACCACTAAGTGGTGGAAAATGTATGAAAAACTGGCCTAAACTACTTCTGGCTGCCTTCCACTGCCTGGTAAATTAGCCCATAGTCATCAATGAGTGTGAGCCATAATACCAGGTTCATCTTTCTCTATTTTCTAAATAAATAAGTAAATAAGTCCCGCAGGCAGATAGGAAGGACACTACCTGCAAAGCCGTCGTCGAAAACATCAGAAGCTGGCATAACACGTCCATTTTAACGGAAATGGGTTCTTTATTATTTAATCAGGACGGCTTCTGGGCGATTCATGAACCACTTATTGAATCACCGAGTTTAAGAAATCTGAAAAAAAATATTGGGAGTTGGTAAACACCATCTCCTGATTGATCAATAGCACCTAGTGTTTCAGAAAGACACAAGAGACTTTACTCTATTGGCATTTAAAAGCCATGGAATTGTTTTCAGTTGAACATAGTGAATAGTGAATCTCTATAAATCATATAAAGCTCATTGTTAGAATCTACCATCATCTTGAGCCTTTACAGTAACTAAGTAAAGAAAGGTATGCATTTTGTTGGCTGGGCTGCAGTTCCTAAACAATTCATCTTTCAAGATTTCTTTTTCTTGAGAAGAGAAACTAAAATAAAATGTTATGAGTCTTTTTGAGCCAACTATAAAACATAAATGTAACCTCAATCCCTGATCAAAATATCATTGGATTTTTAAAAATATCACACATAGCTGTTAAAGCAATTAAGCCAACTGCATTAATAAAAAGGAACAAAGAAATTCAAGAAAGTTACTATTATGTCTTTGTGCTCCAGTGAACTGACCTGTTTAAAGGGCCCTGTGTTTTAAAAAACCTTATTGCTTGGTCAGATTATAATCAGAGTTGTTTAGTTTATTATTAAAAAGGGGGGAAAAGCCAACTTTCCCCAAATCTCTACCCATTGTCTTTCATAGCTATCTTTTGCTAATGGTTTTAACTGTGTGAGCATTCCCATGAGGATGCACAACAGAAATGTTTTTATAAAATACAGGACAAATAAGCCCTTTAGAACCCTGTCAACACTAATCATGCTTACATATAAAATGCAAAGAGGCAATAAGGTTTAAATAATGCTTTTGGGATTAATTCTTTTAATTTATTCAATGGAACACTTTATTGCAACCAGTAATAATTTTATATCTCCCACCAAATCTGTAGTGATTTCTTAACAATACTTTACTAGTAATTTAGGGATTCCCTTTCCAAGTATTTTAACAACCTTAATATAGTTTATCAAGGCAGGGTCTGGCAAGACCTCAAAACTGGTCCTTGTATTAGATATACAAAGATGGTCCTAGCAAATAGGCTGTGCAAAATAAACAGGATAGGGGAGAAAGAAAATTGGTACTTGGGAAAAAAAAACAAAAACGAACCCAAAAAAATGAGAAGAGAAGGCTTCAAAAATGCACAAGAATACTCAGCATGTTATACAGTTTGTCTTTCTGGTGATAGACACTAAGATTCCATTATAAAAACATGAGCCAAGTCAAAGGAGAAATTCCAGATCTGGCTTGATTTCTGGGGAAAAAAGATCTTCAACAATGTTTAAAATTTAGGTAATATGATCTCATTAAAAACATCTTGGAAAATGATAATGCTAGTGCTTTGTGTTAAAAACCACCAAAAGATGTCAAACAAATTTTCTGTGGTCTATTTTTATAGCCTTCAACCCAGCTTTGGCACTAGGCAAGTACAGTGTTATAATTACCTATTGCTAACATTAAAAAAATTTTTAGGTTATAGCATAATTATTCTGAGGAACTACTGTCTGATATGAATTTCTAATTCTATTTCATTATTACATTAATTAATTCAAAAAAGCCATTTTAAACATTTATCTTTTGATCTCTGATTGATGAAACCATTGTGCTAAGTAATTTAAAATCTCTTGTTTGAGTTTTAAAAAATACATAATTTTAAGTTTTCAGAAGTTTTAGCTAATAGATATGAACCAAAACTTAAATAAATAATATTACCTTATATAACTTATCTGAATTTTTAAAGTTTTAGGCCCTAGTCATATAAATGTGAACTACGAATACAGTTTTTAAAAAGAATTTCTGTAGTTCATGTGTGCTTTTTCTATGATTCACTTTTTCACAGAGTATTTACTCTCTCCTCCCCAAGAAAACAATGGCACAAAACAGTTGAAAGTAATGATAGAGCAACAAGGCTTAAAGCCTCTATATTATTTAAAATAATATTTACCATTTAATGTTTGTCTACTGTGTTTCATATACATTATAACATTGTACATAATCTCATATATATATGTGTGTGTGTGTATATATATATATACACACACACACACACACATATAAAACAACCTGAAGATGTATGTATTATTACCTAACTCATTTAACAAGTGAGGTCACTGAAGATTATGAAAGGTTAAGTAACATTCCCATGGTCACACAGTTAGAAAGTGAGACCTAAGTCTATGAGTTTCTAAAGTCCAAACCTAAAGTCCTATGCAGGTGAGATGTGAAAGAATATCTGCTTTCATAATAGTTATACCTCAGCTAATTTATTTATTTCACGTTTAAGTAACCAGACTTTTAGATTATACATTAAAAGATCAGCAAAGAAGTTCTCAAACTGCAGAAAAGATGAGTCACATAATAAATATTCAAAACAAATTTTCATTTTCTCATTTTCATTTACTGGGTGTTTGGTTTTTTGTTGTTGTTGTTTGTTACTGTTAGATACTCTAGCATTCCTAAAAAAAAAAAAACAACTCAATTTTTTCAACAACAAAATGAAATATATCATCACTAAATTAAAGTTTGGCCTATGCTCTATTAAACTGTGTAAATCTAAATTCTTTCTGACATTGTTTCCCATTTATTGAACATTTCTGACACTCACATCACCAACCCCACTTACTGCCTTGCTCCAATTTCTTTAATCGACCAAGTTCTGTTTGAGCATGAAGGAAAAAATTTGCCACAACGATATATTAAAGTATTTTGGGAACAGCCTGAAATATCACCCTATAAAAGTTACTCATTATGCAGTTTGAAGCACTACATATTAGGCTTCTACCAATGGCTTACTTCTGGAGCAATTCATCATCACTCTCAAGAGATTACTTACTCTAGAAAGCTGGTGATATAGTCTCGACTGCAGGCAGACCAGGAAAAAGGATTGGTATTTGCAGTAATGTGAGCTGCCATAAGTTTTGCTGCTTCATGACCTTTCGTCCCACAAGAATTTCCAATTCCATCATGGTTCATACCAAAACTGTTTTAACAAGGAAGAAACATAAAAAACATAAAAGAAAGAAATAGAAAAAAATTTTAAAAATGAACCCCCAATATATCCTTATTTCCTTATTTCATCATTTGTTAGCCTTATCAACATATACCTTCTATCAATATCCTCTAAGGAAATACAGGATTCAAGTTAAGGAGACTACTGAATAATTCTCTGATACAACTTATTTTTAAATCTCTTTAACCGATCATATACTTCCAAAAATGTTAACTTACATGATATGATCTTTCCTTGAACAGATAGGGAATATATATTGATTCTCACTTTATAGGTACGAAAAACTGAGATTTAGCAAATACAAATGACCTATTAAAGATCATACAGTTAGTAAGTGTTAGCAGAACCTGCCTTTTAACATCCTAGAGTTCACGCTACCTCACTATGCTGAATCTAAAAGAGAATTATAAAAAAATAGTTATAATCCACTGAGTTCTAAGTTAAAGGTCAAATGCAAAAATCATTTTTCTTATTAATATAGTGAAGGAGAATTCAAGACATATGCAATTTATGTTTGTATGTATTTGTGTTTTCAAAACACCTTTTGAAAAATCTTATTATATTTAAGGATTATGATTATAGAGTTTTTCTTAACCTCAGTTTCCCTTCATTAGTCAAAGTTGTCTTTGCCATTTTCCCCCCGTTTCTTATAGCCATGCCTAATGCTATTATCAATGTAATATAAAAACATATCTCAATGATAAATCATAAATTTTTCCTATTAAGGATATGAATAGAATAAATTTTAGTCTTTCTCCACAGATAGCTAAAAGCTCTCACTATTAGTGAAAAAATAAAGTTATGTATCCATTGTAACATCCTAAAAAATATACCATGATATGTGTCCAAGGAAATAAGTAATTTGTGTGACAAGAATATAAAATAGATGAGGACAGTTGCTAGAGAAAAAACTGGAAAGGTAGTTGAGAACAGAGAATTACAATAAATTAAAGTATTTAAATATTAATTTTGGCAGTGCAGAGACATTGAAGATTTCTGAGCAAGAGCAACTTAGGGTTTCAAAGTAGGAGAATATGGAATTGATCTGTATTTTAGACAGGTCGTCATAGTAATTCTATGGTGGAGACATTGGAATGGGAAGAGAATGCAGGCAGGGAAAGCAGATGGAAGATCATTACCAAGTGAGAAATGATATAGGTCTGAATAGAGCACTGGAGAGGTGGGATTAGATTTGAGACATGTTTAGGAAGCTGAATGAACTGATCTCCATAAATATAATATAAAAGAGCCATAATAAAGCATATCATATGTGGGGCAAGGAGAAGAAACTAGTAATTCACATGGAGGAACGAACATAAGCAAAGGAAGAGAAATACCAAAGAGTGTATATCCAGAGCCCTAAATTAAAACACCAAGTAACCTGCCAAAATAACCAAAAACTAAATACACCAGTATTTAGTCTTCTTGTTTGACATCAACACACTGCAATCAGTCTCTTTGGATGATATTCTAGAAGCAGAATGGTGGAGTTTACAGTTTATAGAAGTAGATAGAATTCTGTCAAAACAATCAACTGCAGCGTTACATAAAAAAGCTCCATAATGTAAATTTATAATTCAACAAACAATATTCTATACTTCTCTCAAAGGTTGATGTTATCTTGTGAATACTACTTTTCAAATAATGATAGCTTAAAAAAATTATTTCTTTTTCGCAGCAGCCTTATACATATTCCTGAATCTTTTGAAGATAGGTATAGGCAGACACAGATGGCTTTAAGAAAATTATTGTCGGGCACCTGGGTGGCTCAGTTGGTTAAGCGACTACCTTCAGCTCAGGTCATGATCCTGGAGTCCCGGGATCAAGTCCCACATCAGGCTCCCTGCTCTGCTGGGAGTCTGCTTCTCCTGCTGACTTCTCTCCTCTCGTGAAATGGGCTCTCTCTCTTTTTCTCTCTCTCTCTCTCTCAAATAAATAAGTAAAATCTTTTTAAAAATGTCCTTATTGGGACGCCTGGGTGTCTCAATTGGTTGAGCGGCTGCCTTTGGCTCAGGTCATGGTCCCAGCATCCTGGGATCGAGTCCCACATCGGGCTCCTTGCTCCGCAGGGAGCCTGCTTCTCCCTCTGCCACTCTGTCTGCCTGTGCACACTCTCTCTCTCTCTCTCTGACAAATAAATAAATAAAATCTTTTAAAAAAAAAAAGTCCCTATTAAAAGAAAATTATTTTCAAGATTTTCAATTTCCTTATGTATTCTTTTCTAAAAAAAAAAAAAAAGCCAAGTTTCTCCTTTGTATATCTTATTTCTCCTATAAAAGAAAAACTTATTCTTTACCCATCTATAATTTTACAATAGTTCATTGCCTTGGGGTCTAAAAATGTGGGTGTCAAGAGGGACAATCAGAACCATTTTTTATCATTGTTGAGAAAGAGTGATTTTAATGATTGAATAACATGTAGTTTCTTGTTTTCATCAAGTTTACAAGAGGATATAAGCAAATTAACAGTTGACAGGTTGTTAAAATTTTTTTTGATGCTAGATCACCATTGGTTATGTTCTGACAAATAATTCAAAAGATTCAAAGAACTGAGTGATATTTCTACAGTAAACTCTTTTCCTCTATTTATGTGAACAAATTTTCTCAGCATTCAAATCTATAAAAACAAATTCAAAGAGTCAAATTGATGCTGAAATTTTGCCTCATCCTAGCAAGAGAGACAAATACAGCAATTGAAAATATATAACTAAAGGCACATTTTCTATAAAATTTTACTTTTAAATTTTACTATTTATTTAAATATATAATATGCATATGTTTCTCTGATCAATAATGGGCTAACAATGGTTGTAATGTAATGAATGTACAATCCAGAGAAAATTTTTCCTTCTATTACCACAGGAAATTTTGTGAATTAATTGCAACTTATATACATTTTTGTGATAAAGAGGTAATTAAAATACTTTTAAGTATAAAATTATTTTTAAAATATATCAAGAAATACTGAAATGTACATCAGGATAGTATTCTGGTTGGGAAAGAACAAGCGGATATATTGAGTTAAAAGAGTTAAAAAATGATGTAAATTTTGACTATAAAACAAGAACCCAGGGGCGCCTGGGTGGCCTCTGCCTTCAGCTCAGGTCATGATCTCAGGGTCCTGGGATCAAGCCCCACATCGGGCTCTCTGCTCAGCAGGGAGCCTGCTTCCCCCCGCCCCCCACCGAGGAAAGTCTATCTCAGTGAAGAGTTGGTAAAAAGTGAAAATCATTAGTGATCAGAAAGAATAAACAAGAGTCCACTTTAAAACCACCATACTGGCAAATATTAGAATGTTACCAAGAACTAAAAATTGACTTAGTGGTATAAAGAAACTGGTATAGAGAAATTGGGACCTTAGTGCACAATGTTTGTAATATGGTTAGGTCAGCTGTTCTGGAGAGCAATTCAGCAGGTCTTTATCAAATTAAATAGGCAGATATTTTATGACCCAACAATTCAATTCTTGGATATGTATCCCAGGAATATTCCCAAAGGGAACACGTATAAGGATGTTCATGACAGAGTTATTTATGACAGCAAGTTATTAAAGATAATCTAGGTGTCTGTCACTGGGGAATGGATAAGTAAATGCTGGCATATATATATTATGGGATACTAAGCAGAAATCGGAAGCAGCAAAACAAGATAGATGTCTACATATAAATATGGGTGGATCTTAAAAACACTGAAAAAATTAAGAAAGAAAAAGGTCTATAGTATTATATCATATCAGTATATAAGCTAAAATTACATACATGCTCAGATAACAAAGAAAGGCCAAGGAATTGTTCCAGATTAAAGACAAAATAAAAATAACTAAATGCAATAGAAACTAGATTGTGGGGGAGAGTACAAAAAACACCGCTGGAACAACTGAAATTTGAATACAGACTACATATTTGATAGTAGTATATCAATGTTAAATTTTCTAGTTTAATAATTATAGTGTGCTATAGAAGACATTATTTTTTCACAAATACTGAAATATTTAGGGATAAGGCACATGTCTACAACTTGCTGACAAATAGCTGAGAAAATATATATATATATATACAGAAAGAGAGATGTAAAGCAAATGTTGCAAAATATGAACGATATTTGAATCTGAGTAAAGGGTACATGGGTAATCCTACCTCTACATCAATTTTTCTGTAAACTTGGAATTATTTCAAACTGAAAATTTGTATTCATTAAAAAATAAATACATACATATACAAACAATCTGTTATTTTACAAGGACACATATGGATTCAAATATACATATTAAATTAAAAAAAAGAAAAGAAAGTTGAGTGGGAAATGGGATTATAGAAACAAATACATTATTCACATATATTAAGTAAGAAGGGCCTTTAGTGGGACTGATAATGATGTTGCACTAAGAACTAAGGATACATTGATAAGTGCCAGATAGATAGGTAGAAAGGAATAGATTGATTAATGTAAAATAAACTCAACTCTCTGCTCTTGAGTTTCACAAATGATAATTTAAAAAAGAATGAGAGCAAGAATAAAAGAGTTTGGTGACATGGGGCACACCCCCATGAGTGAACAATGATAACAAGACAACACCTCCATGGTCGGTTTTATGTGTTCAATAAAACAGTTCAGATTACATAAAGGTAAATATTTTCTTGTGAGGAGGGTTTTATGAACAGAGATTGAGAGAGAGATAGAGGCAGAGACACAGAGAGAGACTGATAGATTGGGAAACAGTCTCCCTTGGGCCTCTTGTGATTCTCCGCATATTGCTGGGTATTTCAAGTCTGCAAACCTTATGCTTTAACCAGGCCATTTCACAGGATAACTTTTGAGAAATGAGGCAACATTCCCCCTGGACAAAAAGCAGGTTTACTTACTACTTGCTCTAAAATTGGTAGATTTCCCCAAGCTCAATGTTTCTCAGTTATGATGCAAACCCACTGTGTATGAAGCATTCATCTAGGCCATAGTGTGTTGCCCCTGTAGGATTAGGGGCCAAAAGAAACCAAATAAATATGCTGATGCTTATGCTGTTTACTGTGCTGTAAGTAATAAAATCCTTTGTCTCTGACCCAGGAATTTCATGTCTTGCTAGCATCCAGTTGACAGTCGTAGGCCAACTTACCAGCTTGTAAGTAGGGTAAAATTAAATCTCAAATCCAATGAGAGAGAAGATTGTAGTTGATGAGGATAACATACTCAATTATCAAAAGCTAAGTAATTCTGAAAGCAAATTACTTCAAATTAGTATTAGTTTTTTTAAAAACTGGGGTGCCTGGGTGGCTCAGTCAGTTGGATATCTGCCTTTGGCTCAGGTCAGGATCACAGGGTCCTGGGATTGAGCCTTGCATTGGGATCCCTGCTCAGTGAGAGCCTATTTCTCTCTATCCTGCTCCCTCTGCTTATGCTCTTTCTATCAAATAAATAAATAAAATCTTTAAAAAAAATTTTTTAAAGCTGAAGCCCAAATTCTCAATAATCTCTATTAAAACAAAGTAGGATTTTTCTTTTGTTTTCTTCATAGGAGGTAAATTGAATTTTAAAGATTTCATCTAAATCTCCCAGTAGATATAAGAAAAATACCAGAAATTTCCTTTCTCATGTCTTATTATTTCTGTTCCTATCCCAAAAGTTTAAAGGACACATCTTATTTTTCACTGTTAAGTAAAGTTTTCTCCCTTTTTCTCTAAGATACCACCTAAAAGCAGTAAGGAAAATAAGAAAAAGAAATAAAAATTCTGCTTTTAATGAAATGTAGAAAACCTCTAAAACCATAACCCACAACATTAAAATGAGTGTGGAAGGATGACTGAATTCAGAAAAATCAAAGATGAATGTAGCAATACACAGAGAGGATAACAATACCTGAAGATCTCAGCAAAAAGTAGCAAAGCATATTTCTCCAAAGTTATGTGCAACAATCTAGGGAATAAAATCAACAATACCTTCTTGTGAACAACTGGAGTAAGGGTGCAAACTGTTGGGATATACACCCTTGTTCTAGTTGTCAGAAGAAGAGGGGTCTGGCCTAATGTATGTTGGGGCCACACAAATCATATTTGCAGAAAGTAATCTGTCAGTAAGGAAAGGTAAAAAAGATTCTATCTTGTTAATAGTTTTATAAAGGAATACAGTGTTAAAGAACTTGAATCTCATACACTACTCTACATTACTAATAAATTCCTGATGAGAAAATAGCTCTGGCCCCTACCCATCATAAACCTTCTACAAATAGTTCATCCAGAAAACTCTAACCCATTCAAAGATGTGAATCAAAAGGAACAAGAAGTATATCTACAAACATATTAAATAAATAAATAAATGATCAGAACAGAAAAACACAGAAGGATACTTAGCAGAGAAAAATGTTGGTACAGGGAAGATAAAAACTAGACACATATTAATTCAAACAAACTTAATGATGTCATCATTTTATAAAAACAAGAATTTAATTAGGAGATACAAGCAATCAGGGAAGATAAGGCCACACAGGGGATGAAAAGATGAACAATCTGAAGAAATAAGTGGGGGGAGGAAATAAAACTATCACAGGAAAAAGGCCATGCTGAAGTAGCAAGAAATAAAATTAGGCAACTGTTAAAAGTATTTCTGAGGAGTGACAAAGCAAGCAAAATGAAAACTTACAAAGTTTAAAAGGGTTAAAATGAAGAAATCCAACATATATATCATTGTTCCCCCCCCCAAAAAAGAGCCAAAATATTAAAACAGAAATAAAAGTGATTATTAAAAATTCAAGAAAACTTTTGAGAAAAAAAATGTCTAAAATCTAATCAAAAGTGAACTATTTAATGTCTTAGGAAAAACTGACACAGAATGAGTTCACACAGAGTCACAGTTTAGTTACCTTATTGGACTTCAAAATTAAGATATATTTTGGGCAACTGGAGCAAAAGAACAAATTGCCTATAATGGTAAAACAATCAGATTACCCTCAGATTTCACCATGGTGACATTTAACACCACCTCACCACAGAGTAATGACTACCAAGAATCTTGGACTCAGCCAAACTGAGTATAAAAATCATTTTGAACAAAAACTCAAAGAATAGAGGTCTCATGAATCATTCTTAAAAAACTGCTACAAGATAAACCTCTGCTTCGTTTAAAAATAACATAAAAATTTAATGGCTTATTGACACTATTTGAGTATTGACACTCTTTGGGCAATGCATCCAACACAAATGGAATTTGTAATGAGTCTAATTAACTCTCTTGTCATACTTTCTAATGATATTTTTATTTGTTATTTTGTTCTGTGAGTTTAATTTCAGCCTCACATACATATGATATGATATATTATATCATACATACTTAGGAATCAAATGTATTAACATTTTAAAAAATAAATATAAAGAAACATCCACATTATCCTTACTAAATTTAAGAAGTAAAATGTTTTAGAATAAAAATTTGCTTCTTGGGTTCACCTTCATAATCATGTCCTTCTTTTTCCTCTAAGAGATATCCATTATCCTGACTACTGTGATAATCATTCCCTATAACACCTCTAAACAATGTATGTTAATTTTGCCTGGTTTTCAAATCTATAGAACTGAAATCACACTGTAGATATCCTTTTATAACTTGGTTCTTTCATCAACAATGTCTTTAGAGAATGTCATTTCTGCTGAGCTGTCTAACTGTACGTCATTCATTTTCATTTACAGGTTTCCATTGTAAAAGTACTATTTAATTATCCATTCTATGATGATAATTTAGGATGGTTCCCATTATGGACAATGCTGCTATGAGCATTCCTGAATACATCCCCTGGTCATGTGTGTAGTGTATCTTCAGAATAGTTTTTAAACTTTTGGTCTGAGGATCTTTTACATTCTTAAAGATATTAGAGACCCCAAAGATCTTTTGTTTCTGATGTTAAATGGAGTGATACTTATCATTGTCAAAATTAAAAATGAGAACATAAATAACTATTTTACTTAAAAATATCTTACTAAACAAGAATTTCAATGAAAACCATAGTGTTGTTTAATTACATTTTCGTTAATCTCTTTAGAGTCTGGGTTACTCAAAAATAGCTGGGTTCTAGGGAGGAATCAAGGTGGCAGAGGAGTAGCAGACTGAGATGACAGCAGGTCACAGGAGTTCAGCTAGATAGTAATCAAACCATTCCAAACACCTACAAACCCAACAGGAGACCAAAGAGAAGAGGAGCAGCAATTCTAGAAACAGAAAATCAACCACTTTCTGTAAGGTAGGATGTGCGGAGAAGTGAATCTGAAGCGAAGGGAAGATAGACCACGGGGGGAGGGGCCTGATCCCGGAGAGTGGTGGAGCAGCAGAACACAAAATCCGAACTTTTAGAAGTCTGCTCCACTGAGGCATATCACTCCAGAGGCTAAGCGGGAGTGGAGCCTTCGTGGGGACAGTGTGGTCTCCAGTCCTGCAATGTCACAGAAGGATTGGGGGTGTCTGAGTGTAGCAAAGCCCACAGGTATTGGAGCAGGGAAGCCAGCTACAGAGACAGAGCCGAGGAGTGAGCTCTCAGCTCAGGGTTACCTTAAACTGTGATCTGCAGCACATTCAGACCACTGCTCTTTGAGCAGGGACCCCACAAGTGGCAGACCCGGGGAGACCCACCTCCCTTCGCCAAAGAGCAGAGTGGCAGAAATCTGCTGGGTTTGGAGACTCCAAATGGGGCTGTGTACCAGAGACAGAAATGCTTGGTCACAGGCTGGATGAGCTCAGAGCACGGCTGGAGACCAGAGAGACAGGAGTGATTGACTGCTTTTCTTCAAGGGCACACTGAGGAGTGTGGCCCTGAGGTCTCGGCTCCACGGGCCAGAGATTGGGAGGCCGCCATTTTCATTCCTGTCCTCCAGAGCTCTACAAAAAGCATTCAGGGAACAAAATCTCCCAAGAGTGAATGTGAGCAGATTACTTAGTCCAGCCCCTGGCAAGGGGAGCGCAATTCTGCCTTGGGCAAAAACATTTGAGAATCACTACAACAGGCCCCTCCCCCAGAAGATCAGCAAGAACATCCAGCCAGACCAACCTCACTGATCAAGGAGAACAGCAGAATTCCAGAAGAGGGGAAAGCAAAGCATGTAATTCATGGCTGTCTCCCCGTGATTCTTTAGTCTTGCAAAGTTAATTAAATTTTTTTAATTTTATTTTTTCTTATTCTATTTTTTTAAACTTTTCCTTCTTCCTCTTTTAATGTTTTTTAACTAGTTTACCTTAACAATACCATTCTTTAAAAATATATATCTTTTTAAACCTTCATTATTATAGTCACATTTTATTCCTCACTGCACCTAACTTTATTTTTTGTATATATGGGATTTTTTCTTCTAAAAAATTTTGGAATACAATTTCTTCTAATAGATCAAAATATACCCTAAATCTAGCACAGGGCTTTGTTCTAGTCTCCAGCCTGAGCAAATTCTCTCTTCTTTTTCTTTCTTTTTCCAACCAACTTATCGAATACAATTCCTTTTTCATAATTTCTTTAAAATTTTCATCTTTACAGTTATACTCCATCCCTTCATCGTGTTTACCCTTATTTTTTGGTATATATATATATATTTTTTTTTTTCTTTCCTTAAAATTTTGGGAGGTAGTTTCTTCTAAGAGACCAAACTACACCCAAAATCAAGTGGGTGGCTCTGTTCTATTCACCAGTCTAATACATATATATACATTTTTTTAATATAAAAAATTTTTTTTAAATTTCTTTTTACCCCCTTTTTTCTCCCCCTGATTTGGGGTCTCTTCTGATTTGGTTAGTGTACATATCAGTGGGGTCCTTGCCAACCATTTAGTATTTTATTCTCTCATTCATACATTCTTATATGGATAAAATGACAAGGCGGAAAAACTCACCACAAAAAAAAAGAACAAGAGGCAGTACCGAAGGCTAGGGACCTATTCAATACGGACATTGGTAATATGTCAAATCTAGAGTTCAGAATGATGATTCTAAAGGTGCTAGCTGGGCTGAAAAATGGCATGGAAGATATTAGAGAAACCCTATCTGGAGAAATAAAAGCCCTTTCTGGAGAAATAAAAGAACTAAAATCTAACCAAAATGAAATAAAAAAAAAGCTATTAATGAGGAGCAATAAAAAATGGAGGCTCTTACTGCTACAATAAATGAGGCAGAAGAGAGAATTAGTGATATAGAAGACCAAATGACAGAGAATAAAGTAGCTGAGCCAAAGAGACAAACAGCTACTGGACCATGAGGGGAGAATTTGAGAGATAAGTGACACCATAAGATGAAAAAACATTACAATAATTGGGATTCCAGAAGAAGAAGAAAGAGAGAGGGGAGCAGAAGGTATATTGGAGAGAATTATTGGAGAGAATTTCCCTAATATGGCAAAGGGAGCAAGCATCAAAATCCAAAAGGTGCAGAGAACCCCCCTCAAAATCAACAAGAATAGGTCCACACCGTGTCACCTAATAGTAAAATTTACAAGGCTTAGTGGCAAAGAGAAAATCCTGAAAGCAGCCCGGGACAAGAAGTCTGTAACATACAATGGTAAAAATATTAGATTGGCAGCGGACTTATCCACAGAGACCTGGCAGGCCAGAAAGAACTGGGATGATATATTCAGAGCACTAAACAAGAAAAACATGCAGCCAAGAATTCTATATCCAGCCAGGCTATCATTGAAAATAGAAGGAGAGATAAAAAGCTTCCAGGACAAACAAAAACTGAAAGAATTTGCAAACACCAAACCAGCTCTACAGGAAATATTGAAAGGGGTCCTCTAAGCAAAGAGAGAGCCTAAAAGTAGTAGATCAGAAAGGAACAGAGACAATATGCAGTAACACTCACCTTACAGGCAATACAATGGCACTAAATTCATACCTCTCAATAGTTACCTTGAATGTTAATGGGCTAAATGCCCCAATCAAAAGACACAGGGTATCAGAATGGATAAAAAAACAAAACCCATCAATATGTTGCCTACAAGAAACTCATTTTAGACCCGAAGACACCTCCAGATTTAAAGTGAGGGGGTAGAAAACAATTTACCATGCTAATGGACACCAGAAGAAAGCTGGGGTGGCAATCCTTATATCAGATTGATTAGATTTTAAGCCAAAGACTATAATAAGAGATGAGGAAGGACACTATATCATACTCAAAGGGTCTATCCAACAAGAAGATCTAACAATTTTAAATATCGATGCCCCTAATGTGGGAGCAGCCAACTATATAAACCAATTAATAACAAAATCAAAGAAACACATCAACAATAATATAATAGTAGGGGACTTTAACACTCCCCTCACTGAAATGGACAGATCATCCAGGAAAAAGATCAACAAGCAAATAAAGGCCTTAAATGACACACTGGACCAGATGGACATCACAGATATATTCAGAACATTTCATCCCAAAGGAACAGAATACACATTCTTCTCTAGTGCACATGGAACATTCTCCAGAATAGATCACATCCTAGGTCATACATCAGGTCTCAACCGGTATCAAAAGATTGGGATCATCCCTGCATATATTCAGACCACAATGCTCTGAAGCTAGAACTCAATCACAAGAGGAAATTTCAAAAGAACCCAAATACATGGAGACTAAACAGCACCCTTCTAAAGAATGAATGAGTCAACCAGGAAATTAAAGAAGAAGTGAAAAAATTCATGGAAACAAATGATAATGAAAACACAACGATTCAAAATCTGTGGGACACAGCAAAGGCAGTCCTGAGAGGAAAATATATAGCAGTACAAGCCTTTCTCAAGAAACAAGAAAGGTCTCAAATACACAACCTAACCCTACACGTAAAGGAGCTGGAGAAAGAACAACAAAGAAAGCCTACACCCAGCAGAAGAGAAATCATAAAGATCAGAGCAGAAATCAATGAAATAAAAACCAAAAAAACAATAGGACAAATCAACGAAACTAGGAGCTGGTTCATTGAAAGAATTAATAAGATTGATAAACCCTTGGCCAGACTTATCAAAAAGAAAAGATAAAGGACCCAAATAAATAAAATCATGAATGAAAGAGGAGAGATCACAACTAACACCAAAGAAATACAAATAATTATAAAACATACTATGAGCAACTCTATGCCAACAAATATGACAATCTGGAAGAAATGGATGCATTCCTAGAGACATATATACTACCACAACTGAACCAGGAAGAAATAGAAAACCTGAACAGACCCATAACCAGTAAGGAGATTGAAACAGTCATCAAAAATCTCCAAACAAACTAAAGTCCAGGGCCAGACGGCTTCCCAGGGGAATTCTACCAAACATTTAAAGAAGAACTAATTCCTATTCTCCTGAAACTGTTCCAAAAAATAGAAATGGAAGGAAAACTTCCAAACTTATTTTATGAGGCCAGCATCACCTTGATCCCAAAACCAGACAAGGATCCCATCAAAAAAGAGAATTACAGACCAATATCCTTGATGAACACAGATGCGAAAATTCTCACCAAAATACTAGCCAATAGGATTCAACAATACATTAAAAGGATTATTCACCATGACCAAGTGGGATTTATTCCAGGGCTACAAGGCTGGTTCAACGTCCATAAATCAATCAATGTGATACAACACATTAATAAAAGAAAGAACAAGAACCATATGATACCCTCAATAGATGCTGAAAAAGCATTTGACAAAGTATAGCATTCCTTCCTGATCAAAACTCTTCAAAGTGAAGGGATAGAGGGCATATACCTCAATATTATCAAAGCCATCTATGAAAACCCCACCACAAATATCATTCTCAGTGGAGAAAAACTGAAAGCTTTTCCGCTAAGGTCAGGAACACGGCAGGGATGTCCATTATCACCACTGCTATTCAACATAGTACTAGAAGTCCTAGCCTCAGCAATCAGACAACAAAAAGAAATATAAGGCATCCAAATAGGTAAAGAAGAAGTCAAACTATCACTCTTTGCAGATGGTATGATACTATATGTCGAAAACCCAGGGCGCCTGGGTGGCTCAGTGGGTTAAGCTGCTGCCTTCGGCTCGGGTCATGATCTCAGGGTCCTGGGATCGAGCCCCACGTCGGGCTCTCTGCTCAGCGGGGAGCCTGCTTCCTCCTCTCTCTCTGCCTGCCTCTCTGTCTACTTGTGATCTCTCTCTGTCAAATAAATAAATAAAATCTTTAAAAAAAAAAAAAAAAAAAAAAAAAAAAAGAAAACCCAAAAGACTCCACTCCAAATCTGCTAGAACTTGTACAGGAATTTAGTAAAGTGTCAGGATATAAAATCAATGCATGGAAATCAGTTGCATTTCTCTACACCGACAACAAGACAGAAGAAAGAGAAATTAAGGAGTCAATCCCATTTACAATTGCATCCAAAACTATAAGATACCTAGGAATAAACCTAACCAAAGAGGCAAAGAATCTATACTCAGGAAACTATAAAGTACTCCTGAAAGAAATGGAGGAAGACACAAAGAAATGGAAAAATGTTCCATGCTCCTGGATTGGAAGAACAAATATTGTGAAAATGTCTATGCTACCTAAAGCAATCTACACATTTAATGCAATCCCTATCAATATACCATCAGTTTTTTTTTTTTTTTTCAAAGAAATGGAACAAATAATCCTAAAATTTATATGGAACCTCGAATAGCCAAAGGAATATTGAAAAAGAAAGCCAAAGTTGGTGGCATCACAATTCCAGACTTCAAGCTCTATTACAAAGCTGTCATCATCAAGATAGCATGGTACTGGCACAAAAACAGACACATAGATCAACGGAACAGAATAGAGAGCCCAGAAATAGACCCTCAACTCTATAGTCAACTAATTTTCGACAAAGTAGGAAGGAATGTCCAATGGAAAAAAGACAGCCTCTTCAATAAATGGTGTTGGGAAAATTGGACGGCCACATGCAGAAAAATGAAAGTGGACCATTTCCTTACACCACACACGAAAATAGACTCAAAATGGATGAAGGACCTCAATGTGAGAAAGGAATCCATCAAAATCCTTGAGGAGAACACAGGCAGCAACCTCTTCGACCTCAGCTGCAGCAACTTCTTCCTAGGAACATCGCCAAAGGCAACGGAAGCAAGGGCAAAAATGAACTATTGGGATTTCATCAAGATCAAAAGCTTTTGCACAGCAAAGTTAACAGTTAACAAAACCAAACGACAACTGACAGAATGGGAGAAGATATTTGCAAACGACATATCAGATAAAGGGCTAGTGTCCAAAATCTATAAAGAACTTAGCAAACTCAACACCCAAAGAACAAATAATCTAATCAAGAAATGGGAAGAAGACATGAACAGACATTTCTGCAAAGAAGACATCCAGATGGCCAACAGACACATGAAAAAGTGCTCCACATCACTCGGCATCAGGGAAATACAAATCAAAACCACAATGAGATATCACCTCACACCAGTCAGAATGGCTAAAATTAACAAGTCCAGAAATGACAGATGCTGGCGAGGATGCGGAGAGAGGGGAACCCTCCTACACTGTTGGTAGGAATGCAAGCTGGTGCAGCCACTCTGGAAAACAGCATGGAGGTTCCTCAAAAAGTTGAAAATAGAGCTACCCTATGACCCAGCAATTGCACTACTGGGTATTTACCCTAAAGATACAAACGTAGTGATCCAAAGGGGCACATGCACCCAAATGTTTATAGCAGCAATGTCTACAATAGCAAAACTATGGAAAGAACCTAGATGTCCATCAACAGATGAATGGATAAAGAAGATGTGGTATAGATACACAATGGAATACTATGCAGCCATCAAAAGAAATGAAATCTTGCCATTTGCCATGACGTGGATGGAACTAGAGGGTATCATGCTTAGTGAAATAAGTCAATTGGAGAAAGACAACTGTCAAAGGATCTCCCCGATATGAGGAAGTGGAGATGCAACATGGGGGGTTAGGAGGGTAGGAGAAGAATAAATGAAACAAGATGGGATCGGGAGGGAGACAAACCATAAGTGACTCTTAATCTCACAAAACAAACTGAGGGTTGCTGGGAGAGGGGGATCGGGAGAGGGGAGTGGGGTTATGGACATTGGGGAGGGTATGTGCTATGGTGAGTGCTGTGAAGTGTGTAAACCTGGCGATTCACAGACCTGTACCCCTGGGGCTAATAATACATTATATGTTTATAAAGAAATATTAATTAATTAATTATTAAAATGTGAAAAAAAAGATCAAAAGCTTTTGCACAGCAAAGGAAACAGTTAACAAAACCAAAAGACAACTGACAGAATGGGAGAAGATATTTGCAAACAACACACCAGATAAAGGCCTAGTATTCAAAATCTATAAAGAACTTATCAAACTCAACACCCAAAGAACAAATAATCCAATCAAGAAATGGGTAGAAGACATGAACAGACATTTCAGCAAGGAAGACATCCAAATGGCCAATGGACACATGAGAAAGTGCTCCATATCACTAGGCATCAGGGAAAGACAAATCAAAACCACAGTGAGATACCACCTCACACCAGTCAGAATGGCTAAAATTAACAAGTCAGGAAATGACAGATGCTGGCAAGGATGTGGAGAAAGGGGAACCCTCCTACACTACTGGTGGGAATGTGAGCTGGTGCAGCCACTCTGGAAAACAGCATGGAGGTTCCTGAAAAAGTTGTAAATAGAACTACCCTACGACCCAGCAATCGCACTACTGGGTATTTGCCCTAAAGATACAAATGTAGTGATCCAAAGGGGCACATGCACCCAAATGTTTATAGCAGCAATGTCCACAATAGCCAAACTATGGAAAGAAGGTAGATATTCATGAACAGAGGAATGGATAAGGATAATGGATAAGGAAGATGTGGTTTATATATACAACAGAATACTATGCAGCCATCAAAACCCCCTGAAATCTTGCCATTTGCAACGACATAGATGGAACTAGAGGGTATTATGCTGAGTGAAATAAGTCAATCAGAGAAATATGATCTCCCTTATATGAGGAATATGAGAGGCAAAGTGGGGTGTAGGGAAGGAAAAAATGAAACAAGATGGGATTGGGAGGGAGACAAACCATAAGAGACTCTTAATCTCACAAAACAAACTGAGGGTTTCCGGGGGACGGGGGGTATGGAGTGGGTGGTTGGGTTCTGGACATTAGGGAGGGTATGTGCTATGGTGAGTGCTGTGAAGTGTGTAAGCCTGATGATTCATAAACCTGTATCCCTGGGGCAAAGAATACATTATATGTTAATAAAAAAAAATAGCTGGGTTCTCATATCTGCTTCTTCATTTAGTCTGTTGTGGTATTTTGTTTTGTTTAAAGTAGATGATGAAAATCTGACCTCACACTAATATGTAGGTGGGAAAGGAAGAGTACTTTCGCAGCCCTTTCAGATAACTGTAGGGGTTTTTCTTTTGATACTATATTAAAACTTGACAAATAATTTTTAAAAGGTTAGTTGAAATATTGATTCTGAAACCATATCAAGGATCTTTTAAAATCTGGTTTTATTAGTATCACCCAATCTCATCAGAAAGTCCAAAAGAAAGAAAAAAAGAAAAGGATTTAAATATTAGGAAGATGTCAAGTTTTTATTTTTTTTAAGATTTTATTTATTTGACAGTGAGAGAGAGAACACAAGCAGGAGGAGTGGGAGAGGAAGACTAAGGCTTTCTGCTGAGCAGAGAGCCCAATGTGGGGCTCGATCCCAGGACCTGGATATCATGACTCCAGCAGAAGGCAGATGCTTAATGACAGAGCCACCCAGGGGCCCCTGGAGGCTGTCAAGTTTTAATGACAAATATAGCTTTTCCTAAGTTCTTATTTTTGCTCAAAAGTTCAAATTTTAGGGGTGCCTGGTTGGCTCAGTGGGTTAAGCCTCTGCCTTTGGCTCAGGTCATGATCTTGGGGTCTTGGGATTGAGCCCAGTATGGGGCTTTCTGCTCAGCAGGGAGCCTGCTTCCCCCTCTCTCTGTGCCTGCCTCTCTGCCTACTTGCGATCTCTGTCTGTCAAACAAACAAATAAAATATTTTTTAAAAAGTTCAAATTATATTATTAGTAATAAACAGTATAAGTTGTTTTCCTTGTATAATAAGCTCATTTGTTTATTTTTTTTAAAAGAGCTTTTCTTTTTTATTTTTAAAGATTTTATTTTTTTATTTGACAGACAGAGATCACAAGTAGGCAGAGAGGCAGGCAGAGAGAGAGGAAGGCAAGCAGGCTCCCCGCTGAGCGGAGAGCCCGATGTGGGGCTCGATCCCAAGACCCTGGGATCATGACCTGAGCTGAAGGCAGAGGCTTTAACCCACTGAGCCACTCAGGAGCCCCTCATTTGTTTATTTTTAAAGTGAACTTCTGCCAACTACCCATAGTTTCTCATTTCTTCTTTCAAATAAAAATTGTGTTCCGGAAAAAAAAAAAAGCAGCTAGTTCATCTCAAACAATGGCACAAATTATTTTCTTTGTGACAACCATTAGACTGATATGGAGCAAAATGTGGTTTACATACTTCCCATTTTGTGACAGAGAATACTTTAAAAAAGATACATATGTAAGAATCGTGCCTTAATAAAATCCATAATTTTTTCATCTACATCAAGTACATTCTGAAGTAAAACTGACATGGCAGTAACAAATACAATGACTAACAGTATGGTTGCCTTGACTTATGCTGGGGTGCCAGCCCTTATACCCATACTGATTTTTGCACAATCACCGTAAATATCAACACAGTTTCAAGGGGAGGGGAAAAAGCACATTAGGTCTTAGTGTTAAGAAAATAATTCTGATCCAAAAGTGCTTCAGAAATCCCAGGGATCGATGGACCATAATTTGAGAATCACTGCTTTAGAATATATGTGGGAAATAAATTGTTTGGTCATGACTTAGGTAAAATTTCAACTTTACTAGATAATGCTAAATACCTTTTCAAAGTGGTTACACCAAATTACATTCCTAGTTCACATAATAATAAGCTCACATAAGTTTATTTCATCTATTTTATGGACTAAACCTGTGTCTCTGAAATGCAAAATAGTATATAACAACACTAATTGAATTGACAACTAAAGAAAATGGGATACATTTTGAATTTCTCTATAGAATTGATGGTACTGAAAGAAAAGCACATTTGCTAAAGAAAAAGATAAGTGAAAGTTACTGAATAGCTTATGAAAGGGACTTAGAAGTACTACCAAAAAGGTCTACAAGTAAATGGTTATGAATCTATTATGTCTAAATCTAAAAATTGTGGGGTTTTTTCCTTTTATAAAGATATACCCTGAACCAGGGCCTATATAACCCCAGCCTAGCGGTTTTGTTTTTATTTTGGCTCATGAAGGAGCGTGAATTAGATGTTCTTGAGGCGTCTGGTTGGCTCAGTTGGTTAAGCGGCTACCTTTGGCTCAGGTCATGATCTTGTGGTCCTGGGTGAAGCCCCACAGTGGGCTTGCTGCTCAATGGGAGATCTGCTCCTCCCTCTCCTCCTGTCCTCCCACCCCCCACTCATGCTCTCTCCTCTCTCTCTCAAATAAATAATATAATCTTAAAAAAAAAAAAAAGAAGATATTCTTGAAGTAGCTGATCAAGAGTTGGAGAAGAAAAAAAAAGTAAATAAAAAGGCTGTGTTTCATTGGGGTAGGAACTTCTCTTTCATCATCACTATATCCACAATACAATCTATGTTAGGTGAATATATTGGGTATTTGAGAAGTATCATTTGGATATACCTCCCTTAATGGTGAATAATGTAATAAAAATATATAATATCAAACAATAAGCAATAAAAGAAGAAAAGGTAAGAGCTTAGGTCAAAACAGGTGACATCACAAGTCAGAGACAAGGCAGTTGCTATACAGAGACCAGAGACTGTGCAATGAAAGTTATTCATTAACTAAAGCATCTGTAACTCAGAGAATCTATCATATGTATCAATCTCTAGACACACATGTTTTCTTAACTATTTTTCTACAGTAAATTAAATAGTTTTCTATGCAAATGAGTTTCTCCTTTAAAGCTATATTTAACAAAACTATTTCCTTATGTATGGCAAATATTCATATATTTGCATGGTGATATACAAGAAGAGAGTTTGTGTCTTTTTATTTTTTAGGATATATAAGAAGTAGCTTATTTGTGATTACATTGTACATCATTTCACCATATATTATATTACTAAACATTGTGACAGTAATATGGTTTGAACCACAAGATAGCAGCTTACTCTTGATTTTGGTACACAATCCTTATTGGTTCTTTGGAAGATTTGTAATAATAGAGAAAAATAAGCATGGACTACAAGAATAAATGTGAACATTGCTATATACAGGTGTATAAAGAGTCTAGGTCTTAGGTTCTGCTAGGACCTCCATCATTACAATACATCATGTCTGGCTTTAAATAAAAAAATGGGAAGTCATGCTGATATACAGTTAAAAGAGACAAAACAAGGATCAAAACTAGGTTCAGAAAAGACACAAATTTTGTAATTAAGAAACAGGGAATTTAAAGTAATTATAATTAATATGTTAGGGGTTCTCATGAAAAAGTAGACAATATGGAAGAGCAGATAGGTCCTGCTGGCTGAAAGATGAAAATTTCTGTGTAAGAATGAAAAGGAAATACCATAAATAAAAAACACTGTCATAGAAATGTCAAATGCCTTTGATGGTCTCATCCTTAGACTGGTCAACAAGGAAAGAATTAATGAGCTTGATGATAGGTCAACATAAGCTTCTCAATCTAAAATGCAGAAAGAAAGAAGAATTAAAACACACACACACACACACACACACACACACACACACACACACCAACAACAGAACATCCAGAAAATTTGGGACAATATCTGAAGGTGTAACATACATGTAATTTGAATTTCAAAAGTAGAATAAAGAATAGAGTAAACTAAGAATTAGAATAACGTCCACGTATTTTCCAAAATTAATGACAAATACCAAACCAAAGACCCAGGAAGTTTAAATACCAAACAGGTCAGTACAAAAAAATCTACATGTATGCATATCATATTCAAACTACAATGATAAAAGACACAAGACAATCTTAAAAGAAGTTGGGGGGAGGGCAGGGAATCTACCTTACCTCTAGAGGAACAAGAGTAGAAATAGCAACAATTTCTTATCAGACACTATGTAAATTTTAAATCAAGTGAAGTTATTCTTCAAAAGTGAAAAAGAAGGGGCACCTGGGTGGCTTAGTTGTTTGAGCATCGGAATCCTGGTTTGGCTCAAGTGTCAAATTTGGTGTCAGGTTGGAACCCCCACATTGGGTTCCATGCTCAGGGGGTCATGCACTCTCTCTCTCTTTCAAATAAATAAATAAATAATCTTTTTTTAAAAGTGAAAAATAAATAATACTTTTTCAAACTAACCAAAGCTGAGGAAGTATATTATCATCAGACCTATACTACAAGAAATGAAAAGAAGCTCTTTAGGAAGAAAGAAAATTATATCAGTCAGAAACTTGGATCTACATTAAAAAAGGAAAAAAGAAGGACATCAGAAAAGGAATAAATAAAACAAACATAAACTCTGTCTTTCTTAATAATACAAAGGATAAGTTAACGCTAAAAATAGGAAAAATATTGGTAATTATATTAAATTGCTAAATGAAATGAAGAACAGCAATGTTATAAGAGACAGAAATAAGGAATTAAAAGTATGCTGCTGTTTTCATTCTAAGTAAACTCTATCCCTGATGTGGAGCTTGAACTCATGACCCCAAGGATCAAGACTCCCATGCTCTAATGGCTGAGCCATCTGGGCACCCCTAAAAGTCTGCTGTTATAGGTACCTGTACTACATATGAGGCAGGATTCTATTAATGGAAGGTAGACTTCAACTAGTTATAACATACAAAACAATTTATTAATATACTAAATACATATACATATGCATATATTATTAAATACATTTTCTATAAAATTCATATTAAACTCAAGGTCAAACACTAACATCTTTTAAAATAACTATAATTGATAAGCTATGAGAAGAGATAGGATAAAATCATATAAAATATTTAATTAAAACTAGTGAAGGTAGAAAAAAGAGGGAAAAGAAACAGGGCAAAAGAGGAAAACTGTTAAAAACATAGTAGATATTAATTCAATACATCAATAATCATTTTAAATATGAATAGTGGAAACATATCAGCTAAAAGAAATTGTCAGAGTGAATAAAAACACAAGACTGAACTATATGTTCAAAAAAGAAATTAACAACAACAAAAAAAAGAAATTAACCATAACTATAAAGATCCTGTTAAGTTAAAAGTAAGGGCTGCATGGAAAAAGATATGCTGTGATAACATGAATCAAAAGAAAGTTGGAGTAGTTCTATTAATTTCAGACTTTAGGCACACTTAAGAAAAGAAATTCTCAGCAATCAAGAATGGCATTTCTTAAAAATAAAGTGGCCAATTCTCCAAGACAAAAATCTTTAGTGTATACACATTTAACAACAATGTGCTCAAATATTTGAGCCAATAACTGATAGAAATGCATGGAAAAATGCAAAATTTACTATTATAATTGGAGAGTTCCCCAACCCTTTTTTAGTAATTGATATGTCAAGCAGGGGGAAAAAAACAGTGAGGATATATTTGACCTGAAAATATGACTTGTCAATCAACTCAATCCAAATGACATTTATAGAATACTCTATCCAACAACTGCATAGTATACATTTTCTCAGCCTTGCATGGAATAATCACCAAGAAAGACCATATTCTAGGCCATAAAACACACTTTAACTAACTTAAGCGAATAAAAATCATACAAATATATTCTTACACCTAAAGAGAATTTAACTAGAAATTATAACCAAAAAAAGCTGGAAAATCTTGAAATATTTGGAGATTAAACAACACATTTATAAATGACATGTGTCAAGGAAGTTTCAGGAGAAATTTAAAAACCTTTTGAGGTTAATGAAAATGAAAATACAACTTATCAACATTTGTGGGATGCAGCAAAAGCAGTGCTTAAAAGGAAATTTATAGCATTGAATGCACATATTAGAAGGAGAAAGATCTAAAATCAAACAACTAAGCTTTTACCCTAGAAAACAAAAGAAAGACTATTTAAGTCTAAAACATGTAGAAGAAAAGAAATAAAATGTAGATATGAAATTGAAAATAGGAAAACAAAGAAAAACTAAAGCTGATTTTTTAAAAAGATTTTATTTATTCATTTGACAGAGAGAGAGAGAGAGACAGTGAGAGGGGGAACACAAGCAGGGGGAGTGGGAGAGGGAGAAGCAGGCTTCCTAGGGAGCAGGGAGCCTGTTACGGGGCTCCATCCCAGGACCCCATCCATCACGAACTCCAACTCCCATTCATGATAAAAACTATGAAAACAAGCAAAAAATAAAAGGCAACTTCCTTAACTTGATAAATGATATCTACAAAATAACCCTCTAATTGCCACACTTAATGATGAGAAACTGGACACTTTCATTCCTAAGACTAAGTACTTTCAAGGAAACTTTGTCCTCTCACCATTTCTATTCAACACCATATTAGAAATCTTAGCTAGTGCAGTAAGACATAAGAAAATAAATACATGAATGAATGAATGAATGAACAAAAAGATATAGAGATTGGAGAGAAAGATATAAAATTGCCTTTGTTCACAGATAGGTTGTCTATGTCCAAAATTCCAAATAGGAAAAAAAATCTCCTGGAATGAATCTGAAAGTATAGCAAAGGCACAGAATGTGAGATTGAATGTACAAAAGTCAACTGTTTCTCAATATACTATCAAAGAACAATTATAAACTTCTTTATCTTAAGGATTTTATTTATTTTGAGAGAGAACAAGCAAGTGGGGTGGGGAGAGGCAATGGGAGAGGGGTAGAGAGACTCTCAAGTAGACTTCAGGCTGAGCCTGGAGCATGATATGGGGCTCAATCTCACAACTATGAGATCACAACCTAAGCTGAAAGCAATAGTTGGACACCTAACCAACTGAACCACCTAGGCATCCTTAGCAAAGAACAATTGTAATTGAAAGCTTAAAATACAATTATCATTTATAATAGTACCAAAAATAAATAAATAAATAAATAAATAAATAAATAAAGCCTAGCTATGTATCTAAGAAAATATGTATAGGATCCATATGCAGAAAACCACAAGATTTGATGAGAGAAAGCAAAGATCCAAATATATGGAGAGAGATTCTGTGTTCATGGAATGAAAGACTCAACATTGTTGATTCTGAATATTTTTTTTGTTGTTGATTCTGAATATGGATACTGAATACTGAAGATGTCAATTCTTCCCAACTTTATTTCTAGATTCATTAAATCTCATTCAAAATCCCAACAAGCTGTTTTTCATATATAGGCATACCTCAGATATATTCCCTGTTCCATTCCAAACCACCACATTAAAGAGAATGTGTATTATTATATTTAAAACTAAACACATAAATATGTATTACATACTTATAGAGTAAGTACAAGAATTATTATACTATGTTTTAATGCTTAACACAAATATCAAACAAAAACTGAAACAATCTACTCAAGTATTGAAAGTACTAAGTTAAGAAGTAATTATAGTGTTTCCCCAACTGCAGACATTACATAACCTACTAGTCTATTCCAGATATACCTAGATACACACTCAAACACTGTGTTCAAAATTTGATTTTAAAATTAAAGTAGGCACTTCTAAAGTTATTAGACTTAACATTTGATGTCACACAAAAAGGAATATTGCTATAAAAATTAAAGAATTCAATAACTAGTTTATCAATTTCCCAAGTGTTTAAAAATGATTATATATGTTTTATTACATTAATGTAATACATGTTTAAGATGTTTTCTGTATTAGGTCAGAATTCAATATTCACAGTAGCATCAAAAGTTACGTATGATGTTAAATACATAGAACAAACTGGTAGTTGCTAAAGTAGAGGAAGAAGGGGGTAGAGGGGCAAAATGAGTGAAAGGGGGTGGGAGATAAAGGTCTCCAGTAATGGAATAGATAAGTCATAAGGATCAAAGGTATAGCATAGGATGAGGTTCCTGAGTGGCTCAGTTGGTTAAGCATCTGCTTTCGGCTCAGGTCACAATCCCAGGGTCCTGAGATCGAGCCCCACATCAGGCTTCCTGCTCAGCAAGGAATCTGCTTCTCCTTCTCCCTCTCCTGCTTGCTGTTCCCCCTACTTGTGTTCACACTCTCTCTCAATCTCTCTCTGTCAAATAAATAAATAAAATCTCAAAAAAAAAAAAAAAGTACAGCATAGGAAATATAATCAATGGCATAGTGATAGCATTGTATGGTGACAGATAGTAGCTACCCTTGTGGTGAGCATAGCATAATGTACAGACTTGTCAAACCACTCTGTTGTGCCCCTGAAACTAAAGTAACATTGTATCAACTATATTTCAGTGAAAAAAGATGCCAATGAAATGTAAACACATATATATATACAAAAAAGTTAAGTACAATATTAGTTCAAAAGGCTAAGCATGCACATAAATTGTGAGGTTTCCATTCCTTTTGGATTTAGTATTTAAAGAGCTATTCTTTGGGCACCTGGGTGGCTCAGTGGGTTAAAGCCTCTGCCTTCAGCTCAGGTCATGATCCTGGGATCCTGGGATCGAGCCCCGCATCAGGCTCTCTGCTCAGCGGGGAGCCTGCTTCCCTTCCTCTCTTTCTGTCTGCCTCTCTGCCTACTTGTGATCTCTCTCTGTCAAATAAATAAATAAAATATTTTTTAAAAATAAATAAAGAGCTGTTCTTCCACAGGTAAAGACCAAGTATATAGTAGACACGGGAGGCACAAAAATGAGTAAGTAATCGTCCTTACCTTCAAGGGGACAGGTGTTAAGATAGGTAGAGGATTCCTAACTGTCTTAAATATATTTACATTTTCATCCTGAAAGCTTCTTAATATAACAATTTCATAAGTTTAACTATTATGAAAAAAGCTAAATATAATTTATTTGTCCTAAAATTGTATCTTTTTAGAGTACAAAAGTTCAAGTGTCATATCTAAATACATCTTGATTCAATTAGCTATATTATGTGCCCAATGCCTTAGTGATAGTTATTATATAATAACAAACAGGTTATAAAAAACACTACTTGAGACATAAGGTAATTTAAATAGCACTATGAAAGCTTAAACTTCAAATGATTACTAGGTATTATTTATGCAGCTCTGATCCTTCTGCTCTTTTCACTTTATGCCAGTTCTCTAGGACCTTACCTTTATGGATGAAACCCAAATTTATATATTTAGACCATACCTATCTCATTAGTTTTAGACTTGAACATCCAATTGTCTTCTGTACGTTTCCATCTGAACGTCCTACAGTCTTAACCTAATGTAAAAATAATTCATTACTCCTTCAATTAAACTGGTTCCATGTTTATTTCAGCAGGTGGTACTGATGTGTCTCAATCACTAAGGATGAAAAATGAGAGTAATCCTTAATTTTTCCTCCCTCATCACTCCTATTCAATCAAGCATTGAACCCTGCTAATTTTATCTCTTTAATATATATTTAATCTATCCAAATGACATCATCCTATTTCCAATCCTCATTATCTCTAACCTGTACATCAGGAATGTTTAGAAGCCATCCTAGAGCCAGAGGGTTTGCCTTCAACCCAAGGTTAACCATTTAATCTTTTTGTTTCATTTAATTCATCTGCATAGTGGGGAAAATACTTATTTTGTGCATTCACTGTGCTTAACATACTTCTTGACCACAACAATGACCCTCTAAAATAATATAGTAGTATTAATTTAGACAACTACAGCAGCATGTTCTCCTCTGTGAAAGTCAGATTTCACGTGGTATCTATAGTGACCTAATCTACAATGAAAATCTGCCCATACCATCTCTATTAAAAATTACTCAGCAACTTTCTACTGTCCTAAGAGATAATGCACAAGCTCTTTATTACATATATAAGGCCCTGTATCATCTGTTTCTTATTTAGCTCACCAGTTTCATCTCACAACTTCTTTTTTTAGGCATTTCCCATCCAGCATCATTAACTCCATGTAGTCATCATGATGCATCATGTTCCTTTATATTGCTCAAAAAAGTTGCCAATGGAGAATTTTAACCCAGTGAAAATATCCTTTAAAAGTGAAAGTAAAATAAAAAATTTTCAAATATATAGAAGCTCAGAGAATAAGTTGCCAGGAAAACTACATTATAAGAAATGCTAATGGAAGGTTTTCGGGCAGAAGGAACATAATAGATGAAAATAGGATTTCCATGAAAGGATGAAAAAAGAACCAGAACTGGTAAAAAATATGTATGCAAGCATAAAACATATTGTTTCTAATTTTTTTAATTTTTCTAAAAAAAACTGTCAAAAGCAAAAATAATAACAAGGACTTATAGGATTTATAATACATGAAGAACCAAAATATGTGACAATAACCAAAGAACGGAAGGAGAAAAATGAACTATATCTTATGTGACAAATGAAGTGCAACAATTTTATTTGAATATAAACTGATAAATTAAAGATCCATATTGTAAACCATAAAGCAACCACAACAGATAGATAGGTAAATAAACAGATAAAGAAGGTATAGTTAATAAGCCAATAATGAAGATAAAATGACATAATTAATTAAGAAAAAATAGAAACAAAACAGATAAGAAAAACTAGACAACAGTGCTAGATTTAATGACTAAAACCCACTAATTACACTAAATGTAAATGAACATAAAATACAATTAAAAAATAGAAATAGTTAAACTGGATTAAAAGCAAAACCCAACTACAAATTATTAAAAAAAAAATCCTCTTTAAATATAAAGAATGAGGTAAACTCATAGTTAAAGAATCCAAAAAAAAAAAAAAAAAAGACAGACCATGCAAACAATAAGATGAAAGCTAGAATCACTATATTAATGACACAAAATAGATTTCAGAAAAGCAATGTTAACAAGGATAAAAAGAGATGTTTTATAATGGTAAAGAATCAATTAATCAAGAAGATATATTCTAATTGTGAATGCATGTAATTATAAAATTTCAAAATGTATGAAGTAAAACTGAGTAATGAAAGGAGAAATGGAAAATCTATACACTGGTTAAGATTTCAAAGTTCTCTATTAAAAATGGATAGATCAACTATAAAGAAAAACTGTAAGAATACAGGAGACTTAAACAACACTATCAAACAAATGGATCTAATTGAGAATGCTAGAACATTCCACCCAACAATAACAAATAACAGTTTCTTTCAAGGATGCAAGATATATTCATCAAGATAGATAATATAGGGGCACCTGGGTGGCTCAATGGGTTAAACCTCTGCCTTTGGCTCAGGTCATGATCCCAGGGTCCTGGGATCAAGCCTTGCATCAGGCTCTCTGCTCTACGGGGAGCCTGCTACCCCCCTCTCTCTGCCTGCCTTTCTGCCTACTTGCGATCTCTGTCAAATAAATAAATAAAAATCTTTTAAAAAATCTTTAAAGATAGATAATATAATGGACCATAAAGCAAATTTCTATTAGAAGGATCAAAATAATGTAATATATTATTTGACCACAATCCAAGAAGAAATCACACAAAAAAAATACAGTCTAAACTAAATGAAAATGGAAATACACAATAATGAAATGTCATATGCTGCTAAAAAAGAGCCTAAAAAGAAATTCATTACTTTAGGTCTTATGAAAGATGGGAGATGTAAAATCAATGAACCAAGCTTCTACTTTAAAAGGATTTTTTTTAAAAGGAGGAAATTAATCCCAAAGTAAACATAAAAAAGGGAAAAAAAATAAAGAGCAGAACAATAAAATTTTTAAGTGAGCATGCAATAGAGAAAATCAATGAAATCAAAATGTTTTTTGAAAGAAAACAATAGAATTTAAAAAGCTAAAGCTATATTGATCAAGAAGAAAAGGAATGGCATTGGAAAGATGGCAAAGTAGGTAATTCCCAACTTTAGTCCCCTTTATAGAAAAAACAACTAGCAAATATCCATAGGTAAGACACTTTTGTGAGGATCTCAGAACTCAGGGATGAGGAAAATGCATCCCCTTAAACAACAAAAAAATAAAAAATAAAAAAAATATATGAAAAACTACATTCCAGTGGTAAGAGGAACAGTTTTACTTTGACTACATCGTCCTTCTTTCAGACCCACACAGCACTGCACCAAGAGGATCCCCCTGAGCCTATATTTCTCCAATGGAAAAAAGAGAACCCAACATGGCCATCAGTTCCCCCAGCATTCCAGATAATTTACCAGGAGGACCACTTCGTTGTGTCATAGGGATCACTAGGGGACCCAGCTAAGGACAGAGAGAGAAAGGACACAAGCTTACAGCAATTAGCACTTCACAGTCCTGCTAGATAGAGGTGACTCCTTAGTAGAGATCCCAACCAGTGGCTCAAGGCAAGTGCACATCTGAACCAGTGGCTTCTTTTGGTCAGGCAACTTGATCAATAGTTCTGTTAGGTTTGGCCATGGACACATTCTAGAGACTCCCACACACAAATAAGCAAGTCACTGGATCTCACTACTGCTGAGCACAGCCTCCAGCACCACTTGACCAGGAAGGCTGGGCAGTGATGCCAGCCAGCCATGGAACACATATGACAGCCAGCCTGGCAAGAAAGCACATCAGTAGCCCCACAACATGGTTGTCTATGAAAGAATAGAGAAATAAATGGCTTCCTCAACTCACTGATACCAATGCAAAGATATAAAGATCACAAGGAATCCAGTACATTTCTACAATCTAAGGACACTAATAAGCTCTAATAACTAATTCCAAAGAAATAGAGATCTCTGAACTGTATGACAAAAAGCTCAAAATATTTTCTTAAAGAAATTCAGTGAGCTGTAGGAAAACACAGATAGATAACTAAATGAAACTAAAATTAGAAAACTAATTCATGAACAAAATGAGAAGTTCAACAACAGAGACAATTTAAAAACAAACAAACAAAAAACACAGAAATCCTGGAGCTAAAGAACACAATGACTGAAGAATTCAATAGAGAACTTCAATAGCAGACTCAACAAAGCAGAAGAAAGAACCAGTGAATTCAAAGAAAAGTCCACTGAAATCTCATCAGAGAAGGAAAAAAAAAAAAAAAGAATGAAAAGGAGTGAAGAAAGCCTATCTGAATAACAGGATGCTATCAAAAGAAATTATCTATACATTATTAGAGTCCCAAAAGGAGATGACTGAGAGAAAAGGGCAGAAAGCTTATTTATAGACTTTATCGCTGAGAACTTCCCAAATCTGGGGAGAGTAAGAAGGGGTGCCTGGGTTGCTCAGTTGGTGGAGTGTCTGACTTGTGATTTTGGCTCAGGTCATGATTGTATGGGTTGTAGATTGAGCCCTGCATCAGGCTCTGCTCAGTGTGGAGTCTGCTCCTGATTCTCTGCCTCTCTCTCTCCCTCTGTCCCCTCCCTGGTTTGCACTCCCTCTCCCTCTCTCTAAAATAAATATATAAAATAAATTCATTTTAAAAAAGCACTAAGAAAAGAATTCCTCACATACAAGGGAACCCCCATAGATTATCAGCAGATTTCTGAGGAAAAACCTTGTGACTACGAGAGACTGGAATATACTTAAAATACTGAAAGAAAAAAAAAAAAAAACTGCCCACTAAGAACACTTAAACTGGCAAAGCTGTCCTTCAAAAATGGAGTAATAAAAACTTTGCAGGCCTAAAAAAAGATGAAATTGTTCGTCATCATTAGACTTGTTTTTCAAGAAATGCTTAAAGGAGTTCTTCAAACTGAAATGAGAGGATGCTGATAAATAACATGAGAACACAAGGAAAATATAAAATATACTGGTAAAGTATATAGACAAATTCAGAATATCATAATATTATAATATGATGGTATGTTAACTCTAGTATAAAGGTTAAAGAATAAAATATAAGTATAAAAAATAACAATAGCTACAATAATTTAATTGATATGCCATACAAAAATGTAAATTGTGACATAAAATGTAAAATATGGTGGGGAAATTATTAAAGGAGAGTTTTTGTCAGGAATGGAAGTTAAGTTGTTATCACCTTTCAACAGACTATTAAATCTATAATATGGTTTATATAAAGGTAATGGTAATCACAAAGATACACAAAAGATAAATAAAAGGGAATCAAAACAAACCACCACAAAAAAAGTATCCATTCACAAAGACAGTAAGAGAAAAAGAAAAGAACAAAGGGATTACAAAAGAGCCAGTAAACAAATAATAAGATGGCATTACTAAGTCCTTAGATAGCAATAATTACTTTAAATGTAAATGGATTAAATTCTCTAATCAAAAAACTTGGGAGTGACAAAATGGATAAAAAAAATAAGACTGACCTATTCACTGCCTATATGAGACTCACCTCAGCTTTAAGGAAAAAATAGGTGCAAAGTGAAGAGATGGAGAAAGATATTCCATGCAAATGTAAACCAAAAGAGAAGAGAGCTAGCTAAACTTTTACCAGACAAAACAGACTTTAACTCAAAAGCTGTAATAGGAGACAAAGTAGGTCATATATAATCAAAAAGGGGTCAATCTATAAGGAGGATATAAAAATTGTAAATACGTACATACCCAACATTGGATTCCCAAAATATGTAAAACAAACACTAACAGAATTAAAACAAGAAATAAACACAATATAATAACTGCTGGGGATTCGAGTCCACAATAGCTAAACTGTAGAAGGAGATGAGATGTCCTTTAACAGATGAATGGATAAAGAAGATGTGTAACATATATACATGGAATATTATTCAGCCATCAAAAAGGATGAATACCCACCATATGCACTGACACGGATGCAACTGGAGGGGATTATGCTAAGTGAAGTAAGTCAGGCAGAGAAAGATAATTATCATATGGTTTCACTCATCTGTGGAACATAAGCAATAGCACAGAGGACCATAGGGGAAGGGAGAGAAATCTGTAGGGGGAGAAATCAGAGATGGAGACGAACCCAGGAAACAAACTGAAGGTTTCAGAAAGGGTGGGGGGTAACAGGGCAATGGGTATTAAGGAGCGCATGTGTTGTGATGAGCACTGGGTGTTACACGTAACTAATGAATCATTGAACACTACATCAAAAACTAATGACGTACTATACAGTGGCTAACTGAAGATAATAAAATAATAAATTAATTTTGAAAAATTGTTGGGGATTCTAATACCCCATTTTCAACAATGCATCACTTAGAAATGAAGAAACATCTGAGTGGAACTACACTTTAGACACTATACAGATCTTTCTATCCAATATTAGCAGAATACACATTCTTCTCAAGCACCCACATAACATTTACCAGGATACATCACACAATAGGTCACTACAAAAGTCTTAACAAATTTAAAAATATTGAATTTACAATAGCCAAATTATGGAAGCTCTCCAAGTGCCCGTTGACAGGTGAATGGATAAATATATGATATATAAATAATATTCCATTGTGTGTGTGTGTACACATACACACAATCAACTATTATTTAGCCATAAAAAAGAACGAAATTTTGCCATTTGCAACAACATGGATGGAGCTAGAGTATAATGCTAAGGGAAGTAAATCAGTCAGAGAAAGACAAATACCATATGATTTCACGCATATGTGAAATAAACAAGCAAAGGGAAAAGAGAGAGAGAGAGAGAAACCAAAAAACAGACTCTTAACTATAGAGAACAAATGATGGTTACAAGGGAAGAGGTGGATGGGGGATGGATGAAGTACGTGAAGGGGATTAAAGTGTACACTTATCATGATGAGCATTGACTAATGTACAGAATTGCTGAATCACTATATTGTACACCTGAAATTAATATAACACTGTGTGTTAACTATACTGGAATTAAAATTAAAAACTTAATAAAAAGAATAATTCATATATAGTACCTATGCATATTATCCATTAACAAAAAAACCATAATGGATGGAATAGAAAAATTTGAATTTCAGTTATGATGGGATTGCTGGGTGTTGATACTTTTGACTTCTACACTTGGCACAATAATAAACATCTGCTAAAAGGAGTATAGATTATATTTGTAATAATAATTGTATGCCCTAAAAATTTTTTTAATACTGAAATTATTTCAAGACTCTGTTATTAGACAGTAGTATGATAGTAAGAATCAATAGGAAAAAAAATAGAAAAATTCACAAAAACATGGAAATTCACAAAAACAACACACTGCTGAACAATCAATGGGTCAAAGAAGGAATCAAAAGTGTAATAAAAAACTACTTAAAACAAAAAAACTACTTAGACAAATGTAAGTGGAAAAACAACATACCAAACTTACAGTACTAGCAAAAGCAATTCTAAGAGGGATGAGTATAGTGATAAATGCTGATATTATTTTAAAAAGGGGGGGGAGGGATCTCATCTCAAATAAACAACCTAATTTTGTGCCTCAAGGAACTAGAAAAAAAAGAAACAAAATAAGGCCAAATTTTGTAGGAAAAAATAACGAAGATCAGAAAAGAAATAAATGAGTGAGAGACTAGAAAATCAATAGAAAAGATCAGTGAAATCAAGAGGTGATTTTTCTGTAAAGACAAGCCAAACTGACAAAACTTAAACTAGAGTAACTAGAAAAAAAATTAAATAAATATAGTCAGAAATGAAAGAAAAGACATTACAATTGATACCACAAAAATACAAAAATGAAAAGGGACAATTACAAACAATGATACATCAACAAATTAAATAAGAAGAAAAGGAAAAATTCCCAAAACCATAACCCACTAAGACTGAATGAAGAACAGACCAATAACAAGTAAGGAGACAGATTAATAACCAAAAACCTCCCAAAAAAGAAAAACCCGGGGACCAATAAATTCATTGGTGAATTCACATTTAAAGAATTATTGCTAATCCTTCTTAAACTCTTCTAAAAAACTGAAAAGAAACAAATCCCCCAAAGTCTTCTACAAGGAACCAGCATTTCCCTATGGCCAAGCCAGAATACAGTCAACAGAAGAAAACTATAGGCCAATGTCCCTGATGAATATAGATATATAAATTTTCAACAAAATTTCCAACAAAATTTTCAACAAAATCAGGAAAATGAGTTTAACAATACAAAGATGATCTCACCCATGATCAAGTAAGATTCATCCTTGAGATGCAAGGATGACTCAATACATGTAAATCAGTGTGATACATCACATTAATAGAATGAAAAATAAAAATCATATGAGGATCTCAGAAGATAAAGAAAAAGGATTAACAAAATTCAATGTCCCTTCATTTTAAAAACTCTCAACAATGTGGGTATATAGAAGCAACAAACCTTGACATCATAAAAGCCATATATGACCAGCCCATAAGTATATTATAATCAATAGTGAACTTTAAAAGCTTTTCCTCTAAGATCAGGAAGAATATCTAACCAAGAGTATCCTCTATACACCCACCACTCCTATTCAACATAGTAAGTCCTAGGCAGACCAATCAGGCAACAAAAAGAAATGAAAGGCAAACTATCTCTGCTCTGAGATGACATGATCTTACATAGAGAAAATTCAAAAGACTCTACCAAAAAATGGTAATAAACAAATTCAGTAAAATGCAAACTACAAAGTCAACATACAAAAATCAGTTGTGTCTATACACTAGAACAATGAACAATCTGAAAAAGAAATAAAATGATACCATATACAGTAGTATCCAAAACTATGAGATCATTAGAAATAAACTTAATCAGGAGCACTGATTTATTTGAGAGAGGGCAAAAGAGCATAAGCAGGGAGAGTGTAAGAGGGAGAAGGAGAAGCAGGCTCCCCACTGAGCAGGGAGCCTGCTGTGGGGCTCCATCCCAGGACACTGGGATCATGACCTGAGCCAAAGGCAGACTCTTAACTGACTGAGCCACCCAGGCACCCCTAATTAAATTTTTTTAACCTAGTTAAATTTTTTAAAAAAGAACTACATTTAATCAAAGAGGTAAAAGACCTGTATACTGAAGACAATAAGCAACTGATAAAAAAAATTGAAGAAAACAGAAATATATTGAAAATATCTCTTGTTAATGGATAGGAAGAGTTATTGTTAAAATGTTCAAGCTCCCCAAAACCATCTATAGATGTGTGTGTAATGTATATTTATACACCACATTCAGTCATAAAAAGGACTATATGATATTTATATATCATATTCAGTCATAAAAAGGACGAAAACCCTGCTATTTGTTTCCATGAGGATGAACCTTGAGGGCATGAATTGAAATAAATAAGATCAAAGACCAAATACTGTGTGATTTCACTTACATGTAATTTTAAAAAGCTGAACTCCTAGAAACCGTGAGTAAACTAGTGGTTGTCAGGGACTAGGGTGTGAAGGAAATGGGGAGATATTCAAAGTGTGTAAACTTCCAGTTATACAGTGAATAAGTTCTGAAGGTCTAACGTAGAGTATTGTGACTATAGTTAACAATACTGTATTGTATTCTTGAACATTGCTAAGGGAGTAGATCTTGAATGTTCTCACCACACACACACACAAAAAGATAATTATATGATGTGATGCATGTGTTAACTAACTTTATCATGGCAATCATTTTGCAATAAATACATGTATGAAATCATCACTTTGTACACCTTAAAATTATACAATAATATATGTCAATTATATCTCAATAAAGCTGGGAAAAAAAGAAAAAAGGAGAAAACACAAATTACAAATATCAAGAATGAATGGTGGAATAACACTATATGACAGACATTAAAAAAGACAATAAGAGAATACCATAATAAATTTGACAATTTAGTTGAAATAGTCTAAATACTTTGAAAGACATAATTAACAAAAAAATTTCAGAAAATTTAGATAATAACCTATCGTATATTTAATTAATAAACTAAATTATTAATCAACAATCTTCCCATTAAAAAAAATCCAGGCTTGGGGAACCTGGGTGGCTCACTGGGTTAAAGCCTCTGCCTTCGGCTCAGGTCATGATCTCAGGGTCCTGGGATCAAGCCCCACATCCGGCTCTCTGCTCAGCAGTGAGCCTGCTTCCCCCCTCTCTCTCTGCCTACTTGTGTTCTCTGTCTGTCAAATAAATAAATAAAATCTTAAAAAAAAAAAATCCAGGCTCAGATGGATTCATTGGGGAATTCTATCAAACATTTAAGGAAAAAATACCATCAGCCTTATCTATACAAACTCTTCCAGAAAATAAAACAATTCCTAATTCAATTTATACGGCTATATTCTGATACCAAATCTCAAGAAATACATTAGAGGTGCTTGAATGGCTCAGTCAGTTGAGCATACGATTCTTGATTTTTGCTCAGATCATGATCTCAGGGTCGTAAGATTGAGCCCCACATGGGGGCTGGACTAGGCATGGAGCCTGATTTAGATTCTCTCCCTCCACCTCCCTCTACCCCCTTCCCCCACCTCACCCATGCTTTCTTGCTGTCTTTGAAAAACTAAAAGTTTTTAAAAAGCGAAAACTACAACCAATTGTTTTAACAAATCATACTAAAATGACTAGACACTTGTGACAAAGAACCTCAACCTTTACTTCATACTATACTTCATACTATACAAAAAAATAACCTCAGAATAGATCATAGGTTTTCATATAAAAGCTAAAAGTATAAAACTTTTAGACAAAAATATAGAAGAAAATTTTCACAATTTTGAAGTAGGCAAAGACATTTTAAGACACAAAAAACCCACAAATCATATAAGAAAAATTTTAAATTACATTTCATCAAAATTTTTTTAAAAATTTTTTCAAAAAACCATTAAAAATGAATGGCAAAACCATTAAAAAATGAATGGCAAACAACAGAGTTGGAGAAAATATTCACATTGTGTATATATGACAAGGACTTTTTTTACCAGGATATACTGAAATCTGCAACTCAATAAAAAGAGACATTTCAGTTTGGGGGGGAAAAAAAAAAAACTGTGGGAAAGGATTTGAATAAGCATTCAAAGGAGATAATGAATGACAAATAAACATATGAAAAGATGCTGATCATCACTAACATCATTATCAGAAAATAGATGATTAATTAAAATTACAATGAGATGCCACTAAAATGTATAATAATGGCTAAAATAAAAAAGACACAAACAAATGTTGGCAAGGATCTTGAAGTAATCAGAACTCTCATAGATTGCTAGTGGGAATGCAGAAAGGTATATAGCCACTTTGAGAAATAGTTCATGGTAAAGTGAACCAACATGTACCATACTACCAGCAGTACCATCCAAGAGAAATGAAAGTATATGTCCAAACAAATACTTGTACATGGATGTTGATAGCAGTCCTATTCATCATAATAGCCCCAAACTAGGGAAAAAAAAAATGTGGTATCTGCTATTGCTATTGATAAGTAATACTATTCAGAAAAGAAACCAAAAAAGCTACTGATATACATAACAACATGGGTGAATCTCAAAATCATTTGTGCTAAGGGAAAAAACTAGATACAAAGGGTACCCTTTATATAAGTTGACTTAATTGAAACTATACAAAAGACAAGTCTAATCTATAGTGATAGAAAGTATATCTGTGGCTGTCGGAGCCCAAGGAAAAGGTGAGGAGAGTGGAGATTGTAAAAGGGAACAAGGGGACTTTTTCAGGTAATGAAAATGTTGATATCTTAATTGTGGTCGTTAAATGGTTATATACATTTGCCATAACTCATTGAACTACACACAAAAGTATCTTTAGTGTATGTAAATTATACTTAAATGATATTTTAAAATGTAAAATGTAAAATGTAAAAGGGATGCAAACTCTTCCAGAACACACAGAATACGTCTTAGACTAACATTATTTTGATACCAAAACTAGACAAAGGCATTCAAGTCCCAAATACAGTCTCAAATACTGGTTCCAAATCCTAAAATTCCCTTAGTGTATTAGTTATTAGCCTTCTATTATGAAATATAGCCCTGATCGAGCATTTAGAGACACCTAGGTATTTGTAGCAAGAAAAAGGAAATTCAGATTAAAGAAAATGGTAATAAGAGCTTCCTAACACAAGTAACTAATTTACAATTTTATCCTGAAGCCTGTCACATACCTCCTTTAAAAGAAAAAAAAAAAAAAATCTCCTAACCAGTCTTTTGTATCCCTATTGGCAAGACCAAACATTGATACTGATTTCCAAAAGAAAGACCAATATATATGTGCAGCTTTCACTAAAACATTTAACATTTCCATAAATTTTGTCAAAATCAGTTACAGTTCACTAAATCAGGATTAAATATTAAATGAGCTAAGTCAACTAAAAGATTTATGATTGTAGGACCTATTCTTTTTTGCAAAGAAATATCAGTCATATACAATAGTAGAGAGAGTAGTATAATGAACTCCCATCCATACATTATCAAGATAATAAAATTCAAGATGTTACTATTCTTGCTTTCTCTCTCTCTCTCTTTTTTTTTTCCAAAGGTTTTATTTATTTAACAGAGAGAGACACAGCAAGAGAGGGAACACAAGCAGGGAAAGTGGGAGAGGGAGAAGCGTGCCTGGCGCAGAGCAGGGAGTCCGATGCAGGGCTCCATCCCAGGACCCTGGAATCATGACCTGAGCCAAAGGCAGACACTAAATGACTGAGCCACCCACACACCCCATCTTTTTTTTTTCCACTTTCTTTTAAAAGCAAATATCAAACATCCTGTCATTTCAGTCATGCATACTTCAATATGCATCCCTAAAAATTATGAATAATTTTAAGATCTCTTTTTAAGATTATTTATTTTGGGGGGTACCTAGGTGGCTCAGTTGTTAAGCTTCTGCCTTTAGCTCTGATCATGATCCCAGGGTCCTGGGATAGAGCCCTGCATTGGGCTCCCTGGTCAGGGGGAAGCCTGCTTCTCCCTCTCCCACTCCCCCTGCTTATGTTCCCTCTCTTTCTCTCTCTCTCTCTCTGTCAAATAAATAAATAAAATATTCTAAAAACATATTTTTTATTATTTTACAGTTTGGAAACATTAGTTTTCTCAGTATATAAGAAGTCAGGCTGAATTCTTCAACATCATACTTTTTTCCATTGATGAAACCTATAGCAACTACATAGTTAATTAAAAAATCTTTCAATGAGCATTCTTCTCTGTAAGGTTTCATTAATTACCTTTGGCTTATAGCTACATTAAAGCTAGACCTGTTATTTAAATATAGCATAAACCCTCAATCTTTTATTTTACAAAAAATATTAATTTCTTGTTTTCACAAAGGCAGAGAGAAATAAAACTGTTGCTAATTTGATCCCCATACAGGTCACCAAAAAAAAAAGAAAGAAAGAAAGAAAGAGAGAGAAGAAAAAAAAGAAATGGTCACTAAGGCCTAGCAAAAGAAAAAAGAAAAAAGTTATCCCATAGCTGTTCAAACTAGATAGTATACCCATCCCTACACAAGTATACAGTGGGTGCAAAACCATATTTTAAACACTGTAAAGAATACTAGAAAATCTTCCACTGGTCTAGTGATTTAGTGGGGGCACTTCTCAGTAACTCATATCAAATATTCTTCATTGTGGGGGTGCCTGGGTGGCTCAGTGGGTTAAAGCCTCTGCCTTCAGCTCAAGTCATGATCCCAGGGTCCTGGGATGGAGCCCTGCATCAGGCTCTCTGCTCAGCGGGGAGCCTGCTTCCCCTACCTCTCTCTGCCTACTTGTGATCTCTCTCTCTGTCAAATAAATAAATAAAATCTTTAAAAAAAAAATTCTTCATTGTGATAAATCTGCAGGTATCATCACATCACTTAACATCCATCCTACTAAACGATACAAGTTATAAAACTTCATAAACTTAAACTGAAAATTATACTTGACATATTTACCATGGCTGTTGCTTTGTCTCAGGAAGAATTAGGGAACACAGTACTTTAGGGATGCCATGAGTTGTGCCAGAGTTGACTTTTTAAGTTTCCTAAAGCTAAACGCTAAGATCTTAAAAACAAGTAAAGGTATCTTCATTCATAAAAGAGACTTTCCCTAACTGAGCAAATAATAATTTGATATATTGAAAAATATATGTTAAACATACCCTGCCCAGGTTGTCTGGGGAAAAGGGAATGGAAGATACGGACATATTAATCAACTGGACATAGAAGGATAGCTGATTTTTTGCTTGTCAAATAACATTTTTGAGTGGGAGCATTTCTTCTGGCTCTCAATATAAAGCATTTTGTATATTCCCCCTCCTCATTTAGCAGTCACATTATCAAACAAGAATTAGCTGTGAAATAAAGTTACTTCAAAGCATATAAATCCTAAAAGGTTAATTCATATTCTACTTCTCTTTCATAATCCCCTACATAAGGCACATGCCATTCATCTTAGGAAGAATTAAAAGGAATTCCTCAAGCGGCCAATAACAGTAACAAAAATCTAGGAAGGCTGAGAGCTGGTCAGTTAGAATCTTCATCACAATAAAAGATACAAAGAGAGATAAACCCTTACCTCAGCTATTTAAGTACATACAAGAAGGAGACATAGGTTGACAATGCATATGTTGACATTGACTAACTTGTGACTGCATGAGGTAACAGTGCTCTCATACACACATTATTCATCTGCTATATGTTACTTGCCCTAACCTTTCAATTTAATTGAATCTAGCAGAACCTATTAAATTCAGTCTGGTTGCATAAGATTATGACAGTCATTAATGAGCCAGACTTTTAAGTGCATTCAAGATAAACTGACTGGTTAGGAGGGCCTTCCCTTTTCTTTTCCTTGGCTGTTTACTGCAATGAAAACTAGAATACCAATATTTTTGGGCCTTCGTTAAAAGTGTAATACTGACTTTTCCTCATGTCTGAATCAAGTTAGGTTTAAACTTGCTAGTTACTCACCTTTATACATAAATCAACACTAATTTGGTAAAATTTAAATCACAATCTTCAAAATAATGCAACAGACTGACTCAATTTCACTCTTCAATTTGGAAAAAAAAAAAAAAACTGAACTACAGATTTATCTCAGGAATGACCTCTGAGGCAAGTGTATACTAAACATTCATTTTCATTTGTTCTTTTTTCCACATCCATTTCTCTACCAAAAAGCAGACTGTAAAACTTAAATCATACAAATGTCAGGAGTTCTTGCAAGTAGGCTGCTTGTTTTAGTTGAAAATGTTTGACTATTCTTTTATTAAAGTTTTCAAATTTCTCTTCTTCCACCTGAGCAGGCTTTTACATTTACTACTGCCTATTGTTTGAAAAAAAGAAAGTAAGGATTTTATTGCTATGTGTGTGCGGGGGCGGGAGGGGGGGGATAGCCAAAGGACAGTTTTTGGCACAGAATTATTTAAAACAAATATTAAGAACTCCAGTTCCTCCTAAAATGTGATGAGAATGATATCTCACAACTTTTTGTAACATCAGTTTGGACTGGTTTTTTTGTTTGTTTGTTTGTTTGTTTGTTTTATTTCAATAACATATTGCACCTGAAAATATAAGTTACATAGGACTGATTGCACAAACTTTATGTCTGGAAAAGGTATGTTCACAGCTGTATGAAGAGTGAAAAGTCAAAGTAGATTTTATGGTAGTGGTATCAATGATGATTTTAAAATATATAGGTACTCTCATTTGAGGAAAAGAAAGGTCATTTAAACAATTTAACTTCGAGGAACTGGGTGATAAGCAGACCATGCTAAAGGTAAATTATTTTAAATATATATAACAAAACTTAAGTGTGGTTCATTCACCACTCTAAAAATATGGGTCATTGAATCAGAAAGATTATTTAACAAGTCTCCAGTTCTTAAGATGATTTATCCCAATACCCCAAATGATAACATTCTCTACTGAAATCAGACAAAAAGGCAGTAAAGCATGTTTGGGCACAGGCGCTCTACACAGTAGTTATGAGTTGCTCAAAAGAGTGGAGTTCTAAAATTTATTTTGATTTTCTTAAACTCACTCACTTGTGACCAATCTCATGTGCAATGGTAAAAGCTGAACCCAGGCCAATGTCTTCATTAATGCTGCAGCTCCTTTCAGGCTCACACATTCCAGCCACAGAGGCCAAGCCTGAATAAACAGAAGGAGACACAAAGGGTCAAGCCAAGGTGTTTCAGTCTTAAAAAGCCCATACTTATAAATGCCTGGATTCTTTTTAATAACCTCCATGCACAGAAGGAGCAGTTGGCAAAAGGTTAACTTTCTAGTCATTTGCAAAATCACTGGGGGGAGTTTCACTTTGCCGGCTAGACATTAATATTTTTTGAACTGCAGTCAGTGCTGGAAAATGTCTAGACTAGGGGTTAGATTTATAAATTTTACTTCTGGTAACTTGGGACCACCTAGTAACTTGAGCCAGAAAAGGGAATTCAAGAAAGCATTTCTATTTTAACATTCTTCAGGCTGTAGAAAGCAAAATATATCCACATTATTTTTCTAAAGAGATCTGTTTAAGTTTAGTGGGTTCATAAAAATATACAAGCAACTTTTTAGTTACCAAAAAAAGGGAATCCCAAATGTTTTTTTAAATGACATTTTTTAATAAAAGCAAAAATGAATGATTCAAAAGAGAAAAATGAGAACTGTTAAAAATAGAAGGTTTTGCATTTTTTTTAATCTTCTGAAATAAGTCCTGATAGTGATGCAATAATTTATTTAGGTATTTTAATGGAAAGAAAGACATTTGCACAGTAAGTGGTTATCCCCTTTCCCATCCCCCTTCAACACATTAGATTTACTAATAAACCAAAACTACAGTGTTAATTCACTGATTCTAGTGAAATGTTATGTTCCCAAGGTATTCCTCCCTTGGGAATTTTAGCTTGTAAAAGCTTTCATATTTACTTGCAAATGAATATCACGCCCTGTGAATTAGTACATAACTTAAAAATAGTACTCAGAAAAAAGAATTTTTGTGTGAAAAATGTCATGTGTTATAAGGAAACAGATGCCAAATTATACATAACACATATAGGAGCAAAAGTTATTTAAAAGAAATTGAAGAAAAAGTAGGAAAAACATTTTATATGTTACTAGTCTACTATCATTATCCAGATAATAATTATCTAACCACAAAAAATGATTTGTTATCTAATTCAATGAATATTTACTGACTGCAGTAAGCAATGTTCCATGCTATGTATAATTTCCCAGTGACACTAACTTGGAACAGTAAAAGCTATTCAATTAATATTTTTACTGACAAGAAAGCTCCAGAAATTGTTTTTCTGTACCTTGTAATGTAAAATATGAACATAATAGCCACACTGGAACAGAGTTGAGGTCAGTGCTAGATTTGCTAATAGACTGTTTGCTTTTCCTACTGTTTTATGTGGAAGGAGCAGGAGCTGGGGAAAGGGTTGATTTCTGCCTCTGAGTTATTGTAAATACTAGTGTTATCCTTGCTGTGCCCTTCTATCTACTTAGAAGTCTTGGGACCTAAAGAAGAGGAAGTAAAAAGAGGGACTAGCTGGGGCAAAGTGATTTAAATTTTTGGTTAATTAAAAATATTTAATAAATGTTAGTTCTAAATTCCACTGAGAGAAAGAAAGTTGGGAGAGAAAGAATACCAAAAAAGTTTTTAGTAGATTATCTGGCTAAGCTATTGAGTTCAATATCATCCATGATATGGGAAGAACAAAGCCACAGTGTTTGAATACTGTTTCTGTTCTGAGCTTTATGAAATTTGGTTAAAAAAGAATTACTGAGAGTAATTATTGTTAAATTAACATTTCTTATATGTCCCAAAATATATTATTCCATGGGTTAAATTTTTGTTTGTTGTTATTGTGACTGTTTGGTATATACCATATGGTAATATTTTTAACAGAGAATTCTCAATGACTCCCCAAGGTGTATTTGCAAGCACAGATTTACATCTCTATCTGATATAAAATTAACTTAGTTGTTCTACTTAAAGAACAACTTCAGGAAGAACATATTTGGAAAATAACTATTAGTTAAAAATACAGAGCTAAATGTTAACTGAAATAAAATAATTAAGACGCTAATCTATTTTCACAACCCCTACAACTTTCTGTATTCCTATAAAATTGAGGCTGTCAAAGTTCTTACGTGTGATTGTGTTAATAGGGATTTGATTACTATTTGGGTCATTTAGATTTCCTCAGTTTGATGGCCACAGTTTGCACCCTTAAATCTACTTAGCCATGTTACAATTGGTCATCAAAGGTACTAAGCAAGATAATAAGCAAGTATTAGCATAAAAACCAACATGAAAGTTGCCAGAATGACCATCCAAAAAGAAAAAACCTGACCAATTCTGTACTGATGATATATTTTTCACATATGAAGGTCAACACATGTATCTACACACATTCAGTTTTCACCATGAGATAGTATAAAAGATAATCTATAATGGTTTATAATTTGAAAAATAATTTATACTGAGCTTGAAAATGCATTGACATGTATCAAAGTATTAATGTATTGATTTTGGAAATTAATAAGCTATAAAAATTGGAAAATATATTTGGGAAAGAAAGAGATGTAGGGTAGAAGCATATCTTGAGTCTACTTTGGTAAAAATAACAACATAAGTACAGGCAGTGTTATTACTAATGTCCTAATGAAGAATACATCTCAGTGCAAACAATCTACATTCAAAAAGCAAGATAGAACGGGTAGATATATACATATGTATTTCCTTAGAATATATATATATAGGAAAAATACAAACTCTAGCTTATACCTCCTTTGAAGCTTAGTGTCTATCGTATTTAAAGTTGATCAAACACTTAGCAAATGCTTACAGATATCGAAAAATAACAGAGAGGTTAAGTTAAACAGTATAATTTCCACAACAAATAATAATACCAGTACATTTTTAAAGTACTTCTTTATTAAACATCTTCGTATTTTTTTTCCTTTAAGTGATTTTTACAGTGTCCCTGTCACATAAGGGGAGATATTGCTACTACTTCATAGATAAGGAATTGAGGAACAAAGACCTAAATATAGTGGGAAAGATAATGCACCGAAAATGTCAAAGCCAGTTGTTAGCTTCCAGTTTCCACTTCAGGGTCCTTTCCAATGGATGGTATTTCTCTTGTTAACCTAAAAAACTAAATCTTTTTTATTTGAAATCTCTCAGCAGAGAAAGCTCTTTCTACATTATACTTTTTAACCAGCAAACTTCTCTACCCTAAATACTGATCATTGGCTAATTGGGATTTCTTCTTTAGACTTAAACCCTGAGGGAAATGGAATAGAAGAAGACTGGAAAGGCAGATAAAAATCAAGAGAAATTTTAATCTCTAAAGAGAGGACTTTTTGAATTTCCCCAGGAAATTGGGTAACACCTTTTCTCCCACCTCTACTTAAATTTGATCTTCCCAAAATTCTTATGAGGGGCAGAGGAATAGATTTCAGAATTGTTCCTTTACAGACAAGAAAACTGAGACTTGTCATAGAGAAACTAGAAAATTCATCTTCAGGTGCTTAACTTTTGAGTCTGTAGCAAGTCTCTATGACATTAAAAAAATTACCTTAGGGAAAAAAAACTCCCATTCTTAAAAATAATTCCAGTTGCTTAACAATTTAGTCTACTTGAAAGCTATCATTTTCCCCCATTTGAATTTGCAGTTAACTTTTAACCAGAATGAAGTTATGCTCTACAACAAAATGTGATGTTTTAAATTCTAGAATACTGCAGAAATGCTTTTTAAAAAACAAATATTTGGGAAGCACAAGAAAGATAATCCTGTCCTATCTCTCTACTGCTGGCTGTAATATTTTACAATTTTTTTTTATTGTTGCTCAGGTACTGTAAATTGACAATATCTTCATTTATAGGAATATACTTGCTCCAGAAAATTGTACCAACGTATATTAAGAACACAATGTCTCCCTTTTAAGTATACCCCCAATTTTCCCCCTTTCCTTTCCTAGCCTGATATTTGAAGACGTTGCATGCTTTCATTTGCTCTCAAATTCCTTGGGATTTTTGGAAAATACATTATAGACTGGTAATTTTTGATTCATCATTATTGCTTGAAGATTTTAGAATCATCTTCTAAGTTGTTTTTAGTCATCATTCTACTTGTTTCCTAGTAAGTGACATACCCACATGGGTCAGGCTTAACAATTTATAGGAGTAATTTCAGATGTGCCAGAAAGGAAAATGACCAAATTAATGATAAAAACTAAAGCCACTGGACGAAAAAGACAATCTGAACTGTCCTCCCTTTATAAAAAACTTACCCAATGTTCCACAGGGCTTATTTTTATAAGTGCAGATATCATATCTATAGAGGAGAAAAAAGAGAGATGAAATTTGTAATCTGATCAGATTTGTAAAGTATTTTCGTATATTCATCACATTTCTTTCTTAGAGCTCTGGGTTGTCAGACCACAATCAGTGCAATTATGAGCAGCCAGCTGGAGTGTGGGCATTTTCAGCACTCTGGGGGACACACTGGCTGCACTACACTCACAGCCTCTGGCTGCAAGCCAATGGGACACCTGCCAGTAAGAAAGAAAGGTTAAAGTGGATTTCTGTAATTGCAAGTTCCATAAAACCACCTACCATACTGTTTTGAAGCTAGAATAGCTTGTCTACAGATTGCTACTGCTTCTACAAAAAAGCAAGTGGGTAGTTTTTTATCCCCAATCTCTGAACTTGATGGAATATTTTTTTTATTATATCACAGACTGTGTTTTACACTTCTGAGCTATAAGCACTATCTGGTGTTCCTTCAACTTAACACAGGTTCTTGTTTAAAAAAATTAGCACAATACAGGAATGGGAATAAAATTGGTATCACATTGTATACCAGAAATTTAGCAGAGCTAAAATACAAATATTTTTATAGAATTTGCAAACAGCTAAACAATTAGCTCAATAGCAGCTTTCCTAATGTTGGCTGAACTTATGTTATATTGCATTATAACTCAATACAAAAGATGAAGTCCACAAGTAATGTTGCATATTTAGAGTATATTCCATTTAGAATGCTAAATCAATATTGATGTGAACACCTATTTTAAGCATTTTTATAATATTCTTGTAAACTAATCTTTAAAATAAAAAAAATTACTTTTCTAAAGTGAGAATAAAAAATAAATTTAAGGGGCGCCTGGGTGGCTCAGTGGGTTAAAGCCTCTGCCTTTGGCTCAGGTCATGATCCCAGGGTTCTGGGATCGAGCCCCGCATCGGGCTCTTTGCTCAGCAGGGAGCCTGCTTCCCCCCCTCTCTCTGCCTGCCTCTCTGCCTACTTGTGATCTCTGTCTGTCAAATAAATAAATAAAATCTTAAAAATAAATAAATAAATAAATAAATTTAAAAAGACTGACCATTTTTATTTGGCTATGTTTTATGCTAGAAGTGAAACACTTCTCAGGTAAAATATGAAATTTCACATGCTACAGGAAAATCCAAATTGTAAGTTCGTTGATTGTATATAAATAATGGTTAGTCCACACTACTTGGGGAAGGGATTAATAATTAATCCCATTCTTGTTCACCAGATCAAAATGTATTTTCAAAAAACAAATATCACATCCAGCATACCACTGCACTGTTGAACTCATTAAAATCCCTGAAGATATCTTTTGCCTATTTTTAGAGTTTCAAACTCTTCATCTTTTACACTTTAAATTTAGGGAAAGGGATTTCTCCTCTTGCATAGCTTTCTCTTCTGATCATTCACATACTCATTTCCCTCTTGGCGTGTAATTGGTAAACCATAGAATAGCAACACCTGGTACATTCTTGAATGTAAGAGATAGAAAAGGTACTTGGTATATTTACCAAACCACCAGAAAATATATTCTGGGTGTCACAAAACCAATTTATCTTGTACTCATACTGTATAATGCCAATGATGTTAAGAAGACACTATCCATCTCAGGAAAATGTAAACAGACTTTTCATGGGTAATGCAGATATAAATGTCTAAATGGAATCTATATCCAAATTCTCAAATTCCATATATGCTTTTTCCTAAAACTGATCTGCCTGAGAATGCAAGCACTTGCAAGCCACCAGCTTCCCTTTCCTCTTTTGCTTTTCACAACTGCCCTCTTTCTACTTTACAAAAAAGAAAGCTTATTTCTCACCCATCCCAAACATCATTATAGTGCACTGCCTCCTGGGTATAAAAGTCTCCAGAATGCAAGCAAAGAGATAATTCAAGAATGCATTGATCCTGGGGTCAATCCTTTTGAACAAAGCAAGAAAAATGAAAGAGGATGATGCTTATTTTATCCTGGCAAAACAGTCTTTCTGTCAGTCCTTCTGACTGCTTACAAATCAATCTATACAGCTATCTCACAATTAGAATTCAGAAGTGAGATGGTTTTCATGGAGTGTATTAATATGTTTATTTGACCTAAAAAATGAAGTCAGTTTTGTTATTGATTGTCAAGTCTGACGTGGCTAAGTAGTTTGGCAATAAGTGTTGATTTAGCCCACGGATTATATGGTGAACATTTTTCATGATTCAAGGAAATAGACAACTCCAAAGTTTTGAGAAAACGTATTTAAAACACACATACAATGTATATTTTTAACTATAATCTCTGTAGCTATTTAAATTTATTTTAAAAAGTGTTTTTGATAGCAACTTTAAAATGTGAAAGTTGTGTGTCAATTTTCCAAATTATTTTAGGAGGTAAACGAGGCAAAAATTTTGAAGATCACAGGCAAATACAACTTATATTTCCCCCTCATAGAAGTCCTTTCTCATCGCTTTCATTTTACATACACCTTTTATGTTATACTCATGATGAACATTATTTCATACTGTCATGACTTCTCAAAATATTTATATAAAAGCTGAAGTCATCAACAAATAATGCAAGCTAAAGCATCTTAGACTAAGATCATTGCATTTGCTTTTTCTTCAGCTTTTCCTAATCCTCTAACATATCTATAGAATTCTCTGTAAGATACTAAATAGGACAAAGACATGTTGGTTCCTTGTGGCTTTTGCATTCAATTCACACTGTATCCTTCCCTAGTCTGTATTCACCAAGAGTAATTATGATTTATGTATTTCCATTAATACCAAGTAGATTTTAAATATTTAGCCAGATGAAAAAGAAAAGTAAAGGCATTCTAGGTAAAGAATGGAATAATCAAAGGAAGAGAATCTGGAAAGAGCATGGCATATACAGGGAACTATAAGAAGTCCAGAGAGGCTGAAACATTGTATGTATAGGATAAAACATTGAAAAATGAGTGTAGAGAGTTCTTGTTGGGAGGATAGATTATTATGTTTCTTGAATACCAAACCAGATTTTTTTTTCTGTAGAAAAAAAAAATAGTTTGCATACTAGGACAGTCTTTTTTTTTTTTAAATATTTATATAAGGGCATATACAGATTGATTTTCTATATAGATGAAAATCTGGGAGGGTAACAGTGAGTATCTAAAGAAACAATGGGAGAGTAGGGAGATTATAGTGATTTTTACTCTGTTAGAGGTGCCTGGGTGGCTTGGTCAGTTAAGCATTCAACTCTGGATTTCTGCTCAGGTCATGATAGCAGTATCCTGTGATTGAGCCCACACCAGGCTCCACACATGGCAGGGAGTCTGCTTGAGATTCTCTCTCTCTCCTTCTCCCTCTGCTCCCCCACTTCTCTCTCTTTTAGGAATAAATAAATCTTTTTTTTAAATAATGATTTTTACTCTGTTATAGACAATTCTGTACAACTAACATTTAATCAGAAGGTGTTTCAGCTTTGCCTGTCTCTAATGAGCAACACAAGAGATAATTGAAAATAAATTTCATGAATATTATTTAAATGTTGAAAAAGACATTTTTCAATGAAGAAAAAAGATTAGTGGTGTTTCAAATCCGTAGATTGGTCAAAATATTTCAGAAACACTACCTCGTCTTCACAAACACATACAAGAATGCAACAAACTTTTTAAGTTATACACTTAAATAAAGCATCTTAAATTGGTGTTGTGTGTGCACTCATTGGTTTGAAGGATTATGGTGCCAGATGACAAATATAAAGGTAGTAGAATTCTTGTCCCTAAAATATGTTTGTTTGTTTGTTTGTTTTTTAAAGATTTTATTTGTTTATTTGACACACAAAGATCACAAGTAGGCAGAGAGGCAGGCACAGAGAGAGGAGAAAGCAGGCTCTCCACGGAGCAGAGAGCCCGACGCAGGGCTCGATCCCCGGACCCTGGGATCACGACCTGAGCCGAAGGCAGAGGCTTTAACCCACTGAGCCACCCAGGTGCCCCCCTAAAATATGTTTATATTTTATATATAAGCACATTTTTATATTTCATATTTTATATATGAGTGCATTTTTGTATTTTACATATGAATGCATTTTTCATGCAAAGTGCTATCAAAGCATCCTAAATAACACCTGAAATGTAATGAAGCTTATAAAACAGAAGTATCAACTATTTTGTAACTCCTTGTTTGTTTAATAAGTATTCGTATGCTTAGTGGTATTTGATCTAAAACTTCCCTTCGTTATAACTGATAACAACACTCTCTCACCAAACCCAAAGTTTGCCTGACCATATTAACTTAGGTCAAGTTTGATAGAAACCCTGACTGATGAAGGGAAGAGGTGATATAGTAATAAGAAAAATAACTTATATGTTGTTATATCTACCATGATACATACTTTTTAAAGATTTCTCTTCTTTAGGTTATTAATATAATTATGAGCAGAAGGAAGACTTCAGCCATGGATTAAAAACGGTACACAGTTTTAGCCACAAATTATATAATATAGAATCAAATTGTTTTTATATCAAAATCAGGAATGATAAATCTAAAAGACTTAAGTTTCTGGGGCACCTGGGTGGCTCAGTTGGTTAAGCGTGTACCTTCTGCTCAGGTCATGATCCCAGCATCCTGGGATCCAGCCCACATCAGGCTTCTTGCTCAGCGAGAAGCCTGCTTCTCCCTCTCTCATTCCCCCTGCTTGTGTTCCCTCTCTCGCTGTGTCTCTCTCTGTCAAATAAATAAATAAAATCTCTAAAAAAAATAAAATAAAATAAAAGACCTAAGTTTCTGAGGTGCACCTGGGTGGCTCAGTTGGTTAAGCATCTGACTTTTTATTTCATCTCAGGTCATGATCTCATGGGTGGTGAGATAGAACACTGTATCAGGCTCTTTGCTCAGCACAGAATCTGCTTCTCCCTCACCTTCCCCTTCTGCTCCTCCCCCACTACCCAGCTCACTTGCATGTGCTCTCTCAAAAAAATAAATGAATAAAATCTTAGAAAATAATAAAAAAATAAAATAAAAGACCTAAGTTTCCACTCAAGGTAAAACTCCTTAACTACATTGAATTTCCATTTCTATGTAGAATTGATTAATATAAATCTTTTCTATACCTTGATGTATGTGTTTGCTCTACATTGTGTTACCTGTTCATAACAAAATGTTTAGCATAAGTTCAAGTTAATCATTTGAGATGTTAAAAAGAAAGCTGAAAATTGCATTATTTTTGTTACTTTCATATTTTCATAAACTTATGATTCTTCTACATGTTACCTTTTAAAATTTCTTTTGTGTGTGTTATTTCTTATTCTACCCATTCACTCTTTTTCCTTCTTTTTCATGTATAAATTTCTGATTCTTTCCCTTCCTACAACCTACTCTGCTATCAGTCTCACATTTCTATAGATGAAAAGAATCTTGGAAAGTTATCTAATCCAAGCTATACTATACTTAAACTATGATTTTTTAAATTGGGCCAAGTATGAACCAGCTTATTTCATTCTCCTCAAATCTTATCTTTAAACATCATTTCCAACACTATGTAATGGTAATTCCTCACAAACTTTTCCCTCAACCCCTTTCTTTCTCCTGAATGTCTCATTTTTATCTTGTATCACATTAACTCTGTATCTTATCAACTCTTCTCTGACATGCTATGGTTTTGCCTTATTTTCCTCCAAACTTGAGTCACCTCAGGAAAAACTACAAAGACAAACAATGCAAGGAATCTGTTTTATCACAAAGATGTAACTGGAGTGCTTTTTAAGACAGCTTGCCATACAAAATGAAGAAATGAGGGGCTGAGGAAAAGAAAAGGAGTTCCTAATTGCCCACTCTCAGCTCTCAGCACCCTTTAAACAAATCAATCTTTACCAAATCTTGACCAACAAAGTTACAGCAGGAGCCCCTAAACTTACAGGCGAGTCTAAGAGTTACAGTGGAGTTCTAAAAAGGGACTAGAAAGCCAAAATATAGTTAGAAAATGTTCTCCAGATTCTGAATTCAGATAGAAAAATATCATTGGGCACTTGTTTCCTTCTCATGAAAGAATAATAAAGTTCTCAGGGAAGATGAAAAAGAACTAAAAAACTTGATTTTAGGGGGGGTCTACAAAAAGCCAGGTACCTGAAGGAAAGCAAGGTTCTGCTTTTACATGAGGAATTGAATGCATACATTGTCATTTCCATAACCTATGTTCATAAGGGAGGACTGATTGAGCGAGACCAACACCACAGAGGTTGGCTAAATATCTGTTACTGTAACACTGGTATACTTTTCTGCTGCGGATACTTTCAACTCTTCAATTTCCTAATAACTTTTGACCAGGCATGGCTATCAGAAGAAACTGACAAAAACATATGGCTAAGTTCCATTTTAAGGCCTGCAAAGTATAGCACTACCTTACAGTGATGAAATACCTGGATGAGTTCTTAAAACCTTTTTCCAAAAACTACATTCCATTCTTATGTAAGAGAAACACTCCTTGCAAAGAAGCATTCCTTTCAATGATTTAGTTTTGAAAATGGAATGAATTAAAATCTAAACTCTGAGACTCATTTGTTTAACACAGAGCCATGGACTTATTTCCAAATAAAATGTCCTATGTACTGTGATGTTTCATTTAGTTCTAAGTATAGCGGCCGAGGCCAAGTGATAACAACACAGCACTACACTGCTTTCTTTATATGCACTGACGGACTAGCATTATAAAACTGACTGCAGTTACAAAGACAACTGTAATAAAATAATGAGGAGAAAACATGATTTTAACTCAATATAGGCAAGAATGTATAACACTTTTTATGATAAATGAAAAAGATTTTAAGACTACTCGTCCTAGTTTGGGCTGCTATTACAGAATACCATGGACTAGATGGCTTAAATGACAGACACTTATTTCTCACAGTTCTTAAGTCTGGGAAGTCTAAGATCAAGGTGCCAGCAGTTTTGGTGTTTCGTGAGACCCCGTTTCCTAGCTTGTAGAGAGTAGACCCTATCCTTGGTGCTCATAAGGCCGCTCACTGGTGTTTGCTTATGAAGACAAAAAGAGCTCTGGTGTCTCTTCCTCTTCTAATAAGGGCACTAATTCCATCATGAGGGGCTTACCCTTATAACTTCATCTCAACCCAATTACCTCCGAAAGTCTCCACTCCAAACTGGGGATTAAGACATTAACACCGGAATTTAGCAGGAGGGAAAACATTCAGTTCATAACATTTTATCCCTACCACACCCTATAAATTCATGACTTCCTCACATAAAAAAATACATTCATTTCATCTCAACAGGCCCAAAGTCTTAACTCATTTCACATTAACTCTAAAGTCCAGAGTTTCATCTATCATCTAAATCAGATATGGGTGAGAGACTAGATACACTTCATTCCGAGGCAAAACTCCTTTTCAGCTATGAATCTGTGAAATCAGAAAAGCTACGTGTTGCCAAAACATAATGGTGGGATAGTTATAGGAATGATGTTCCCATTTCAAAAGGAAGAAATCAGAAGAAAGAAAGAGGTGATGGGTCCCACGTAAGACTCCAAGTAGAGTTCCAAAACTTACCATAGAAAGTAGCATTAGACTTAAGGCTTGAGAATAATTAAGCCTTGAGATCTGCTCTCTGGCCCCAGTGGGGTGGTGGCAGCATCCCTGGTTTCACATCTATGGCCCCACCCCTTCAGCTTAGCAGAGTGCTGCTCACAAGTCTCTCTGTAAGAGCACCACCCACTTTGCTCTCCATGAAGGCCTTCCTATGCAGCTCTGCAGGTAAATGCTCCTGAATTTTGAAACCAAGATGGAAGCAGTCTTGCCACCCAGGCTATGCTGTGGTACGAGCACCAGCCCAGATGATCTCTGAAATGTCTTTGGGGTCCTTCTGCCCTTTTCTTGAAGAATAAATAATAAATGTTCACAGCTTTCTTTTGTTCCATCATGTTTTCTCAGTTTCCTTTAGTCTCAGCTGGCAGTGTTTTTCCTGGTGTAATTGCATCTCTATTGCTATCTCTGTTGAGATGGATGATTACTCTGTTGAGATACATGATCACTCACAGCCACACTAACCTCCTTATCAAATGGTCAGTAAGCCATACCTTAGTGTTTTCTTCTCAACATGCTTACTCAATTTGTGCCTTAGGCATAGGCTGAAAAAAAATCTTTAGGTCCCAGGTCCTTTTTGCTTAGCAAGTCCTTCTTTAATTCACTTTTCTTTTTGCATTTTACTATAAACATTTAGGAAGAACAAACCTACTCTTTGAATACTCTGCTCAGACACCTCCTCAGCTAAATACCCAATGTCATCACCCACAAGTCCCACCTTTCACAAAACACTAGAACATGAACATAATTCAGCTAAGTTCTTTACTACTTGATAACAAGGATCACCTTTTTTCCATTATCTAATAACATATGCCTCATTTCTGACCCAGACATCACCAAAATGGCCTTCATCATTCACATTTCTACCAACAGTCTGCTCATAATTATTTGTGTATTCTCGAGGATGAAAGCTCCCTTTACAACTCTCTTCACTCCTTCCAGAATTCTCACCAGAACTGCCTTTAAAAGTCCCTTTATGGCAATCTTGGTTTCTTTTATCATGCACCACAACTACTCATTACCTAACTCTAAAGCTTCCACATTTTTAGGTATTTGTTACAGCAGCACCCCATTTCTCGGTACCAATTACTAAATTAGTTACCTTGGGCTGCTAAAACAAAACAGCATAGACTAGATGGCTTAGACAGCAAGTGTTTATTTCTCATAGTTCTGGAAGCTGGCAGATGTGGTGCCTGGTGAGAACTCTCTTCCTAACTTTCAGACAGCTACTTTCTTGCCATATCCTCACCTGGTGGAGAAAGAGAGGTCTCTGGTATTACCCTCTTCTTTTTTTTTTTCCTTAAGATTTTATTTATTTGACAGACAGAGATCACAAGTAGGCAGACAGGCAGGCAGAGAGACAGAGGAGGAAGCAGGCTCCCTGCTGAACAGAGAGCCCAGATCCCAGGACCCTGGGATCATGACCTGAGCCGAAGGCAGAGGCTTTAACCCACTGAGCCACCCAGGCGCCCAGGTCTTACCCTCTTTTTATAAGCACTCTAATCTCACCATGTGGGTTACACTCTCATGATCTCATTTAAATCTAATTCCCGGGACGCCTGGGTGGCTCAGTTGGTTAAGCGGCTGCCTTCGGCTCAGGTCATAATCCCAGCGTCCTGGGATCGAGTCCCACATCAGGCTCCTTGCTCGGCGGGGAGCCTGCTTCTCCCTCTGCCTCTGCCTGCCACTCTGTCTGCCTGTGCTCGCTCGCTCTCTCTCTCTAACAAATAAATAAATTTAAAAAAAATAAATAAAAAATAAATCTAATTCCCTAGTAAAGGCCCACCTCCTAAAAACATCACATTGAGGGTTAAGGTTTCAGCACATGAATTTTAGTGGAACACAAACATTCAGCCCATACTACCACTAAATTTTTATTTTTGTTTTTGTTTTTAAGTATGCTCTACACACAGCGTGGGGCTTGATCACACAATCCCAAGAGTTTGTGGGGCTTGAAGACACAATCCCAAGAGTTGCATGCTCTATGGATTGAGCCAGCCAGGTGCTCCCATAACACCACTTTAAATAAACAGATAATTTGGTTTATGTACCTCGTTTCACAGGTTATATCTTTGATAATATTTATCTCTTTATCTAAATGACATGAAATATCTCAAGAAAGTTACTTGCTGATATTTCTGAATGCCTAAAACCTAAGACCAGTAATATGTATACTATTTGATTAAGTGACACATTTATTGTTATTATTTTTATGTGAACATCTTACACAGTAGTTCTCAAAGATGTGCCAGGGTTATTTGTCTAATAAATATTAGGTAATTTTAGCTACTAACTTTTATGATAAGTCAGAGGATAACACCGTTTTTGCTCATGGAACAATTAAAGATTTACCATTAGTTTAAGAAAATGTCTCTGGCTATTTACATTAGAATATGAGTTTTCCATTCATTCTAGTAGAGTGTTTCAATGGGGAAGCACAGAGATAATTAACTGTGAATGCCTTTTGCTTTTGCAAAATTGTCCCCAAAACATTGCAAAATGTTGATCTAGCTGACAAGATTGAGATTTTCATATCTGAATTATTAAAACCTACCAGGACAGGATTCTCACTCCTTTGTAATCATGTATAGTCTCAATTCAGCGGATTATCCTAATTGTCCTCTGGGCCTTTTCTCATTACTATCTCAATACTATTCCATTTTTGGTTAACTAACTTTCTCTCTTTGATTGTCTTGTCACTAAATCATGATATATTTATTTATGATGAATAAATTGTTATTATATTTTTACACATTCACAAAAGTGGCATATTACATTTTTGGAATCCTGCCTTTTAATTACCAATATATTTTGAACACCATTCCAGATGCAGTAAAGGATGTAAAAGTTATTTGTATAAACTGGCCTTATATTGTACATAATATAAAATGGACTAATCAATCAATTAATTCCAGAGTAAACTAAATTTACCTCATTAATAAATACCACCCTGAAAGATAATTGTCTTTTCTAGGGAGTAAATAACAAGAATCCCAATATTTCTTTGTAGCTGCAAGAAGAAACACAGCATATATTTTTAATACTAAAATGTTTGCAACCATTACAGCACCTAGAACAAAATGGATAAAATTTTTGCATAAAAATAGTTGGCTTTCTAAAAAATAAAGTAACAGGGTGCTCTTTTTTAAAAACATATAATGTATTATTAGCCCCAGGGGTACAGGTCTGTGAATCGCCAGGTTTACACACTTCACAACACTCACCACAGCACATACCCTCCCCAATGTCCATAACCCCACCACTCTCTCCTGACTCCCTTCTCCCCAGCAACCCTCAGTTTGTTTTGTGAGATTAAGAGTCTCTTGTGGTTTGTCTCCCTCCCGATCCCATCTTGTTTCATTTATTCTTCTCCTACCCCCCTAACCCCCCACATTGCATCTCCACTTCCTCATATCAGGGAGATCATATGATCATTGTCTTTCTCCGATTGACTTATTTCGATCAGCATAATATCCTCTAGTTCCATCCACGTCATTGCAAATGGCAAGATCTCAGGGGGTTTTGATGGCTGCATAGTATTCTGTTGTATATATAAACCACATCTTCCTTATCCATTATCCTTATCCATTTCTCTGTTCATGAATATCTACCTTCTTTCCATAGTTTGGCTATTGTGGACATTGCTGCTATAAACATTTGGGTGCACGTGCCCCTTTGGATCACTACATTTGTATCTTTAGGGTAAATACCCAGTAGTGCGATTGCTGGGTCGTAGGGTAGTTCTATTTTCAACTTTTTCAGGAACCTCCATGCTGTTTTCCAGAGTGGCTGCACCAGCTCACATTCCCACCAGTAGTGTAGGAGGGTTCCCCTTTCTCCACATCCTTGCCAGCATCTGTCATTTCCTGACTTGTTAATTTTAGCCATTCTGGTGGCTGGTGACTGGTGTGAGGTGGTATCTCACTGTGGTTTTGATTTGTATTTCCCTGATGCCTAGTGATATGGAGCACTTTCTCATGTGTCCATTGGCCATTTGGATGTCTTCTTTGCTGAAATGTCTGTTCATGTCTTCTACCCATTTCTTGATTGGATTGTTTGTTCTTTGGGTGTTGAGTATGATAAGTTCTTTATAGATTTTGAATACTAGACCTTTATCTGATGTGTTGTTTGCAAATATCTTCTCCCATTCTGTCAGTTGTCTTTTGGTTTTGTTAACTGTTTCCTTTGCTGTGCAAAAGCTTTTGATCTTTTTTTTTCCACTTTTTAATAATTAATTAATTAATATTTCTTTATAAACATATAATGTATTATTAGCCCCAGGGGTACAGGTCTGTGAATCGCCAGGTTTACACACTTCACAGCACTCACCATAGCACATACCCTCCCCAATGTCCATAACCCCACACCCCTCTCCCGATCCCCCTCTCCCAGCAACCCTCAGTTTGTTTTGTGAGATTAAGAGTCACTTATGGTTTGTCTCCCTCCCGATTCCATCTTGTTTCATTTATTCTTCTCCTACCTTCCTAACCCCCCATGTTGCATCTCCACTTCCTCATATCGGGGAGATCCTTTGATAGTTGTCTTTCTCTGACTGACTTATTTCACTAAGCATGATACCCTCTAGTTCCATCCACGTCGTCTCAAATGGCAAGATTTCATTTCTTTTGGTGGCTGCATAGTATTCCATTGTGTATCTATACCACATCTTCTTTATCCATTCATCTGTTGATGGACATCTAGGTTCTTTCCATAGTTTTGCTATTGTAGACATTGCTGCTATAAACATTTGGGTGCACATGCCCCTTCGGATCACTATGTTTGTATCTTTAGGGTAAATACCCAGTAGTGCAATTGCTGGGTCATAGGGTAGCTCTATTTTCAAGTTTTTGAGGAACCTCCATGCTGTTTTCCAGAGTGGTTGCACCAGCTTGCATTAACAGGGTGCTCTTTGTTTAGAAAACTAAATACCTCCTTATAAAAAATACAAGTTCCTCTAGTTTTGAGAAAAAATTATATTTGATATCAACATAAAAAATACAAATTATTCTAGTATTAAAAAATTATATTTGACACCAACATATAATGGAAATGCTTTATAAACAATGAAAAATTATCAGTCCATTTTATAATATTTAAAAGGCAAGGCCAGTTTATACAAATAATGTTACACCCTTTACTACATCTAAATTTATTTTCTTTCTAAATTTTTTACTACAGCATCTTTTTAGTTTTACAGAACATGGTAGACCACAACAGCTCCTTGCCTCAAAATAAAGTACACAGCTTATTTTGTCTCCTTCCTCAAAAACCTCAAAACCAAAGAACTATTTAAAGCAAAAAAGGAAAAGCATAATACACATGCAAAACATTGCTCAATAGGAAGAAAAATGTTTCTATTGTGAGTATATGTGTCTTTTAATTCAGCCACAAGCAACCAATAGTCTAGTTCTGTTAGGCAGTACTTTGGTTGTCAATTTGCAGGGATAAATAATTTTTATTTATGGTTAGGCACAGTATTTAACAACACTGATTTTGAAAGCTTGACTACATTTTAAAAATGCATATGAAAGGGTTGCTCCTAGAAAAAACACCACCACAGTACTTTATCTTCTGTATATGTGTATATAAGTTAAAATCTAAAATAAATATATATTTAAAACTTCAATATGATCACTTCTCTTTTTTTATTTTTACCATCAAACCAATTAATAAACAAAAGCTGTCCTCTATCTTCTAACGCATGGTACAGTAACAAGAAAGTAGGGAAAGAGGCCATATTGACTATCCTTCTGATTTAATGAAACACCAAACTACAGTCTTATTAACAGAACTGAGTATAACTCAAATTACATTACTTCTGTCAAGTCAACTAGACACATTTACCATAAGGGTTGATCATAAAGTCAGAATTTCTTGATGAACTGTTGATTTTCCTTAGTTAGGAAAAAAAAATGAAAGAAATTCAGGTTTACCTAATGAGCTATTAGAACAATAGATACTTTAAATGCCCTGTGAGCAGTCTGATGTCATCAGTAAGGATCTACAGTGTAACAAAAAATTTCACATGTCCCATAGTCACTTATTCTAACGTTCTAAATGTAAAGTTCAGTTCATATTTAATCCAAATCCTTCATTCTGCAGGTTAAATTGATTTCTTTTTGTTTGACCTTCAGTGAAGATTGAGAACATCTGGTCTCCATCCTTCATGCATAAGTTAAATACCTCTAAATCTTCTCTTCTCTGGAATAATAATAATCCCTGCTACTTAAAAATTTTTCTTTTCGGTTTCTCTTTCAACCCTTTAATCATCTTTGTGGTCCTCCCCTGAACTTTCTCCAAGTTCTCCACGTCCTTCCTTAGTGGTAGAGCCCAAAACTAGAAACAATGCTCTCATGAGGGCCTAACCAGTGGCAAGTACTATGGAATAATAACCTCAAGTTTCCTGCATTCTTCATTCTTATTTATGTGACCTTGTATTCTGTTTGCTTTCATCACAACACTACATTGTTAACTCATGCTAATCTTGTTATTCCTTTACTACTAAGGGGGTTTCCGACTTTACTTAAACACTGTTATCCACCCTCTGGATTTTATGCTATTTTTCCCCTCCAACCATAATGCTTTATATTTGTCCCCAGTTACATTTCATTATCCTAGTTTCTATTCAATATTCTAATTTGCTAAGTTTAGTCTAACACTACTATCTACAATGATATAAGGCATTGATGCCTCTTATCCCATTTCTAATTTCAACTGCCACTAATTTACTAAGAATATTACAACATCTAATCATTACCTGTCTATAAGAGGGGTTTAAGTGTTCAAAAACCTTGAGTTCCAGAATTCATCATCCTCTGACAAAACTATGCTTGTGTAGACCTTGTTACATTTGTTCCCTCACCTTTAGGTCCCAGCCCAATACTAACTGTCTCAGGGACTAGAGGATAGAAGGTGTGTAAAACAAAAATGCTTCCGTGACTTCATTAAGTCTCAGAGACTTGAAAAATTTTTTAAGATTTTATTTATTTATTTGAGAGAAAGAGAGCATGAGCAAGGGGAGGGGCAAAGGGACATAGGCAGACTCCCTGTTGAGCCCAGAGTCTGATACGGGCTTGATTCCAGGACCCTGAGATCATGACCTGAGCCAAAATCAGATGCTTAACCGAGTATGCCACTCAGGCACCCCGAGACTTTAAAATTTAAAATTTCCCAATATACTGATGAGTTTCTTTTACAGAAGACAATGACAAGCTTGGAGGAACAAAACATATTATAACTATTTGGGTTACCTTGCCATGTGAGACCTTCTATTCTGTCATTACCTGAACAAGACTTATTTGAATATGTTTACTGATAAATATTTTTTAAAGGCACTTTTGTAATGACCTTATCGCATGTGGAGCTATGCCAGATAAAATAACAACAACAACAAAAAAATTAAACTGACCTGGGTTTCTACTGCATAGGAGCTAGGTATTATAAAAACTTACTAACATGGAAGCAAAGATAGCCAGATAAAATCCATCAAGTCATCTATTGCTATCACACAGACATGAATTACATAGAAAAAGTACACTTAAGAGATGGAAGACAAGGATCACTACTTAATTGACATGAAGAAGAAAAGTAATCATGGTGTTCTATGCTCCATCTGAACAAAGCTGTTCCAAACTTATAAAAATAGCTTGTGAGCACTAACACTGTCCCCTACAAAGTATACAACAAAAGACATTTATAAGTGCTAAAACAAGAAACAAAGGTTAATTTACTGTTTAAAGTTAAAATGGTAAACAAAAGAAGAATTAAAAATGACTAAATATATTAGGAAGATAGGTGTCCAGTCAGTGGTTTAAGTCAGTAAAATTGGGACACCTGGGTGGCTCATTGAGTTAAGCATCTGCCTTCAGCTCAGGTCATGATCACAGTGTCCTGGGATGGAGCCCCACATCAGACTTCTTGCTCAGCGGGAAGCCTGCTTCTCACTCTGCCTGCCGATCCCCCTGCTTGTGCTCTCTCTCTCTCACTCAATCTTTCTCTCTCTGACAAATAAATAGAATCTTAAAAAAAAACACAGTAAAATTATTATCTATAAGAGAAACAAATAAAAGAAAATGTCTAAAATTGACAAATCAAAAAGTTGTGGTAAAATCATATTATTTAGAAACAGAGCACTAACTCCCAGAAGTAACAGCTGGGAAGAGGTGGTCCAAGAGCCTGTGGCTTATTATTATAATAATACATTACTTCAGTGTTAGAAAAATTAACAAAAAAAATCGTGTTCTATATACTTATGATGAGCACTGAGTAATGTATAGAATTGTTGAATCACTATATAGTATGCCTGGAACTAATATAACACTATATGTTAACTATACCAGAATTTTAAAACTTAATTTAAAAAGTCCTTTTTCTTTTCTTTTTTTTTTTTTTTAAGATTTTTATTTATTTGACAGAGATCACAAGCAGGCAGAGAGGCAGGCAGAGAGAAAGGAAGGGAAGCAGGCTCCCCGCTGAGCAGAGAGCCCGATTCGGGGCTCGATCCCAGGACTCCGAGACCATGACCTGAGCTGAAGGCAGAGGCTTAACCCACTGAGCCACCCAGGTGCCCCAAAAAAGTCCTTTTTCTACTTAAGATTGATTAAAACACAATCCATGGCCAAAAAAAAATTCAGAATAGATTAGACAACAAAAATACAAATAAATTTTAATATGACAAAGTATTCAATAATCATAGGGAGCCATTAATGTAGGTTTTTTTTAGCCTAAAATATGTGCAAGAAACCTCCAGGCATATATATAATTGCCATTCTCTCATAATCCACTCCTGCATATATGAAACTTAAGATCTCTTATCTTGATTCTTCTTCTAGTTAAAAAGTAGAGTAACACTGTCATCCTTAACTGAAGAATGTCATATTTTAAATAAGCATAATGATGATATTGTACTCACAAAAAATCCAAACTACTCATCATTCCCTATATGGCTCTAAATGATCAGCTCTTGCCTCTCAGTACTACATTCCTTCTCACTCACTATGAACTAACGGCACACACCAACCTATATTCTTCTCCAAATATGCAAGGCTTATTTCTACCATACCATTCTTCCCTATATCTTTACATGACTAAATGAAACTTACCATACTAGTATATCCCTGCATTTCATAATCAGTTCCATAATAATAGCAAGTTTAACATTATGTTGTTACCCACAAGGTATGTGTTAGCTTAAAACATCGTTAGTAGTAAAGAAATGACTCAAAATATATGTCATTTGTGCAAACTGTTAATAATTCCCATAGAAATTTTCTCTATACACTTCACAACAACCTGCACAGTGTAGAAAGTGAAAAAGGTATTATTTTCATTCACTGATTAAGCAAACAGATTTACAGAAGTCAAATAATTTATCAAAGACTATATGGCTAGTAAGCAGTGACACAGGGTGAGAGTTTAACTCACCCATTTTGAAATATAGTCCAGTCCCCTTATCATTTGTTAAAAATGACACACTGAAAACTTTTACTTTTGAAAGGCAGAAAATTTGAAGATTCTTGTCTCCAGTACTGAATAACTATGAAGTAATGGGTAAACATGAACTCTCACTATTCTGTAATTCCTAAACAAAAATGACTATAATATTCCAGTGATTTCCAATGATTCACAATTGGAAAATGCTTAAATACCTTCAGATTAAAAACTGTCATGTTACAAATTCTTCATATTTGTATATTCATTCATTTATTCAACAGATAATTAATGAGAACCTCCCCCATGTTAGGCACTGTACTAAGTTCTGTGAATATAGCAATGAATAAGACTCAGAAGCTTTCTATTAATTTGGAAAATAGAAGGAAATTACTGTCCCTACAACAAATTTGGGTAGTGTGAATTTTAGTGAATATTGATATTATAGCACAAATGTTCTATAATAAAACAAATGTGCCATAATAAAACCCAAACTTCTCTATAGAAGACCATGTAAACCTTTCCTTCCAATAGATTATTAAATTCTAAAAGTAGTAAGTATCTAAATAATGCTAATTTGCTTCTCTTTATGAAAAACCTAATAGAAAAAATTAAGCCACTAAATATTTCATTTTATCCAACTAACACTTACAAATTATTTAAGATTTCTTATGTATGTTAGACATTCTACCAAAATTCTTTTTTTTTTTTTTTAAGATTTTATTTATTTATTTGACAGACAGAGATCACAAGTAGGCAGAGAGGCAGGCAGAGAGAGAGGAAGGGAAGCAGGGTCCCTGCAGAGCAGAGAGCCCGATACGGGGCTTGATCCCAGGATCTTGGGATCATGACCCGAGCTGAAGGCAGAGGCTTTAACCCACTGAGCCACCCAGGGGCCCCTCTACCAAAATTCTTTTGAGCATGTACAATATACCAGGAACCATTTAAGGATTCTAAACTTTGATGAAAACATTTTACCTCTATTTGTGAGACAATTAAGAAACAGTATGTCACTTATGACTAATATATACAAAATCATTGTTCTTTTTGGACTGGTCTTAAATGCAATATTCATGGCTTCTTCCATACATGTTCTAATTTTATTTCCCCTTATCTATTCTACCATTTTGTATACACATAAGACATATCCAAGACTTACCTTATCCAGGAAGTATTTTCTGATGACTCTCCTGTCAATCTCACTTTTTGAGCTTCACCTGCACATAAATTATTATCTATATATTGCTCCATATTTTTATATGTACATCTACTTGTATAACTTGTTTTCTTATCTATAAAATGGAAAAAATAATAATAACTATAGCTCCTAGTTGCTTTGTGGATAAACTTGCATATATATACTGTACATATTAGCATGATAACAGCTTAATAAATCTTACTGATATTTTCATTGTTGTTGCTTTTGTTAGCAGGAATAAATAAGTGTAAACTAATTGATTAGGTCAGTCTCATTCAGTGGTTAATGAAAACTGGTCTTTTGCAATTATGTTTGATAATACTAGTAACTTCATTTTCTTTTATCTCTTTATTATAACTTAATCACAAATTCCAAATTTTCTATCAGTAAACTGAATAATTTAAAAATGAAAGTAACTCTTTTACTAAATATTATAAATTAATAATATCCTACTTCTTGTAGATTCTCACTTAATTAAATTCACAAAATAGACACCAAATGTGATATGTGTAGTTTTATATTGTAGCTAAAACCAAACTGGGAACTACCTTGCAATTTATTCTGAATCCTCAATAAGGTTTCCTTGGAGGTTGCCAACCTAAAAACTCACTAACCCTAACATATTTAAAATAAATGAAGAGTCAGGAAAGATTTTGTAGCAAGTATGAAGGCCTATTTGGCTGGTAAATTTTTTCCATCTGCCAATTTACAGAATCTCAAACTTTCTTCCAAAAAAACACCATTCTTTTGGTTTCCTGAGCACAAACCATAAATCAAATTAGAAATCCCGAGTGTTCTTATTGTTTGTTGGCCAAATCAAGTATATCTCCTAATTTAGTCATCTTTTTCCTTGCCACTTACATTATTTCCAAGACTAAAAAAATTTTTGAGCAAAAGTCCTGATGGCCCCTCTTGTGGATTTCTCATAATAAAAAAGTGCGTAGTAATATGATGTGGGGATGTTCGTGCTCGCTTCGGCAGCACATATAATATGATGTGGGGATGTTCTGTCACAAAATCATCATAATGACATAAACATCAATATGAATATACTATGAAAATGAATGACTACATGATGAGTTAAAAAACATGATTATCATTGATATACTTAAACTGTACAAAGGCAAGGCAGTAATCCAAAGTAGAGGTATTTTTAGACACAAAGAACAAGACTGTCAAATTCAGAATGACCCTCCAAATAACAAAATAGTTAAAAAAATTTGTCTTCATCTACAGTTTCAACTTCCATTATCAACTTACTCAGTTCCTATGGTACATACGACATAATTCTACTCTCACCAAGGAATTGTTATGGCAGAAGGGAATTTGAACTATGACACAAACATTTGGCATTACTGAACCAAGAAAAAAAAAAAAACTGGCTAAAGTAAAGATTGCCTCTCCCACTCAAATCACATACTTCCCTAAATCCACTTTAGCCTGTCATGGCACTTGGCCACTTAGATTTAAAAATTGTGACCACTTAAGAGATAAGACATAAAGCTATCTTGGACAAAGAGAATTACATTTACTCTGCCCATGAGAAATAGTAAAACAAAGAAAGAGTAAACAAGGGAATTCAAATACTTTCTCTAAAGCATGGCAAAGATGCTGTTTTAATTTCATTAACATGATCAATTTCATTTTAATTTAATTTTGGAGTTTGTATCAGAGTTATAATAGGACTAGGAACATGTATAATAAAACTAATAATACACACAATTCAAGTATGAGATTATTTCAGAAAATATGTCTATAACCAAAATTGCTGTCATAAACTTGGATTATATATTTTAATTCTGTTTATTTTACAAAGTGCTTCCTTCATCTCCTAATTTCATGTGTCCATTCCTAGCTCCTAGCTCAAAAACAAATATGCACATATTCATAATAAAGTGAGGTTAAGAAACCATTCATGTCAGGAGGAGTTTTTTCCTTAATACTATGGCACTTACCTTTAATAGACATATTTTTAGCTTAAATTTAAAAGAGTAAAAACTCACATGATTTTGGGCTTGCTTCAGCAGCACATACATTTTAAAAAATTATTTCAAAGTTTTGTCAATTTATTTCATACATCCAACTCATTAAAATTATATTTTACAGGCTTCACCACCAGAAAAATACAAGGTATCAAAAGACACACACAAATGGAGAACAAGACACAGACATTGCTAACAATAATCCAGTGAAATAGTCTCTGTTGGTGCAAAGAGGAGCATGATGGTGGAGAAGTAGGAGACCTAAATATAATCAGGTCTCAGGAGTTCAGCTAGATAGTTATCAAACCATTCTGAACACCTACAAACTCAACAGGAGAGAGAAGAAAAGAGCAGCAATTCTGGAACAGAAAATTCACTACTTTCTGGAAGGTAGGACATGCAGAGAAGTGAAGCCTAGGCAACATATGAGAAGATAGAGGCAACATACCAGAAGATAGACCGCCTGGGGAGCAGCCAGCTCCTGGCAAGTGAGACAGCAGTGGAGCACAAAATCAGAACTTTCAGAAGTCTGCTCCACTGAAGGACATCACTTCAGAGGCTAAGTGGGAGGAGGAACCCTGATGGTGACAGTGTGGTCGAAGGACCCTTGGGGTCACAGAAAGACCGGGGATGCCTGAGTGTGGCAGAGCTCCCAGGTATCGGAGCAGGGAAGCCGGCTGCAGAGATGGAGCCAGGAGTGCGCTCTCAGCTGGGGGTTACCTTAAACTGTGAAGCCACTGCTCTTCCAGCATGGACTCCACAAAGAGAAGATCCAGAGAGATCCACTCCTTCCTCTGGGAGAAGCAGCACAGAGGCATGCTGTAGGAATCTGCTGGATTTGGAGACTCCAAATGGGGCCATGCACCAGAGATAGAAATGCTGGGTCACAGGCTGGGCGAGCTCAGAGTGCAGCAAGAGACCAGGGAGATGGGAGGGATTTACTGCTTTTTTCTGAAGGTACATCGAGGAGTGGAGCCCTAAGCTCTCAGCTCCTATAGGGCCAGAGGTTGGGAGGCCGCCAGGTTCATTCCCGTCCTCCAAAGCTATACAGAAAGCTTTCATAGAACAAAAGATACCGAGCAAAACCAGATTGCTTAGCCTGGCCCTTGGCAAGTGTGGTGCAATTCCAACTCAGGCAAAGACATTTGAGAATCACTGCAACAGGCCCCTCCCCCAGAAGATCAGCAAGAATGTCCAGCTAAGACCAAGCTCACCAATCAATGAGAACTACAGAACTCCAGAGCTTGGGAAGAATAACACATAGAATTCAGGGCTTTTTTCCCATAATCTTTTAGTCTTTCAAAGTTAAATTTTTTAAATTTTGTTTTTTTCTTATTCTATTTTTAAAATTTTTCCTCTGTCCTATTTTAACATTAACTATTTTATGTTATCAATACCTTTAAAAAATTTTTTTTCATTTTTATTGTTATAATCATATTTTATCCCTTCATTGTATTTAACCTATTTTTTGTATACATAAAGGTTGTTTTTCTTTAAAATTTTGGGATATAGTTTCTTTTAATAGATCAAAATAAATCCGAAATCTAGCACATGGCTTTGTTCTAGTCTCCAGTTTGATCACATTCTTTCCTCTTTTTTTAATTCATTTTTCAACCAACTTCTTATCCATTCCTTTTCTAGAATCTTTTTAAATTTTTATCTTTACAGTAATATTCCATCCCTTCATTGTGTTTATCCTTATTTTTGAATATATATGTTTTTCTTTCTTTAAAATTTTGGGAGGTAGTTTTTTCTAGCAAACAAAAATACACCTAAAATCAAGTGTGTGGCTCTGTTCTATTCGCCAGTCTAATATATATATATATATATATATATATATATATATATATATATATTCATATATATATATATATTCTTTTTTTCCCCCTTACTTCTCCCCCCAGTTTCAGGTCTCTACTGATTTGGTTAGTATATATTTTTCTGGGGTCACTGCTGCTCTTTTATATATTGTTCTCTCATTCACTTATTCTTATCTGGATAAAATGACAAGGCAGAACCACTCACCTCAAAAAAAAAAAAAAAAAAAGAACAAGAGGCAGTACCAACAGCTAGGGACCTCATCAATATGGACATTAGTAAGATGACAGAACTAGAGTTCAGAATGATTATCAAGGTGCTAGCTGGGCTCAAACAAAAGCATGGAAGATACTAGAGAATCCCTTTCTGGAGAAATAAAAGCCCTTCCTGGAGAAATAAAAGAACTAAAATCTAACCAAGTTGAAATTTAAAAAGCTATTAATGAGGTGTAATTAAAAAAATGGAGGCTCCTACTTCTAGGATAAGTGAGGCAGAAGAGAGAATTAATGATATAGAAGACCAAATGATGGAGAATAAAAATGCTGAGCAAAAGAGAGACAAACAACTACTGGACCATGAGGGGAGAATTCAAAAGATAAGTGATACCATAGACAAAACAATATTAGAATAATTAGGATCCCAGGAAAAGAAAGGGGGAGGGAAAGGTATATTGGCGCAAATTATAGCAGAGAATTTCACTAATTGGGCAAAGGGAACAAGCATCAAAATCCAGGAGACACAGAGAACCCCCCCTAAATCAATAAAAATAGGTCCACACCCTGTCATCTAATAGCAAAACTTGTAAGTTTCAGTGACAATGAGAAAATCCTGAAAGGAGCTAGGACAAGAGGTCTGTAACATATAACAGTAGAAATATTAGATTCGCAGCAGACCTATTCACAGAGACTTGGCAGGTCAGAAAGGACTGGCATGATATATTCAGAGCATTAAATGAGAAAAATATGCAGCCAAGAATACTATATCCAGCTAGGCTGTCATTGAAAATAGGAGAGATAATAAGCTTCCAGGACAAACAAAAATTAAAAGAATTTGTAAACACCAAACCAGCCCTACAGGAAATAGTGAAAGGGGTCCTCTAAGCAAAGAGAGAGCCTAAAAGTAACAGATCAGAAAGGAACAGAGACAATATACAGTAACAGTCCCCTTACAGGCAATACAATGACACTAAATTCATATCTTTCAAAAGTTACCCTGAATGTAAATAGGCTAAACGCCCCAATCGAAAGACACAGGGTATCAGAATGGATAAAAAAAAAACAAGACCATCGATATGCTGTCTATAAGAAATTCATTTTAGACCCAATGGAACTCAAAAGAAGGCTGGGGTGGCAATTCTCATATCAGATAAATTAGATTTAAAGCCAAAGACTATAATAAGAGATGAGGAAGAACACTATATCATACTCAACGGGTCTGTGCAACAAGAAGATCTAACAATTGTAAATATCTATGCCCCTAACATGGGAGCAGCCAATTATATAAACCAATTAATAACAAAATCAAAGAAACACATCGACAATAATAAAATAATAATAGGGGACTTTAACACCCCCCCCTCACTGAAATGGACAGATCATCTAAACAAAAAATCAACAAGAAAATAAAGGCTTTAAATGACACACTGGACATCACAGATATATTTAGAACATTCCATCCCCAAAATACAGAATACACTTTCTTCTCTAGTGCACATGGAACATTCTCCAGAATAGATCACATCCTGAGTCACAAATCAGGTCTCAAACAGTACCACAAGATTGGAATCATTCCCTGCATATTTTCAGACCACAATGCTCTGAAGCTAGAACTCAATCACAAGAGGAAATTTGGAAAGAACCCAAATACATGGAGACTAAACAGCATCCAACTAAAGAATGAATGGGTCAACCAGGAAATTAAAGAAGAATGTAAAAAAAATCATGGAAACAGATGAAAATGAAAATACAACTGTTCAAAATCTTTGGGACACAGAATAGGCGGACCTGAGAGGAAAGTATATAGCAGTACAAGCCTTTCTCAAGAAACAGGAAAGGTCTCAAGTACACAACCTAACTCTACACCTAAAGGACCTGGAGCAAGAACAGCAAAGAAAGCCTGAATCCAGCAGGATAAGAGAAATAATAAACATCAGAGCAGAAATCAATGAAATAGAAACCAAATAAACAGGAGAATAGATCAAGGAAACTAGGAGCTGATTCTTCGAAAGAATTAAGAAGACTGATAAACCCCTAGCCAGAATTATCAAAAAGAAAGGAGAAATGACCCAAATTAATAAAATCAAAGAAAGAGGAGAGATCATAACCAACACCAAAGAAATACAAACAATTATAAGAACATATTATGAGCAACTCTACGCCAACAAATATGACAATCTGGAAGAAATGGATGCATTCCTAGAGACATATAAACTACCAAAACTGAACCGGGAAGAAATAGAAAACCTAAACAGACCCATAACCAGTAAGGAAACTGAAGCAGTCATCAAAAACATCCCAACAAACAAGAGCCCAGGGCCGGATGGCTTCCCAGAGGAACTTAAAGAAGAATTAATACCTATTCTCCTGAAACTGTTCCAAAAAATAGAAATGGAAGGAAAACTTCCAAACTCGTTTTATGAGGCCAACATTACCTTGATCCTAAAACCAGACAAAGACCCCATCAGAAAGAATTATAGACCAATATCCTTGATGAACACAGATGCGAAAATTCTCACCAAAATACTAGCCAATAGGATCCAACAGAACATTAAAAGGATTATTCACCACGACCAAGTGGGATTTATTCCTGGGCTGCAAGGTTGGTTCAACATCTCCAAATCAATCAATGTGATACAGTACACATTAGTAAAAGAAAGAACAAGAACCAGATGATACTCTCAATAGATGCAGAAAAAGCCTTTGATAAAGTATAGCATCCTTTCTGGATCACAACTCTTCAATGTGTAGGCATAGAGAGTGCATACCTCAATATCATCAAAGCCATCTATGAAAAACCCACAGAAAATATCATTCTCAAATGGAGAAAAACTGAGAGATTTCCCCTAAGGTCAGGAACAGCAGGGATGTCCACTATCACCACTGCCATTCAACATAGTACTAGAGGTCCTAGTCTCAGCAATTAGACAACAAAAGGAAATAAAAGGCATCCGAATAGGCAAAGAAGAAGTCAAACTTTCACTCTTTGCAGATGATATGATACTTTATGTGGACAACCCAAAGACTCCACTCCAAAACTGCTAGAACTCATACGGGAATTCAGTAAAGTCTCAGGATATAAAATCAATGCACAGAAACACCAAGACAGAAGAAAGAGATATTAAGGAGTCGATCCCATTTACAATTGCACCCAAAACCATAACATACCTAGGAATAAACCTAACCAAAGAGGCAAAGAATCTGTACTCAGAAAACTATAAATTACTCATGAAAGAAACTAAGGAAGACACAAAGAAATGGGAAAAGGTTCGATGTGCATGGATTGGAAGAACAAATATTATGAAAATGTCTATGCTACCTAAAGCAATCTACACATTTAATGCAATCACTATCAAAATACCATTTTTTTTTCAAAGAAATGGAACAAATAATCTCAAAATTTATATGAAACCGGAAAAGACCCCAAATAGCCAGAGGAATGTTGAAAAAGATAAACAAAGCTGACAGCATCACAATTCCAGACTTCAAGCTCTATTACAAAGCTGTAATCATCAAGAGAGTATGGTACTGGCACAAAAACAGACGCACGGGTCAATGGAACAAAATAGAGAGCCCAGAAATGGAACCTCAACTCTATAGTCAACTAATCTTCGACAAAGCAGGAAAGAATGTCCAGTGGAAAGAAAAACAGTCTCTTCAACAAATGGTGTTTGAAAAATTGGACAGCCACATGCAGAAGAATGAAACTGGACCATTCGCTTACACCACACACAAAAGTAGACTCAAGATGGATGAAAGACCTCAGTGTGAGACAGGAGTCCATCAAAATCCTTGAGATCACAGGCAGCAATGTCTTTGACCTCAGTCGCAGCAACTTCTTCCTAGAAACAATGCTAAAGGCAAGGGAAGCAAGGACAAAAACGAACTATTGGGACTTCATCAATATCAAAAGCTTTTGCACAGCAAAGGAAACAGTCAACAAAACCAAAAGAAAACTGACAAAGATATTCGCAAACGACATTATCAGATAAAGGGCTAGTATCCAAAATATATAAAGAACTTATCAAACTCAAACCCAAAGAACAAATAATCAATCAAGAAATAGGCAGAAGACATGAACAGACATTTCGGCAAAGAAGACATCCAAATGACCAACAGACACATGAGAAAGCGCTCCATATCACTGGGCATCAGGGAAATACAAATTGAAACCACGGTGAGATACCACCTCACACCAGTGAGAATGGCTAAAATTAACAAGTCAGGAAAACGGCAGATGTTGGCAAGGATGTGGAGAAGGAGAGCCCTTCTACACTGGTTGGTGCAGCCACTTTGGAAAACAGTATGGAGGTTCCTCAAAAAGTTGAAAATAGAGCTACCCTATGACCCATCAGTCACACTACTGGGGTGTTTACCCTAACGATACAAATGTAGGATGGCACCTGGGTGGCTCAGTCGGTTAAGCGCCTGCCTTTGGGTCAGGTCATGATCCCAGGGTCCTGGGATCGAGTCTCCACATCGGGCTCCCTGCTCAGTGAGGAGCCTACTTCTAACCAGCCTGCTAACTAGTTATCCTCAAAAGAGCACTGATCTCAGCAAGTAGGAGAACTGCATTCTGTTCTTGGTTGTGACGTGTCATCAAACCTCTCTACAATTATGTCAAATGAGGACTGCTATTCTTTTCCCTTTGTTTATTTCAAAAGCATGTTTCATAAGAATGGGAGGCATGCAATATGAAAAAGACAAGTAAACAATAGGTCCCCACTTCCCAGACCCAGTGGGCAGGTGGCTAGCCCTAAAGACCCATGTTTTTCAGTTCTTTTCGTAGGGACAATATTTCATACCTTTCTTGTTTAGCATTTAGTATCTTTTATTTATATGCATTTTTATCACTTTCAAGGACCCCCTCTTCCAATTAATTCAAGCCAATGACACCATAATAACATTTATCACTTGCTCAACTTCTATCTTGCTGGGAAATTGCAATTTATTAGGGATTTTAAGTTCCAACCAAATATTGATGCAGCTGCTCCCTGAAGTTTTAGGATATGTTAAAATTGTGTGCTTTGGAGAATCAACATTGAAGGTGTTCAGCCTTTTTATAGCTGCTTTCCTTCCATGTCTCAATGCACTTTTATTTAGCTTTACACTTTTTTAAGTAAGCTCTATACCCACCATGGGGCTTGAACTCACAAACCGGAGATCAAGAGCCACATGATCTACTCGCTGAGTCAGCCAGATGTCCCAATTTAGCTTTATACTTTATTTTTAATTTATTTTTTTTAAAGATCTTATTGACTTATTTGAAACAAAGAGAATGAGAGGGAGGAGGGGCAGTGGGAGAAGGAGAAACAGACTCCCATGTTGAGCAGAGAGTCAGACGTGGGCTCATTCCCAGGATAGTGAGATCATGACCTGAGCTGAAGGCAAACACCCAACTGAGCCACCCAGGCACTCCTATTTTATTTATTTAAAGATTTTGTTTATTCATTTGAGAGAGAGAGAGAGCATGCACAAGCAGTGGGAGACAGAAAAGCAGACCCCCTGTTCAGCAGGGAGTCCAAAATTGGGCTTGTGGTGCTCCATCCCTGGATGTTGACTGAGGTTACGACCTGAGCCAAAGGCAGATGCTTAAAGGACTGAGCCACCCAGGCACCCTAGCTTTATATTTTAAATGAAGATATCACATACTCTTCAGGAGTACTAAGATTTCTAATGAGATAGCTTCTACTGCAGATTAGGACTCACTAAGTAGGTTTGGCATAGAGTTTGCTAAGGGGTGCAGTAGGGGTGAAGGTAAAAGAGGAGAATGTTAAATAAATAATAAAGGCATAATTAATAGAATTTACTGCATTCAAAATTTTCTATAAAACTACTCTGTGTCATAATTACTTGAACAAAAATTAGACAAGATGACTTTGTAAAAAATTAATGAAATTGCAGATTTTAAGGCAATATTATATTTGTAAGTCAGAAGCAGTTTCCTTATTTTATTCATACAGTGAGAGTTTACCATTACAAAGCACTGTGATGTAGTTCTTTAACCCAGAGACCTAAGAAAATAGTGAATGTTGTTAGAGTTCAGAGCAGGAAGAGAATATGACCTTGAAACAATTCCAAATTTACTTATTTCATATATTAAAGTTGCTAAAAATATACCCTTAATGATGTATCTTTTTTCTAAGACATTGTGTATTTTTTAATTATTTACTTTTGCTCATCTAATACCCCTTTAAAGTGAGCTTTTGTTGCGTGTCATTATCTCCTCTACCATGTAAGCCCTTCTAAGAACTTAGTGAATTCTGTTGATCCTCAGTGATGATTTGCAGATAAAGATTATAATGTATTCAACCAAATAGAGTGGCATCAACTCTTTTGGGACAATCTAGAAGTGATTCAGTTGGCCTATGAATATAAATTTCTTAATGAAAGAGGGGAACTTGGTCTTAAAAACAAAGACTACAGGCTAGAGGGAAAAAAATTTAGTAAGAACAAGATGGCTTAAAATAGTTTATACAAACATGAAATGAGTTTTGTTTGGATTCTAAATTTGCAGTGACTTTACAACCCATTCTACTCCAAAATTCCTCTTTATAAGATGTACAATTATGCTGAATGTCTCAGTATTCCAAAGACACTCAAATAGCTACTATCATCCACCTTAAAAAAATTGTTTTAAATATATACATAAATTTGGTACTCAAAGTTCAGTACCAATACCACTTCATAGAACCAGGCACCTCAGTTTCAACCTACAACTCCCAAATTGTTTCCGTTTCTACACCACTGCAACTAACAATCCTGCCAGACTGCACAAAACCATTCAGTGGTTTTGTCTGATGTGGAAAAAAGTCCATGAGGGACTAGGAGGTGCCACCAAATTCATGCCAGGATAAAGATCTAAGTTAGTTGGGCTAGAAATTGGTGCCTTAACCCAATGTATCACCTTATTTCCATTCTCTATCTTTTTGAGTAAAAATTATTTTTACCATGGTAATTTTGTATTTATCAATCATACCAAAAACTGCTTTGTATGAAGGAATGCTAGTGTACCTGAAGGAATCATTCTGGTAGGTTTTTGGAAGAGTTCATTTTTCTAACGTTAAAACTTAGGTTGCATAGTGATCAACAGGGGACTGTGGTTGGCTGAGGAGAACAGGAAGTTAGCCTGTGAGGACATCTGAGTTCTAGTTCTGCTGCCACCAGTAACTAATTATAATCTCTTTGGCAAGTCCTCACACTGCCATAATTTTCCCACACTGGCTCCCAATTTCACAGCATTGCCAGGAAAGCCAAACGAAATATTCCAAATGAACAGAAAAGTACTTGATGAACTTAATAAATTAATAACTTAATTTCATTGTTTTTTTTTAACCCAGAGAGAATTCTATCAGTAAATATTATCTGTCATCCAAAAAAAAAAAATTATCCAAGGCTAAGTACTACTCTGAGACTGTTTCCTTAAAAACCAAATTATAAATCTAGAAAAGTAAACACGGCTCAAAATCATATTCTATAAATACTTATTATATTAATTCAATGATGAAAAATAGAGCTTGAAGAGTACTCCCTCTGTTTCAGATGACAGTTGCCATAACAGCAGGAATTACTAGGCTCAATTCTTCCAATCACAATTTCTCCTCTCTTGGTAACCTTTTACTGACTTCAGAAGAGATTTTTGTCTTCAGTGCCGGGGGGTGAGGTGGGGGGAGACAAAGAGAACTCAGTCTACAATTTTCACTCCAGGAGAGAAGTCTCTTATGAATGTGATTTTAAAACCAAATAACGCTATCCTATTTCAGTAGAGAAGTTTTTTTAAAAGGGAAGTTTTAAATTACGCTGAATAAAAATAATTTTTTTCTGAAAATTTGGCATCAAAGAATGTAGAAGGAATACATAATAAACCCCAGTTTGTTCAAAACTCAAAAGGTAAAATTAAAACAACCAGCATCTTTCCATGGTATTTCATAAAGATGTACCCAAGTCAAGGCAGGAGCCTGCCAGAATTTCTGATTCATCATGTATTAAATTATATTCAAAGTAATTTTCATGTTAAGTACTAATTGTAGTCTAGCTCTGTAAATGCATACTAAATTATGGATAAAAATATTATAAATTCTCATGTAAATGAAATCCCTAATTCTCCATCTTTTTGGAGAAAAATAGAGATTAATATGTTACTAATAGAAACATACACGGCCTCAAAAGCTGGTATGCCTATTTTTCTATATTTAAGTCAATATAAAACACTAAAATGGTTTGATCTATGGGAAACAGGTTGTAGTATGAGCTCCAAATTCTTTTTTTTTTTTTCAATTCTTAAATTTTAATTCCAGTATAGTTAGTATAAAGTGTTATGTTAGTTTCAGGTATTTAATATAGTGATTCAATAGTTCTACATATTACTCAGTGCTCATCATAACAAACTCTTTCATGCTTGGAAAGTTACATATCCCTTATGCCTACGCTGCAAATGTTATTCTGGCAAATTTTAAAGTTAGCACTAGCAAAGTAAAAGAAAATTTTAGCACTAATATGAATTTTTTAAATCCTCATCTTTTCCCCCCAAAGTGATACATTCAGGTAAAAAAATGCAAAGTATATTCTTATTTCATTTCAGACTGATACTTCTTCTTCTTTTTGGCAGTGAGTGTTTCAACATCTTGAAAATGCATTTGAGCTTCTTTTATTATTGACTCCTTTCATCAAATCTAAAAGGGGGTTAAACATAATGCACAAAATGCAAATAATTTTTGGAAGCATTTCTTAGTGGACTTCTATGCTGTAACATATTCAATTAAGGATAAGAGACTTTTAAGTAATCTTTAGGGAAAGCGACCTGCCAAACAATACAATGTTCATGGTAAGAAAATTATCTTTGGGATTTGTAATTTCAAATCAAAATAAATCATCAACTTCAAAAAGAATGATTTCTGTGTCAAATAGAAATGTTAACATTGTGAAAAGCTTGTACCTATGAATCATTTAAAAATCATCCCAGGATATTTTAACTTGATCTAAGCCATAACTGGAAATTTTCAGAGCCAATTGTGAGCTACCTTTATGGTCTATTTTGAATTTAGAAAAACTGAAGTGCAAAAATCACATAAAGATATGATAAGGAGTCTGGTGTTCTGAGCTCCTGTCACCTTGCCAAACACAGTTCACCATCTAAGAAGCCAACCTTTCTGTGTTTGTTAAGGGGCATTGATATCCTCCATTTGACTGCAGGACATGGTTCTTTCTCTCTCTTCAAATATTGATGTCAAAGGCTTTTGGCTAAGTATAAGGACAATTTTTCCCTGGAGAAACTACAGCTGTGAAAGTTGACCTCAGTCTTTTAAGACCAAAAGATTCTGTCTGGGAAAATGACTTACTGATTATCACAGTTAGCCAGAATAAAAGGCCTCAGTCTTCAGAGATTCTTCACTGAATAACTGCTCTCTTTTAGTATTCTTAATATATCATAAAGCACCGCCATATTGCACAACTCCAGAGGATAACATTCATAGAGAGTACAATGAGGGTATGCTCTCTGGCATTTTGAAATTTAGCCTTGGTAATGCCATCATCAGTAAAGCTTTCTTGCTTCCTTGTTAATTTCCTACTTATGAAAACTGGACTTATTTAATGATATAGTCTGCTTATCATATATATGCTCCCTAGATCAGATCACCTTACCAGTTTATAGTTCTTGCCAGCCTGATAAAGATCTATACTCTTATATATAACCTATAACACCTATTCCTCCCTTTCAAAAAGGGATTTTCCTTGCTCAAGGCAGAGACAGAGAAAAATTCTGCTTAACTTCTACTGAAATAAAAAAACTGATCATCTACAGTAAATACTATGATGTCATAGAAAGATCACTCACAGGAGTGAGGAGATCTACCATTTGTTACTTGTATGCCTCAGATCACTCGTCTATAAGTTAGGGTAAATAATATAACTGTCTTAACCATTTCACAGAACTACTATAATAATTACCAGAAAATATGCCAAAGTGCTCTAAAAGTTGAAACCCAGTATGTAAACATTATTTTGCAAATAGGTAAACTTTTAATGGAAAATTCTTCTCCATATCAACTGAACACAGCAATATTAAATTATTTGGAACAGAATTTCTACGGGTTCCTTTATTTAAAGGACCATATTTAGGGTGTCTTTTTTCAGATGAATTTTTTTTTTTTAAATATAAAATTAGCTCTGGGATGCCTGGGTGGCTCAGTTGGCTAAGCCTGTGGCTTTGGCTCAGGTCATGTTACTGAAGTCCTGGGAAGGAGCCCCACATCAGGCTCCCTATTCAGTGAGGGGTCTGCTTTTCCCACTCCCACTGCCCCTTCTCCCTGGCTTGTGCTTGCTCTCTCACTCTCTCAAATAAATTTTAAAAAATCATTTTAAAAAATTAGCTTAATTATGAATTAGAGAAGCATGTGATGTAATTTCTGTCTACAAGGTAAAATAAAAGTTATTAGACTATAATACACAACAGTGTCTTTGCCTGCTAATTTTTTCACTTAGGTACAGACTCTTTAACAGTTCAGAGATTTCATACAATACCTGTATAGTTTCAGGGAATGAGCGTTCCTATATAATTAATTGTTAGCAGATACAATTCTGGTTCTGTTTTTGAATTTTATGGTCATCAGATAAAACCCAAGCATCACTTTTGATGGCACATCATAGTTGATGCATGGAGTGATCAACTAAACTTAAAAAAAATCCATTTGTTCCAGTTTTAAACCCAATCATTTTATCAGATGTCAGATAAACTTGCTTCTAAAACTAACCTGCAAAAAACACAGCTAACCTGGTAAATGCAATCTCCCCAGAGACAAAGGGATCCAAAACATTTAGTGTTACATAAAGGTAGAAGTGAGAATTATTATTCTAAGAACACTACATCAATTAACTTACCAATGGTAATGTTAAAAAGTTTGGCAGGCTATACAAGTACCATTTATATCTTTTCATTCTGATTATGTCTTAAAATAGTTAAAAGGAAGGAGGAAAAAGTGAAAGAGAGAAGAAAACACTTAATATAAAAATTCTACCAAATCTACCAATGATCCAGGCCAAGAGTATATGAACCAAGAAGTTAGTCACAACACCTTAGTCAGCTGAGTAAAATGTGTTGTCAACCACTATTGATTTTTTTTGGCCTTGTGGATTTATACTCCAAAAACTATAACTCTGTTATATAAGATATGAGATTACCTGCTATATAGGATATGTGAGACTCTTATATAACTAGTATGTCCACTATAGTCTACTTTCATCAAAATCCATGCTCCTAAATCTATTCTCCTAATGATCCCATATTCTCACAAATTGGGCATAGATTTAAAATGTAGATTATTCTAGGTGTTAAATCAGTAAAGTCTAAATTCATTACATCTTACTACTGTTCTTACAGTTAATACAAGTTCCAGAGTTGTCCTCTGATCCCCTACCATGTCCAGCCATATAGTTGCTCTATTCTATAAATATTGTTGTTTCTGATAACTTTGAGAGGAAAAAAATGAAAGAAAATAAATTGCAGAAGTTTATCCAAAGGGCATGGAAAACAACCAAGACAGACTCTCTCCTTTCTATGCTTCCATTCCAAGAGAAAGTAGTGGGAGTATGGGGAGACTCTTTTAACATAGGCCAATTAACAGGGCACCTGGCTGGCTCAGTCAGAGGAACATGCAACTCTTGATTTCGGGGTTGGGAGTTCAAGTCCCATGTTACGTGTAGACATAACTTAAAATAAATAAATAATTAATTAATTAAATAGAGGCCAACTAATATATGAGCCAGGACAAGGGGACAGAGAATAATGTGTGACATCAGACTCCTTCAAATATTACAAAGATAATCACAGAAGTGAGACATTAGTACTAACAAATGAATGTAGTAAAGTTATAGGATAAAAAATATACAGAAATTGGGTGTTTTTCTACACAATGAAGTAGCAGAAAGAGAAATTAAGAAAATAATCCCATTTACATCTGCACCCAAAAAAATAAAATAAAACACCTAGGAATAAATTTAACCAAGGAGGTGAAAGACCTGTACTCTGAAAACTATAAGACAACGATGAGAGAAACTGAAGAAACAGAAACAAATGGAAAGATACATCAATATATCGTGCTTATAGATTGAAATAAATAACATTGTTAAAATGTCCATACTACCCACAGCCATCTACAGATTCAATGCAATTCCTATCAAAACACCAATAGTGTTTTTCATGGAATCAGAATAAGTAACACTAATTTGTATGGAACCACAAAAGACCTTGAATAGCTAAAGCAATCTTGTAAAAGAAGAACAAAGCTAGAGGCATCACAGTCCCAGATTTTAAGATACACAACAAAGCTAACGTAATGAAAACAGTGTGAAACTGGCACCAAAATAGACACAAAGATCAATGAAAACAGGAGAGAGCACTCAGAAATAAACTCACATTAATAGGGTCAATTAACCTATGACAAAGGAGGCAAGAATATGAAGTAGGGAAAATCTCTTCAATAAATCGTGTTGGTAGAACTGGACAGCTATGTTTAAAAGAATGAAACTGGACAACTGTCTTACACCAAACACAAAAATAAACTCAAAAGAGATTCAAGAATTAAATGTGAGACCTGAGACCATAAAACTCCTGAAAGAAAACATAGACAGTAATCTCTTGGTCATCATCCTTAGCAACATATTTGCAGATACGTCTCCTAGGCAAGGCAAAAACAAAAATAAACTATTAGGACTACATCCAACTGAAAAGTTTTTGTGCAGAAAAGGAAAACATTGACAAATAAAAAAAGCAACCTGAATGGAAAAAAATAGTTGCAAATGAAATACCTGATAAGAGGTTAATATCCAAAATATATAAAGAACTTATACAATTCAATACCCAAACAACAAATAATCTAATTTAAACATGGGCAGAGGACCTGAATAGACATTTTTCCAAAGAGGACAGATTGCCAACAGACCTGTAAAAGATGCTTAATACCACTAATCACAAGGAAATGCAAATCAAAACCACAGTGAGATACCACCTCACACCAACCAGAATAGCTAGTGTCGAAAAGACAAAAAACAAGTGTTAGGATGTAGAGAAAAAGTAATCCTTACGAACCTCTGGTAGGAATGTAAATTGGTGCAATAATTGTGAAAAGCAGTACTGAGGTTCCTCAAGAAAATAAAAATACACATGCCAGTGGCACCTGGGTGGCTCAGTGGGCTAAGCCTCTGCATTTGGCTCAGGTCATGATGCCTGGGTCCTGGGATCGAGCCCCGCATCAGGCTCTCTGCTCAGCAGGAAGCCTGCTTCCCCACCCCCCTCCACCTCCTCCCTCTCTGCCTACTTGTGATCTCTGTCAAATAAATAAATAAAATCTTTTTAAAAATAGATATGCCATATGATCTAGTAATTCCACCACTGGGTATTTACTCAAAACAAAAACACTAGTTCAAAAAGGTATATGTACCCCTATATTTTTTGCAGCATTATTTACAATAGCCACGATATGGAAGCCATCAATATATGAATGGCTAAAGAAGATATGGTATATATATGCAATGGAATATTAGTCATAAAAAAAGAATTGGACCTTGTCATTTTCAACAACATGGATGGACCATAATAGGGTATTATATTAACTGAAATAAGTTAGACACAGAAAGATAAATACCATATGAGTCACTTACATGTGGGATCTAAAAAACAAATGAACAAAAATAAAAGCAAAGAGAGACGGGATCAGAAATAGACAGGACAAACTGGTGGTTGCCAGAAGAGAGGATTTGGGAGGATGGGTGAAATAAGTGAAGGAAATTAAGAGGTGCAAATGTCCAGTTATAAAATAAAAAAATCACAGGAATGAAAAGTACAGCATAGGGAATAAAAATAATAATACTGTAATAATGTTGTATGGTAATAGAGAGTAACAACACTTTATCTTGAATTGGAATAAGTCATCTTTAACAGCCCAGCTCCAGATCCTTAAATGAGAACACTTATCAGTAGATATTGCATTCACTGTAGGTAATATTTCTAAAAGCTATAAGGTAATATGAAAATTTATAAGTTAAATCTGATTTTTCTCACAGTCACAACAGCGAACTGAAGGTCTGAAAAATTTATTCCCCCACTGCTGTCAGTCCTCTCTGGGAATTACTCTGTTGTATAGATCAATTTGCCCAAGATCACACCCCTTGTGCGGACAGCTGTCATCAAATGACCAGTGAGTGAAGGAGTACAAAGATCTAGCCTCCTTACCATAAACTGGAACAGCTCAAATAGCCTCCTCATGGATTGGCTGAGGCCTGTGTTCAGACTGCATCAAAGCCCTATTTCTCCTTTGGCCCAATCCTGATTCATTTCCTCCCACCATACACATAAAATTCCACAAGTTCTCACTAGCAAACATCTTTCATATTAATCCTGCTTCCTGGAACACCAGCATACCAACCTGCAACTATTATAGATAAATCAAACAAGATTACATATATTAATCAAGCAAGACTCAATATATAACCAGTCACAAAAATTTCTATTTATGATCATACCATATCATATGCTACTGCACAAAATTCTCTTTCTCAATTGAGGATTTCTACTTCTGGGCACCTGGATGGCTCAGATGGTTGAGTTTCCACTCTTGTTTTCTGCTCAGGTCATGTTCTCAGAATCATGAGATCAAGCGCTGAGGAGGGCTCTCAGCTAAGGCAGAGTCTGCTGGAGATTCTTTCTCTCCCTCTGCTTGTCCCTGAGCTTACATGCTCTCTCTCTTTCTTACTCTCTCAATAAATAAATAAATAAATCCCCCCCCCCCATTTTTTTTAAACCAAAAGATAAACACCTACCTTCATTAAGGTCATGAAATTCAGAATGTTTAGAGGGCTATATTATTTATTTGTTTGTTTGTTTGTTTGTTTGTTTTAGATTTTATTTATTTATTTGACAGACAGATCACAAGTAGGCAGAGAGGCAGGCAGAGAGAGAGGAGGAAGCAGGCTCCCTGCTGAACAAAGAGCCCAATGTGGGGTTTGATCCCAGGACCCTGAGATCATGACCTGAACTGAAGGCAGAGGCTTAACCCACTGAGCTACCCAGGCAGCCCTAGAGGGCTATTTTTAAAGGAGATTTTTTTTTTTCAAGATTTATTCATTTATCTCAGTGGCAGAGAGAGTGTGTGTGCACACAAGTGGGAGGGGCGAAGGGAAAGGGAAAGAGAGTTTCAAGCAGAAACTGAGCATGGAGCCTGACCTGGGGCTCAATCTCATGACATTGAGATCATGACCTCAGTGGAAACCAAAAGTTGGATGCTCAACCAACTGAGCCACCATGTGCCCAGAAAGGAAAGATTTAATAAAGTCGTAAAGTCTTAACTTTTTAGAGTTGGTCCTAGTATGTCTGTTTTGCCTCCTTCTTCTAGCTTCACATTTTGTATAGAAAATACGATTATCAGATATCAATTTGTTTGTCTTATGTTTAAAAAGAGAAACTCCTTTTGCTTATTTACCCTAGCATTTCACCAATAACTGGATTTCTTCTATTTTTCTGTTTGATCTCTACTTTCTTTTTATTTTCTTACATAAACTATTTTTTCTTTTTTTTTTTAATTTATATTTTAGGTAGCTGCAATATTGGTTGCTTTGGGGTAGAATTCAGGGATTCATCACTTCCACACAACACTCAGTGCTCATCACAAGTGCCCTCCTTAAACCCATCACCCATCTAGCCCATCCCCTACCTACTTCCCCCCCATCAACCTTCAGTTTGTTCTCTATCATTTAGAATCTCCTATGGCTTGTTTCCCTCTCTCCTTTTCCTTTTCCCCTTCCCATATGTTCATCTGTTTCCTTTCTTAAATTCCACATATGAGTGAGATCATATGGTATTTGTCTTTCTCTGACTGACTTATTCCACTTAGCATAATACACTCTAGCTCTAACCATGTCATTGCAGATGGCAAGATTTCAGTTTTTGATGGCTGAGTAATATTCCATGGGTTATACATACCACATCTTCTTTATCCATTCATCAGTCAATGGACATTTGGGCTCTCTCCATAATTTGGCTTTTGTTGATAAAGCTGCTATAAACATCATGGTGCATATATCCCTTCAAATCTCTATTTTTGTATCCTTTGGGTAAATACCTATTAGTGTAATTGCAGGATCATAGGGTAGTTCTATTTTGAGGAACCTCCATACTATTCTACAGACTGGCTGCCCCAGTTTGTATTCCCACCAACAGTGCAAGAGGGTTCCTCTTTCTCCACATCTTTGCCAATACCTGTTACTTCTTGTATTGTTATTTTTAGCCATTTTGACAGGTGTGAGATGGTACCTCATTGTAATTTTGATTTTTATTTCCTTGACGATGACTGATGTTGAGCATCTTTTCATGTGTCTCCTAACAATCTGGATGTCTTTTTTGGAAGAGTGTCAATTCATGTCTCCTGCCCATTTCTTAATTGGGTTATTTGTTTTTTGGGAGTTGAGTTTGGTAAGTTCTTTGGAGATTCTGGATACTAACACTTTATCAGAAATGTCATTTACAAACATCTTCTCCTGGATTTCTTTTGGATCCTGATGTTAATCAAAACACAACTGGTTTTGGAATGCAAAGTCAAGGCAATTGGCCTAGAATTTATTAGTCTTGAATGATTTATCATTTGTTTTTTCAGTGTCACTCAAAACCCATTTCAATGCCTCTTACACTTGCTTTCCTCTACTATAGTGATTAGAAAACTAAAATACTCTGAGGCATGTAATACAATTCTAGACAATGAGACACAGCAAAATGTCCCTCATGCAAAACTTCCTTTTTTTGTAGGTAGCAGAAGAAAGCCCAACAAAAATGAGGCTTTTAATTCTTCTTCTTCCCTGGAAAGTAAATGTAATGCCTGGAAATGTAGCAGCCATACTGGGTATGAAGTAACAAGAAAGAGAATGAAAGAATCATGCTAAGCATAGCACAGCTGAAATATAGAAGACACTACACCTGCCCTTGGACTGGCTACCTCCAAACTTCTCGTTACATAAGAAAAATAATGAGGGGCACCTGGGTGGCTCAGTGGGTTAAGCCTCTGCCTTCGGCTCAGGTCATGATCTCAGCGTCCTGGGATGGAGCCCCGTATCAGGCTCTCTGCTCAGCAGGGAACCTGCTCCCCAACCCCCCGCCCCGCTCTGCCTGCCTCTCTGCCTACTGTGATCTCGATCTCTCTGTCAAATAAATAAATAAAATCTTTAAAAAGAAAAGAAAAGAAAGATAATGATCTAAATGAGCAAAGAACTTATTTATTTTTAGTTTTCCGTTATACTTATTATTTAGTAGCAGTAAACATGTCTGTGTGCTAAGAGAAACAAACTTCTTTTAACAAATCAGGTACAGAATTTATCATCAAGTTTTTACATAGGTACGCAGAATAATGTTTTCTTGGCATGTCTCTGGATGTCTCCCTGTGTTAGATTGTGTTAAGACAGGTCAGGAACTGAATCATTTTCATCAAGTCCTAGTATAATAATATATGAAAGGAAGAAAGAAGGGATTGGAGGGAGGAAAGAAAATTGAGCTAGGAATAAAATGAAATGAAACACATAGCTATAAACTGGGTCTTTGAAAGCTGTATTACTTTGGAGACAAGTTGACACGGCTTGGATAAGTCAAACTGCTACTAGGTTTTAAGTGCCCACTGCATGTACTATTTGGTGTTGTAGTCTGATGATGTCTCAAGGTAGCTAGTACAGGTCCAACTAGTAGGGAAGACGGGCATGGCTCTCACTTACACAATTGAGCAGGTTCAGGGTAAGCATTGTATTGATCACAGGTTCCCATGGACTAGATTGATATATTGCATCTAAAAATTAATAGTACTTTTAGCAATCTGCTGCAACACAATGGAGTGTTTAATCGATTCTACCATGCTATTTGTTGTTTCTTTGAGAGTTTCAGTTTTCTTGCTCTGTTCATATTTGCAGTTTTGAAGTTTGTCATCAAAAAGCATTAAATGTTCTATCAAGATTTGTAGGTAAGTATGAGCCCCTGTAAGTTTCTTAGCAAAGTTTTGGACACTAGGAACAAATCCTGAATCCGAACCCCCCCCCCCCAAAAGGCAGTGGAAAGGAGGCAGGGAGAGAGCGACACTGGTGCCCATACCTCAGCCCAGGCAGGAAAGGTGGCAGGGACCCTAAGGACACAGGAGTGAGGGTCTACCCCTTTTCCAAACCCTTGGGGTCTACTCACTTTGCAAGTGGCCAGCAAGAAAGCCATTTCCCAAGACTCCACCACCCCCCTCAGCTACACTGTGCCTCCAGGGGTGGGAGCTAGGTGCCCCTGCCAAGCACCCCTTTTTCCCTCCCATGTGCCAAATGTCCCACACTGCAGTGAACTTAATAGAACCAGGTTCACTGGTCTCCAGGGACCGTAACCTAATTAGATATAAGATAAAGGCTATCCTAGAAGGATGAATGGTTAACATAGCCTTTCAGATAACCATTTCTAAAACTCCAAGAGAGGCATTGCTAAGAAATGCAATTTGTGCAGGTGTTCTGTGTTGCAGACAAAATAAAAATCTATGTTACAAATACTAGGAAAAGTCGATGTTTTCATATGAAAATTCAAGTCTGATGTAGTCTTATCTAGTTGAAAAACCACCCACTTATGCAGTGATAAACCGTAGAAGTTCTTTTTTTTTTTTTAAAATAACAGAGTTCAGCAGGTTGTGTGACTTTTTATTTTATTTATTTACTTGAGAGAGTGCACACTTGGGAGAGAGCACAAGCAGGAGGAGGGGCAGAGGGAGAGGGAGAAGCTCAATCCCAGGACCCCTTGGTCATGACCTGAGCTGAAGGCAGACGCTTAACCAACTGAGCCACCCAAGTGCCCCAAACTAAACAAGTTCTTATAGGAAAAGAAAGAGTTCCCCCTTAGAAAGCAGTTTTGTATCTGTTCAAATAAAGTGAATTTAATTTATTTCCAGGATGTTGATTTATTTAATAGTCTAATTTCATAATGAGGCTAATAATACTTTGATTTTCTACCTTCTTTTGTTTCTCATAACTAAACAAATATCTGCTTAAGGAGTAAGAGGTGACCTTTTTTTCCCCCAAGTTTATTTATTTATGTAGTTTCTACACCCAATGTGGGGCTTGATCTCATGACCCTGAGATCAGCAGTTGCATGTTCCTCAGACTGAGCTAGTCAGGCACCCCAAGGTGACTTTTATGCATACAGAATACTACTGTCATCAGCTATGGTACAGTCATTTCATAATCTTTTTTCTTTAAAGATTTTATTTATTTATTTGACAGACAGAGATCACAAGTAGGCAGAGAGGCAGGCAGAGAGAGAGGTGGAAGCAGGCTCCCTGCTTGAGCAGAGAGCCTGATGCGGGGCTCGATCCCAGGACCCTGGGATCGTGACCTGAGCTGAAGGCAGAGGCTTTAACCCACTGAGCCACCCAGGCGCCCCTCATTTCATAATCTTAATTGACCTTAAACTATAAGATAAATTAAGCACTGGATTTAAAAATAAGTTACCTTGGGACACCTGGGTGGGCAGTCAGTTAAGCATCCCACTCTTGGTTTCAGCTCAGGTCATGATCTCATGATTATGAGATTGAGCCCAATTTTGGGCTCCATACTGAGCCTAGTTAAAAATAAAAATAAAAAAAAATTAGGGGCACCTGGTTGACTCAATCAGTTAAACATCTGCTTTCTGCTCAGCTCATGATCCTGGGGTCCTGAGATGGAGCCCCACGTCATTGGGCTCCCTGCTCAGTGGGAGACTGCTTCTGCTTCTCCCTCTCCCTCTGCCCCTCCCCCATTTGTGCTTACTCTCTCACTCTTTCTCTCCCAAATAAGTAAAATCTTTTTAAAATGTAAATTGAAAATAATTTAATTAATTTCAGAAATTTTTTAATGATATGCTACCTTTCATGGAACCTGGCTGGCTCAGTTGGTGGAACATGTGACTCTTGATCTAGGGTTTCTGAGTTCCAGCCCCACATGGGTATAGAGATTACTTAAAAGTAAAATCTTTGAAAAGAAAAAAACCTACCTTTCAAATATGAAAATCCATTCTAATTATGCCAAAAGACGTATAAATGGGATAAACTATTATTTTATCGCTCATATCTTATAGTCTTACATAGAAAATCTATTATTTTAAACTAATTAATAAGTTGAACCATAAGAAATTGTCTCTTTAACCCACACAAATGATAATTTCATATGGTTCAATCTATGAAGTACAGAAATTCAGAAAGAAACTTTTTTTCTAAGCAAAATCTTCCTTATGTTCTTAACCAGATAAGGCATTAATCACTTTTTTGCTTCATTACAAAGATAAAATAAAATAAACACTAGACTCCAAATAAGGCAAATGTGAACTGGGATTACAGCCAACTGAGATTTTTTAGAAAACAACTAATGCATCAAGAAATTTTAAGCACCCACTTAAAAAGCCTTACATCTTATTAACAGTGAATATTAAAATCTTTGGGCATTTTAATCAAATTAGTAAGGATATTAAATTAAATATTAATTTAGGTATATTATTAACAAACTACACAAATTTGAGTTCTCTGGCTCCTTTTCAGCCTACAATTGTCTACACTGACACATTTTCTTTTGCTATGATTAATTCTGCCACAAGATACCAATTCTAGAAATCATCTGAACCAGCAGAAATGTGGAGTCACTCAGATTTCACAAATGATAAAAGAACTAACTTTTTAGGGAAATGAGGACTGCTCTTTACCAACATGTTCAAGGGAGAGTTTTTCATGGGAACCAAATGGACAGTGTATACTCTTCTGGGAAAAGGAACTTGTTCAAAGGTCAGTGAGCCTCAAAGTCTATATTTCACTTAAAAAGAATGAAAAATTGTGGCTTGGGCAGTACAAGTGCCAAAAATTATATGTTCACACGTACTTAAGACAGTTTTACTTTCCAAATTATGAAAAATATTTGGTAGTCTAATTGATTCCCAAAACTTATAAGGCAATAAATAAATAAATAAATAAATAAATAAGAGGTATTTCCCCGTGAAAAACTTACATATACCAATATATCAGAAACCAAGCCAGGAAGAAAAGCAGATTAAGGAGAAAGGAAACAGTGTTCAAAATGAGATACAACCTTGATGTCATTTCAATAATTAAAATGCTGAGTTTGTCATTGGAAACAAAAGCATTCATACAAGTCCTTACTCATGACCTCTACAGAGAAAGTGACAGGGACAAACATTTACTACTCTTCCTTTTTAAAAATTTCCTTTTATTATAGCAGATCCTCAAGGCATTTGAGCATATGCTCTGAGACCTATGCTTGCTTTGCTTACTTTGTGATCCCAGTATTCTTCCTAATCCATATGGCTGAGTTGCCACTTCATTCTGACATCCGATATTCTTTAAAAGGTAGGCAATGGAATTTTAGATAACCAGATAAGCTGAAAAGATATATTACTATCTTTAACTATTCCCAAAAGTTTATGCAGAGCACACACTCGAAAGAGCTAACACTGCACAATCTAATGAACTTATTTGGCATGTATGAAAATACCATTTCGAAATGATGATGATAGAGAATAAATATCACTAATAACTACACAGATATGAAAAAAATTTAATGAACTATTCTCTCCACTTTTGACTGCATATACCGATTTACATTTCATATTTGTAAATTTTTCCAAAAAAGAAAGTTGAGGGAAGGGACTGGTTAAAAAGAAAAATCAGGGTGTCTGGGTGGCTCAGTCAATTAAGCATCTGCTTTCGGCTCAGATCATGATCCCAGGGCCTGGGATGGAGTCCCGCACGGGGCTCCCTGCTCAGCGGCAAGCCCGCTTCTCTCTCTGCCTCTGCCCCTCTTCCCTGCTCGCTCATGGTTTCTCTCTCTCTCTCTTTCTCAAAAATAAATTAATAAAATCTTAAAGAAAAAACAAAGAAAACTCAAAGAACGGTATCAGCATCTGTATTAGCTTCTGTGGCTGCCATAACAAAGTACCACAAACTCGGTGGCTTAATTTATTGCCTCCCATTTTGAAGGGTAGAACTTTGAAGTTAAGATGTAGGAAGGCCATGCTTCCTATGAAACCTGTAGAGGAGAATCCTTCCCTGCCTTTTCTTGCCTCTGTTATTTGCTAACAATCTTTGGGAGTTCTTGGGTTGTACATGCATCACTCCAGTATCAGACTTCATCATCACATGGACACTTTCTCTCTGTGTGTCCCTGACTCAGTGTCTTCTCTTCTTATAATGACACCAGTCATATTGGATTAAAGGCCTATGCTACTCCAGTATGACCTCTTCTTAGCTACATTTGCAATTCCACCATTTCCAAATATGGTCATCTCTGAGGTGCTGGGGATTAGGACTTCTTTGGGGAATTCAATCCAACCCACACAGCATCAGACAGACATTTCCAATTAGATGTAGAATTACTGTATCAAATATAAAATGCATTAATTTCTCCTACAAATTTTTCTGTGATATCATTATACTCCCAGCCCTCCAGGATAATTTTTGACTCATTCTTCTTTACCTTTTCCTTATATTCAGAATCAACATCACCTTTCTTTCAGGATGGCACTAATTCAATTTAGTCCCTCAGAGTCTGATTTGTTCCAACTGTTTCTGAATTGGTCTCCCTACTCCCAAGGTCTCCTCATTTAAGCAGCCCACTCTATATTTACAGTTTTCTTTCCTTCTCCCCAGTATGTGAATCCCCTTTAAAAACTCCAGTTTCATTCTCACCTCTTACCAGGCTTAGGACATTACACTCACCTGAAAGGATTTTCACTTACCTAAAAAGCAAACTTCAAAGCTAATCCCAAACTATCTCTTCCAAATAACCTTTCTTAAATTAAGAATACTCTGATTTCTTTTTCCTCTTAACTCTCATAGCCCTATACTACACACTGTAGTCCTTGGTTATATACCATTTGCTTCTATCATTCACTGCTATTCCATATAAGTTAAGCTGATCTCTCTAAATATATTATAAGCTCTTTGAAAACAAGGTTATTTTCCTGCTTTATTTATTCTCCAAAGCAAGAAAGAAGTACATTGTGATGAACTTGTACATATAATGATTAACAGTAAGACAACCACAGATTTTAAAAAGGGATCTCAAAAGAATAAAATAAAAAGCTTCTGCACAGCAAAGAAAACAATCAACAAAACTAAAAGGCAACATTCAGAATGGGAGAAGAATTTGCAAATGATGTCATTTATCAGATAAGTATCTGATAAAGGGTTAGTATCCAAAATCTATAAAGAATTTAGCAAACTCAACACCCAAAAAACAAATAATACAGTTAAGAAATGGACAGAAGACATGAATAGAAACTTTTCCAAAAAAGACATTCAGATGGCCAACAGACACATGAAAAGATGCTCAACATCACTCATCATCAGGGAACTACAAATCAAAAGTACAGTGAGACATCACCTCACACCTGTCAAAATGGCTAAAATTAACAACACAGGAAACAACATAGGTTGGCAAGGATGCAGAGAAAGGGGAATCCTCTTACAGTGTTGGTGGGAATGCAAACTGGTGCAGCCACTCTGGAAAATAGTGTGAAGGCTCCTCAAAAAGTCAAAAATAGAATTACCCTATGATCCAGCAATTGCACTAGTAGGTATTCACCCAAAGGATAAAAAAAATACAGATTCAAATGGGTATATGCACCCTGATGTTTATAGCAGCATTATCAACAACAGCCAAATTATGGAGAGAGCCCAAATGTCCATCAACTAATGAATGGATGAAGAAAATGTAGTATACACACACACACACACACACACACACACGCACAGAGGAATATATTGCTCATCCATAAAAAGAATGGAATCTTGCCATTTGCAATAACGTGCATAGAGCTAGAGAGTATTATGCTAAGTCAAATAACTCAGTCAGAGAAAGACAAATGCCATATGATTTCACTCATATGTGGAATTTAAGAAACAAAACAAATGAACATGTTGGGGGGAAAGAAAGAGGAAAAACATAAAACAGACTCTTAACTACAGAGAATAAACTGAGGGTTGCTGGGAGGAGGTGGTTGGGAGGATAGATTAAATGGGTGATGGGTATTCAGGAGGGCCCTTGTGATGAGCACTGGGTGTTGTATGGAAGTGATGAATCACTAAATTCTACACCTGAAACTAATATTACACTGCATGTTAACTAACCAGAATTTAAATTAAAAACTGAAACTACAAAAAAAAAATCAAAAGAACAAAATATAGTAAAGTGATCTTACTGTAAAATCAAGTCCCCAATATCTGTTTTTTCTTTTTTTTTTTTTTAAGATTTTTATTTATTTACTTGACAGACAGAGATCACAAGTAGGCAGAGAGACAGGCAGAGAGAGAGGAAGGGAAGCAGGCTTCCCGTCGAGCAGAGAGCCCGATGCGGGGCTCGATCCCAGGACCCTGGGATCATGACCTGAGCCGAAGGCAGAGGCTTTAACCCACTGAGCCACCCAGATGCCCTCCCAATATCTGTTTTTTAATGACATTTTCTCTGATTATAAGATATACATGTTCATTAAGTATATTTAGAAAATACAGGCAATAATTAAAAAATAAAGCCAATTCACCAAATAGTCACTATAGATATCTCCTTTAGTCCTCATTTCAACCTGTATAATGGTAAATAAAAATTATTTTCTTCACTTATAAAGGGTAAAGTAACTATATTCTCCTCCCCATTCAGTAGAGTATTTCCTTGAAAACACAGTAAATCTAAATCCTTATTCTAATCTTTGGGATACAGATAGATCTCTCTAGGGATTGCACCCTGTCTTTAGTCCCATTTTTACAACAGTGAAGTATATGCATGGTTGCAGGCCAAATAACTGCTAGATATGTAAACATGTACCAAAAGAATCAGCTCAGGGCTCTCAAGAGATATACAGAGACAATCTCGAGGTGATTAGAGAAATTACTGTTCTTTCCTCCTCTTTGCTACTTAAATTGTGTGAAACTTCGTCCTAACTATGTAGTCTCCAGCAGGTTAGATACATCCATATATTGTACTATGCTTACCTAATAACAAACCAGTTTTATTTCTTTTCTAAATTCTTGTGGAATAAAATGATGAATATCGAAAAGTTTCTCAAAACTAATTCTGATTCCTAATTAATTTTAAGAGCACAAGGACACAAGTTTGCTTGTTCTTGCAATTTACTATGTCATGATATTGTATCAAATCACTGAGCATTTTATAATGAATGGGACAAAAACAGTCAATTTTGTAACACCTAAGAAGAAGTGGTTGTAGGCACTTTAAAATTACCAAAAGGAATAATGTACTATGTGAAATATCTCAGCATATAAGCTGCTCAAATGTAAGGTACAGTATGGTCACTACAATTTACCATTACCTGTTTGGGCTGAACATGGAGAAAAGACAAAGAATTATAGGGCAGTGTCATATTCACTATAAAAAAACAATTTAATTTCAACAATGGTTTTTGCCTTCATAGTAATGGTGATGTAACTTTCATTGGTTTTGTACTTTTCTTGTGATTAAATTTATAATTTATTTTGGTTTTACGACTCCATTGGGTCTATAAGCCTAAGGAACTTAAACTTTGTTTTATATTTGTACCTATTTAAATAACAATGATAAAAATAATTTAATATTGGATGGGTCTGAGACAATATTTTTTCTTTATTTTTTTCTAAAGATCTTATTTATTTGTCTGAGAGAGAGAGCATGAGTGAGGGGTAGGGGGCAGAAGAAGATGGAGAAGCAGACTCCCCTCACTGAGCACGGAGCTCCACACAGGGCTTGATCCTAGGTTCCTGAGATCATGACCGAGCCAAAGGCAGACGCTTAACCAACTGAGCCACCCAGGTGCCCCTAATATTTTTTTCTTTAAAAGGAGTCTGCACATTTCCTTTTTTGGAACTGAGATATTGGGGGGCCTATGTGGCTCAGTCGGTAGGCGTCTGCCTTCGGCTTAGGTCATGATCCTAGGGTCTTGGGATCAAGCATCATGTCAGGCTCCCTGCTCAGCGGGAAGCCTGCTTCTCCCTCTCCCAATCCCCTTACTTGCATTCCCTCTCTCTATTTCTGTCAAATAAATAAAAAAATCTTTAAAAAAAAAAAAAACCTCAGAAATTGTATACACAGGGTTTAGCCTAAGAAAGTTCTTAGTAAAATTAAGTACCTATCACTGTCCCCATGCACATTTATTATTGTGTAGGTATCCGGCATCTGGTTAGGTTTGTTTGTTTTTTGAAGTCCATAGTAATAGTCTGGGGTGAGGAAGGGGCGGTCTGATGGGAATGATTGATTTCAGTTTTCATGCTTTATACAGAAGAAGCTAATCAATGGGTATAGACTGACAGATCTGGCAATCACTTCTGTGGTGTCATTCGAGTGAAAAAAGAGTCACCTTTAACGGCCATTTTTGGAATTCTATCACTAGAAATATATTCCTTTGGTAATAAAGAAATAAGATTTAAGGTGTTCAAGAGAAGTCTCAAGGCTTGGAATCCTAAAGGTACTTAGAAGCAGAAGTAATTAGAGCCTAATAGAATACTAGGAATTCTAGCCCTCTTAAGCAATTCTGAAAGTAGAAGTAGGAAGTCATTGAAAATAGTTTTATTCATTTACTTACAACCTGTCTCTTTCCATAAAGAATTTGATACATGCATAATAATATAAACAAAACCACAGAAAGATGACAGTTTCATCATAGAGAAGGTCTGCTCCAGGGAGAGAGAACACATGGTGTTGTGACTTGTTTAGTTAAGCATTTTTATTTGTATTTACTAATGTTTCTGTTTTCATAATTCTTTTTCTTTTTTAGAATTTTGAAATTTGAGAATAGGTGACACACAATGTTACATTAGTTTCAGGTATACAACATAGTGATTCACCATCTCTATACATTATGTTATGCTCACCACAAGTGTAGTTACCATCTGTCACCATAAAACACTATTACAATATCATTGACTATATTCCCTATGCTGTGCCTTTCATTCCCATAGTCAAACATTTTTAAACTGTTTCAACTGGTCAAAATTCCTCCTGACTAAGAGGAGCTATGACTGGGTCAAAGACAGGAGAAAATAAATAAGGAAGGCATTGATAGGACAGCTGCCAGAGACTTCAGTAAGCTGGTGAAAACTGGGATAGATTTAGAGGATTAATGAATCTACAGAGCTCAGGACAGAAGCAAAGGGAGCTCACAAAGCAAGACATAAACAAAGGAATGGAATAGTTAATGTACTACCAGAGGTCAGGCAACTGTTTTCTTGAGTAACAGTAAAAGTTCATAATCACACAAGTCATTGAAAATGTGTATACTGTTTCTTCTCTAATTCAAAATATTCTGAAACTAAGGATAATAGTTTGGCTCCTTTTTATTTAGGCACCTGAATATCCCTAAAAAATAGAAACAATAAGTTAGGACATTATCAATAAACTCATTGCTACTTTTGTTCTGTCTTTACTACAACAACTTTTCCTCATAGCTGTGGTTATACCAGTTGCCAAAATCACAGAGAAAAGGAATCATAGACATGAGAGATAATTACTTCATGTTTTTCACTTTGATGCCTTCATCGTAAGTCTCCTTCACGTCTCTATAAGGACTCAGTACTTTATGGATTCATCAATTACTAGTTTTTCAAAGTAGTCAATCTCCTCAATCTCCTACTAGTTTATTAAATACTGAAATTATGTCTTGGGAAGTTTTTGTTTTGCCATTTTTTAAAATTCTAATAGCAAGTGTTAGAATTAAAGGTGTCTTCAGTTCCCTTTAAATAAAAAAATTCTTATTTGAAATTTTCAAATTTGCACAAAGTTAAAAATACAAAAATAGCATAAAGAACTCTCTTATACCTTTTACCTAAATTCACCTACTATTAACATTTTACCCTGTTTGCTTTATTATTTGTACCTGTGCTCTCTACGCACAGATTTTTTTTCCTGACTCATTGGACACTAGGTTACATACATTGTGGCCCTTTACCCATAAAATTTCAGTGTGTAGTTCCCAAGAAATCCACTCAGAGATATTCTCTTGCATAACAACAGAGAGTATCAGCTGTATAATTTATACAATTTATATGTAAAAAATAGATATAATATTTTTATCTAATCTACTCTCTTCATATTCTAATGTTGTCATTTGAACTAATAATGTCCTTTACAAGATATATATTTTTCTCCCCTGGTACAGGAAAGAGTCTAGGGTCAGGTGTACTTAGGTGTCATGCCTGTTCAGTATTTTTAATGTGTTATCTCTACGACCTTTCTTCATCTTTTATGACATTGACATCTTTAAAAGACATAGTCCTCCCTCCTTTCCCTTAATAAAACACTGCTCATTTTGCACTTATCTGATTTGGTCAGGATGAAGTCAGGTATTCTTGACCAGAATATCACATCTGGAGACATACAGGTCTATCGGTCCTTTCATTCTGTAAAACTTTTATTACCTAGCGAAGCTGTTACCTGATTTCTCCACTGCATGATTACTGGGATTTTTTTTTCCTCTCTTACCACTTGATAAGTAGACAAACATTTGAAGTCAATCAAATATCCTTCTCCTCATCAAAATTGCCCCTAGATTTAGTATCAACACATGATCTTTGCCTGATTTAATCTTCATCATGATGATTTTCCAACTATAGGTCTCCCTCAGATTTACCAATCAGCCCTTAGCTATCCACTATAAGCAAGAGTCTCTTTCCTTACTACTTACAAACTTGTCGATTACTAGTTTTTCAATAATTTATAATTTATTACTGTACTTAATTATTTTGGTGCTCAGTTAGTCTCTGGTTGCCAGTGTGAACCCATTCAATCAGATTCCTGGGTTCTTGTTACATCAATTTTTTGAGCACTGGCCCTAACCTACTCTTGAAATCAGCCATTTCACTGAGAAAACTAGGTTCTCCTTTTCTTTGCAAAGATAGAGTATTTGTAATTCTTAGAATTTAAAGATGCCTCTTCGCAGGTTCTAACATACTAGAGAAGCCAACATTATGAAACTGCTTGGTGGGGCACCTGGGTGGATTAGTTGGTTAAGTGTCTGCCTTTGGTTGAGGTCATGATCCCAGGGTCTTGGGATCAAGCCCCATAGTGGACTCCCTGCTGCTCCCCCGGCTTGTGCCCTCTTTCTTCGTCAAATAAATAAATAAATAAAATCTTTGGGGAAAAAACCCTGCTTGGAGACTTAAAATTAAAAAAAAAAAAAAAAACCAACCTTCCAATTGCTTAAAAGTTTAAATATCTTAATTATCAGATAATTTTGAGATACCCAAGAGATGATTATCATGAAATTTTAAAATATTACATATTTCTTTATACCTTACCTAGAATCTCAAGATGCAAGTAATGTACTCGAAATATCCTCTGCGAATTTTTTTCAACATTTCAAGTTGGCAATGTTTTTATTTTTCCTGTTAAAAATGGAAAAATTTTTTTCTGATTTTCAAAATGTGCTGCTTTATCTACCATTTTATAGTCACTCATTAAAGCCAATCTTGAAAATTAATTCAAACATTAAAGCCAAAAAGTATTTAATAAATCATTCCTTCTCCAGAGGACAAATAGGTAGTGAGATAAAAAGAATGTCTTCTTTATTACTCTCTTGGCTTAAAATACTCCATTTATTAAACATATGGATAGCTGATACTTTGCAAGATTGCTTGAAGAAGTTTATAGGAAAAATGTAATTTCAAACTCTGTTTGAGTATCCCTCATGAATATAGATGTAAAAACTCTCTTAAGTAGGCAGAAGAACTAAATAGACATTTTTCCATAGAGGACACCCAAATGACGAGCAGGCATACAAAAATATGCTCTATGTTGCTAATCATCAGAGAAATGCAAAACAAACCCACAATGAGATATCACCTCACACCTGTTAGAATAACTATTATCAAAAAGACAAGAGATTACTAATGCTGGGAAGGATGTAGAGAAAAGGGAACTCTTGTGCACTGCTGGTGGGAATTCAAAATGAGACAGCCATTGTGGAAGGTTCCACAAAAAAGCAAAAATAGAACTACCATATGATCCAGTAATCCTAATTCTAGGTATGTATCTGAAGGAAATGAAATCACTATATCGAAGAGTTATCTGCACCTTATGTTTATTAAAGCATTACTTATAATAGCCAAGAAAGACATGGATACAACCTAAATATCCAATGACTAATGAATAGATAAAGAAAATATAAATACATACATACATATATATACCCACAGAGTGGAATACTATTTAAGAAGACAATCTTGCATTTTCAACAGCATGGATAAAATTTGAGGACATTATGCAAGTGAAATAAATCACACAGAGATATTACATGATTTTACTTACATGTGAAGCCTAAAAAAAAACCCCAAACTCATAGGAACAGAGAGTAGATTGGTGGTTGCAAGGGGAGAAGAGGTGGGGGGTGGAAAATTCAGGGAGGGAAATGAAAGCTGTCAAAGAATACAAATTTCCAGTTATAAGATGAATAAGTTCTGGGATCTAATGTAGAGCATGAGTGACTATAGTCAACAACATTGATTGTAAACTTGAGAGTTGCTAAGAAAATAGATCTTAAAAGTTTTCTCCACCAAAAAAAGAAAGAAAAGAAAGAAAAAAAGGGTAACTCAGTGAGGTGATGGATGTGTTAACCTTACTGTGATAATCATTTTAGAATATATACATATATTGAAATATCACACTATAGAACCTAAACTTACACAATGTTACATGTTAATTATATCTCAACTAATCTGGGGTAAAAAAGAAACAAAAGAGAAAAGGAACAATCTCCATTTAATATGGGTAAGTTACCTAATTAATTAACACCTAAATTATTAGGAGGAGTTTCAAAACCAAAACTGTGCCACTAACTAATATTCCTTAATAATGAATAACTCACTACCTACAGGATATAAGGGGATGTTGACATATCAGGATGCCCATCTCCATTCCAGAAGCCAACTCTGTTATCTCCCTGAACATATAGATTATTTTCTCAAAGAATATTAGCCATCAAAGGCTCTAATGACTAAACAAATATTTATCAAGCACCTATGGTTGTGATCAATCAGCAACAAATTCTATCCAAAAAGAGAGGACAATATGTTAGGAAGATGACATGCATATAACTATAATATAGAGAAAATGCAATAAACTTGATAAGAAAAGTGTACAAAAAAGTGTTGTAAGAAATAAGAATGAACATGCTCACCATGTGTCAGAGTAGAAATTGTTTTCCAAACAAGAGTTTCTGGAGTTTAAGGCAAGTCAGTGGCAATGCATTCTTTTAATATGTGCTTTCCAAACCAATACTTAGTAACACATCTTTTGGTAAGTATGACTCCAAGGAAAATAGTGTTTTTTTGTTCCTTTTGTGTATTGAATAATCTTTCCAAAATGAGGTTGATTCCATATTTAAGAGAGCATAAGAAGTGTAGTCCTATTAATTTTAGTTAGTTTTATTTCTTCCTTGTTCATAAGTAGCAGGGAAATTATGTAGTTACAAAAGAAAAAAGATAGTAAGTCATTTCATATTGTGGTACTAGAGAAGTAACGTTAAAGGGATGGAGAAATATGTGAAATATGTGAAATGACAGGATTAATCATCATTCATGTCACAGACTATTTTCTTTCCAAAGATGGTCCTGATAATATCTCCCATCCACCTGTGACTTTGACATACCTCTCATCAAGAGGTGGGATCCAAGTTTTTCCCTCTTGAATCTTAGGAGCCTTATGACCTGAGAGGTGAAGTCATAAAAGGCATTACACCTTTTGCTTCTTTCTTTCAAGACGTTGGGTTTTGGAACTTCCATGTGAGCAGGCTGGGTTCCCTATGGCCAGCATGCTCTAAGAAAGCCCAAACTAAACCACATGCAGAAACCACATAAAGAGAGAGAGATGCCCAGTCAGCCCACAGCTGCTTCAGCCCCTTTATCAGCTCTGGCCACAGTCTAGTTTCAGCCACATTCGAGACCAACTCAGGACTACTCATCTGAGCCCTTCCCAAATTCTTAACCCAGGGAATCTGTGAGCAATAATAAAAATGACTGTTGTTTTAAAACCACTAAGATTGAGGGTGATTTGTTATGCAGCAACAGATAACTGAAACATGTCAGCATTTCAGATAGTGAATATCAAATAATTTCATGGACCGGGTTGAAAGGGTAAGTCAAGTAAGGAACTAAAAGTAGTGAAAGTCGTACTGAGTGTTTACTGTAATCTCACTCAAGTTTCCACAGCGCTCTCCTTTTTTCTTCAAGTTTCATTCAATAACATCAATCTAACATGAACTCCAAAACAAAAAAATCATGGAGCACATGTGGTAAAGCTAACTTTGGTCTGTTGAATTAGTAGCAGTATTAACAGAGCTACAATTCCAATAATTGGGCCTATCTACAAAGTTCCAGACTCCTAGCTTCTGATTTACCTCTCTAATAAGATTATATCCAATAAGATTGTGTGTAAGTATATCACTTAATAATTTATGAAGTGCTTCATGTACATAATATCATTTGATCTTATAAATAATAATACGACATAGCAAAGCCTCACAGAAAGAAAATTGAAACTCAGAAAAATTGCACAAATTGCACAGAATTGAAAAGCTGGGGGGAAAAGACATTTAATCCAGGCAAGCAGAAGACTAGGCTTACTATCCTGACCTGGGAGCCAAGACCTAAGTATGTACATGAAATACACATGATACATTAGACTCTAATTGTCACTGACCATGTGGTGTGCACTATTAAGTGTGTCACGCTTCAAGGAACGAAGACTCAGGTGTATATTAAATACTATGCTCTTAAAGTGTTACACTCTTTTGCTTTTAAAATACCCTCCTCTAAAAAACTTTCATTTTTATTATTCTCCAGGTAATAACTAAAGGCTATTCCCAGGACTAGTCTCGGGAGCCCTGTAATTTTTTAAATGTTAAACAAAGTAGGTGCTATTTCAAAGTCCAAAGTTTTGATTTAATGAATGCCAAGCATCTCAAATCCACAGGAAATTTTTTTAACACAACATTGCTGGATATCCTCTGAAGAGGAAAGTTAACATATGCGCCAAATGGAATTCTGATTGAGCTCCCAATACTGCTTGCCTATCAGAATAGAAGAGATTTGTTATTGTTATTATTATTGTGCAGTGTACCCAAACACTGAATATTTATAGGAAAGCAAGCTTTTTAAATTCTTTGCCCTGTTTTTTGCCACTAACCACCCCTCCCCAATTATTGGAATAGTTCCATCTCCTTTTAACAACTTCCCATTAAATCTCATGAACCATATCCTGTACTTAATGGGCTGTTAATATTTTAAAGCTTCTGTAGTTCTACTGTAAATCCCTGTTCCCTTTTGAAACATTGAAAAGATACACCAAAAATTCTTCCAAACTGATGGTACAAAAAATCCCCACACAACTTACATTCTAATAAAAAATACCTTTAAGTATTACAATAGATACAATCTTAACAGTATCCCAGGCACAATAATTATAACTGTATAGCTAAAAACAACTAAGTATGGTTGGGAACATAGGGTATTTTACTGGCTTCAAGCCACATACTTGTCACATTAGCCCACCATACGCTATAATGCACTTCCTTAATCATTAGAATGGTGCTTCGGTGCTTAAAAAAAAAAAATACAATTGAGGTAATATGTCAAGAGAATTTACGCTGATTATTTATTTCCCTCTAGAAAATGAATAGAGACAAAAAATAGTAAGGTAAATTAGTTATCTCAGGAAAGCAAACTAGAACTTTAAAAACATTTTTCCCTTCCCCCCCTTTTTTGAAAAATGATTAAAAGGTCCAGATGATGTCATCTCTAGTTTCTATTACCCTGTTTTTACACATATAAACAGCCTATTTAATAATTCTTGCCAAGAACTGGAATGAGATAACAGTCTTTAAGTAAAACATCTAAGTTCAGATAAAGAAACATTATGACAAAGCTTATAGGGCTTAAAATGTCTTGGTTGATCATGAGATTTAAAAAAAGGAAGCTATACTATCTGATTAGAACAGACATTTCCTACCTACCTGTCCCTCCTCTCCTCACCTACCTCATCCATGCTACCAACATCACCCCTCCACCCCTTCTAATTCTCCACTCTTCTCTTAAATAATGAGAGATTTCACAGCAAAACATTGTGCAACCAGAAGAAAACTTCCAGATGTACCTGCACCAAATATGACGAACTATATTCTGATGCATATATTCTCCCTTCCCTCCTGTTATAATGAGTAAATTCTCCAGGATCCTTCCTATCCAAGGACTGCCTCGTATTGAGTTTTGGATCCCATCTCTTGAAGTCTTCTCAAAGGCATTATATTGCAATTTTTACCTTTTATTATTCTCACTATCATATAATGTATACATACGCACACACATGTAATATTTCTCCATTCTAGAAAGCAAAACAAGTTAAAAAACGAAGCCTCCATGGTCTCCATGACCCTTCCAGCTAATGCCTGATTTCTCTCATCTGACTATAGCAAAACTCACTGAGAAAAACTTTTGTATACCCACCATCTCCATTTCTTCTCTTTTCATTCTTTTTTTCATAAACTCATTTCGACAAGGTTTTCATCACATCCTTCCTTGAAACCACTCTTTTCAAGATTGCCAGTAGCCTCATTTTAATGTATCAGGAGCACCTGATGCAGGTGACAATGTTCTCCTCATTGAAACACTTTCTTCACTTGTCTTCCTGAACATCATACTCTCTTGTTCTCCTATCTTAATGGTTGCTTTTTCTCAGTCTCCTTTCTTGATTTTTCTGTTTCTTGACCTCTAAATGTTAAAGTAATCTACACTCAATCTTTGGACCACTTCTTTTCTCTACAAGCACTTACTTTCCGGACAGATTAATCCATATCAATGGCTTTCAACACAATCTATAAACTGATGTTTGTTTTTTTTTTTACTACAGTGCTATCCTCCCTACTGAAAGCCAGACTCATGTATCCAGTTGTCTACTTCACATTGCCTCTTGGTTGTCTAATAAGCAAGTTAAATTTTACAAGACTAAGAACTCTTGATCTTAACAAACCTATTCCTCTAGCATGCTTGCTCTTTTCCTGTAAAAAGCAACTCCATTCAACTGGTTAGTCAGCCTAAAATTTTGCGGAGTTTTCATTTACTAGTCTCTTTCTCTTATATCCCCTTTCAGTACATTGGTAAAAATCTGTTGACTCTGCCTTCTAAGTATATATTTATAATGTGACTCCATTGCCACCGCATTGCTCTAAGCTGCCATCATGTCTGACTGGAAATGCTGTATAACTTTTTTTTTTTTTTAATTTCTTTTCAGCGTAACAGAATTCATTGTTTATGCACCACACCCAGTGCTCCATGCAATATGTGCCCTCCATAATACCCACCACCTGGCTCCCCCAACCTCCTACCCCCCGCCCCTTCAAAACCCTCAGATTGTTTTTCAGAGTACATAGTCTCTCATGGTTCATCTCCCCTTCCAATTTCCCTCAACTCCCTTCTCCTCTCCCTCTCCCTATGTCCTCCATGTTATTTGTTATGCTCCACAAATAAGTGAAACCATATGATAATTGACTTTCTCTGCTTGACTTATTTCACTCAGCATAATCTCTTCCAGTCCCATCCATGTTGATACAAAAGTTGGTTATTCATCCTTTCTGATGGAGGCATAATACTCCATAGTGTATATGGACCACATCTTCCTTATCCATTCATCCGTTGAAGGGCATCTTGTAACTCTGCTTTCACTCTTTCTTTTCTACCACATGTTATATATGTAGAAACCAAGATAATCTTGTAATGCTTTTCTTTCTCAGAATACAATATTGTCTTTACTATGGTCTCTAAGGTCATCGATAGTCTGATCCTTGAAACTCTCTGATCTTATGTTCTCCTTCTCTCCCAACTATTTACTCAGCAACTTCTGAACTGGCCCCTTGGTTTTTCTTTGCATATGTTATCTTGCTTCTGCCTCAAGGCCTTTATTCATCCTGTTTCCTTTGACCAGAATGACCTTCTCCCAGTATCTACCTGGCTTACTCCATTCACTTCAGTTTAGTCCCTAAAATTAAAATGTCACCTTATGGGGTACCTGGGTGGCTCAGTTGGTTAAGCATCTGCCTTCAGCTCAGGCTGTGATCCTGGGGTCCTGGGATTGAGCTCTACTTCAGCTCCCTGCTCAGTGCAGAGTCTGCTTCTCCCTCTCCCTCTCCCTCTCCCCTTGCTCATGCTCTAACTCACTTTCTCTCTCTCAAATAAATAAATAAGATCTTTAAAAAAAAAATCACCTTATGAAAAACCTCCTGACCACCTTATGTAAAATAGCAATTAACACACATATATAAACACATACTATAACTCTCTAGACTCTAATATCTTCATGCACTTACCACTAGCTAACTTACTCCATATTCAATTATCTTACTTTTCATCTGCGTCCCCTACTAAAATGTAACCTCTTCAAAAGACAGCAGGAATTTTATTTGTTTACTGAGGAACTGTAGCACTTAGAATGCATAGTACATAAGTGCTCAATAAAAATAACTTAATAATTAATACACATTTGCCCAATTAAAATCACTTTTTAAAAACCTTCACCCAAGAGGTACCTGGGTGGCTCAGTGGTTAAGCACCCAAGTCTTGATTTCGGCTCAGGTCATGATATCACGGTCGTGAAATACAGCCCAATAAGGGGTGCCCTGCTCTATGGGGAGTCTGCGTGAGATTCTCTTTCTCCCTCTCCCTCTGCCCCTCCCCCCATTCTCTCTCTCACTCTTAGGCACTCTCTCTCAAATAAAAAAAATATTTTTTAAAAAAAGAATCTTCACCCAAGTTTTTTATTATATCCAGATGTGATATATCAAATCCTAAAAATTTTTAATAAACCTTTACATTATAGTATTGATATCACTTATCCATTAATGAATTAAGAAAATATGTTTCACTTATTTTGTCACCAGAAGCAATATAATTTACTTAAATGCTTTGAGCTCCATGATAATCATACTCAAGAAAAAGAAAACTTAGTATATGTGATTTCAGAAAGCTAGCTACAACTCCATCTGATGAATTTATTATACGTTTTCCTAAAAAGACACTTATGCTTGGAAGAAAAAAAGAAAGGCAATATTGGAAGCAAGGAAAGAGTGAAGAAGGGCACCAAAAAGAGAAGTTGGGAGTCCCAATGATGAATTGTCCATTTCACAGTGCTCAAGTCCCAGACATTGTAGGTAACCAGCTATGCAAATTGTCTGTGTAGCATGAAAAGTAACGTGTTTTCTTTTCTTTTTTTTTTTTTTAAGATTTTATTTCTTTATTTGTGAAAGAGAGAGAGAGGGCACGAGGGGTGGGAAAGGACAGCAGGAGAGGGAGAAGCAGACTCCCTGCTGAGCAGGGAGCCTGATACGTGGCTCAATTTCAGGACTCTGAGATCATGACCTGAGCCAAAGACAGATGCTTAACCAACTGAAACATCCAGGTGCCCCGATAATATGCATTTTTATATAAATTATTATTATATACAAATTCAATCACATTCCATTTAGTTTATACCGTGCTACTCATAATTCCTTAAAGTGAATAAATAATGACTACAAGTTATAGCAAATAATAGTTGTTAGCTTTTTCTCACGTTGTATACTGAATGTTTGCATCCTCTCCCCTGTCCTTTGGAAAAAACTCCCACGTGGAAGAACTAATCCCTAATGTGATGAGGTTGGGGAGATAATCAGATTTAGATAATGTCCTAAGGACAGTCTCCATGATGGGATTAGTGTCCTTAAAAGAAAAAGACTAATGTACACTTTTGCTCTGCCCTGTAGAGCAAAAGGCAACCCTCTGTAAACCAGGACAAGAGCTTTCTTCAAGGAACAGAATTGTCCAGCGCCTTAGTTCCTTGCCTCCTGTGATAAATTCCTGTTGTTTAGTCCTACCAGTCTGTGGTATTTTGTCACTGCAGCCTGAAAAGACTAAGACAATTTACAGAAAACAATGTTTAAAATCCAGATTTTTGGGGTGCCTGGGTGGCTCAGTCAGTTAAGCATTTGCCTGCAGCTCAGGTCAAGATCCCTGTGTCCTGGATTTGAGCTCTGCATCGGGCTCTCTGCTCAGTAGAGAGCCTCGTTCTCTCTTCTCCCTCTGCAGCTTCCCCTGCTTGTGCTCTCTCTCCGCCTCTTTCTCTCAGATAAATAAATAAAATCTTTTAAAAATAAATAAATAATAAATAAAATCCAAATTTTCATAAATAACCCTAATCTCATAGCATTCTATTCTCATTTATCAGCATTTTCTTCCTGTTCCAGCCGTCTCCCACCTCCCACACAGTCTATCTGGTTGCCAGTCCTTCCATGTCTTTTGGTTACCTCAAATTGAAGTATGAGTAACTAAATGAGCTTGGCAGGTTGCCATAAGGTAGGCAAAACTACAAGCTAAATGTGGTGCGTCCTTTTGCTGCTTTAATTTTATTAAAAAATAGGGGTATATTGGGGGAGGAGAACAAGAAAAACAAATTAAATGGTAGCTGAAATCATTTATATTAAAATAAATATGGCTATATTATAGAGCAATGGTTATAAAGAAATCTCAAGAGAAATTATTTGTGGAAGATTGTCACAAGCTAAACTTCCCCTACAAATTAACATGTGGATCACTTTACCATGGGAATTAGAGATGCCCTACTATGTATTCCAATCATAAATCTCATAACAAATCAATTGATTCTGCTAGGGTGCTAAATATTAATAATAGCTATCATTTTTTTTTAAGATTTTATTTATTTATTTGACAGAGAGTTAGAGAGCACAAGTAAGCAGAGCGGCAGGCAGAGGGAGAGAGAGAAGCAGACTGTCTGCTGAGCAGGAAGCCCAATGCAGGGCTGGATCCCAGCACCTTGGAATCATGACCTGAGCTGAAGGCAGCCACTTAACCAACTGAGCCACCCAGGCACTCAATAGCTATCATTTATTGAGTGTTAATTTGTATCAAGCACTGTTCTAAGATATTTATAAGAATTATGTAATTTGGGGGCAACTAGGTGATTCAGTCAGTTAAGCATATCCCTTCCGCTCAGGTCACGATCTTGGGGATCCTGGGATGGAGTCCTACGTCTGGCTCCCTGCACAGTGGGGAGTCTGCTTCTCCTTTTCCCTCTGCCTCTACACCCCCATTCATGCTCTCTCTCTCTCTCTCTCTCAAATAAATATATAAAATATTTTTTAAAATTACATAATCTTGACATTCTATGAAGTAGGTCATAATTATAATCCCCATTTTATAGGTGAGGAAAGTAAAGCACAAATAAGTAAAGTAATTTACCCAAGGACACATGATTGAAATAGTGATAAAAGTAAGAGCTCTAATGTAATAAATAATTTAAAATATGGCATATTCTGTAAGAATGTATATTTTTTAAAAGTGAAAACAGAAATATCAAATGCTAAAAACCTTTAAGAGCCAAGAAATTAAGCTGTAATAGTAGAATGACAAACACTAATGTAGAGACTTACTTATTTATAAAGTTAGTACCTGGAAGAATGAATTAAGATTACAAAATCAGTCATTGGAAGAGTGGATTAGGATTGTAAAATCACATATGTATAGGTACTTTTTGTGCAAGCACACCCACCCCCATCCCCTCACACACACACTACTGGACACATGATTTTATATCATGAAACAATGGCCTAAAAATATTTTTAAGACAATAATCTTATTACTCTTACCTTGAGAATAAATTATAAGCTATATACATGTTATATATTCATAGACATATATCACTAATAATATATCCTTACAGAAAGAAATTTGGATAAGAGGGTATTTTGTATACATCTGCTTTAGATAAGATTACAGGTGATTCATGTTGGAAATACAATACATGATAGTTCAGTTATTGGGGCATTATACGTCAAAAAAAAAACAAAAAACAGAAAAGATTCCCAATGAAAAATACATACTTGATACTGAGTAACAAAATAAATGAAACTAAATATGATTAAAAAACAACTGAAGTCACTGAAGACCATATTAATTCAAAATAGCACCGGTGTTTTTCTAAAAATACAACTGTTTGCAGCTGAAAATATTTTATATTAATTTACAAGTCCCAAATCATTTGTATCTCCATATTCTCTACTGCACTGCTTAATTTTATGAGCAACTAGTTTTAGCAAACCTTTACAAATTGCTTAGTAGTTTGCTAATAAATGACACTAACCTATATATCAAATATCAAAGTTCATGGAACTGTCTTTACTTTTCTGTAACAACAAAGAAAGAACTTGACTTTTTGTTCAATTTGTAGCCTCTCAAAATGACCTTTAAGACCTAGCAACAGGCCTCCATTATCTTCTTAAAGAATCACTGGCTGCTATTATAGGCAGGCCCAGTGTGACATCCTCTCACACAACAATGCTTTCTCTAAAGGAAATCTGTGGTAAGCCTATATTTTTCTAAGTCTCTTTCCACTTTCAAGAAAGTATATAAATGAAAACTAGCCATGATATCTGTGCAAGATTGCAAAACTTAACATAAACTGTCAGTCACGGTTTTCCCAGGCAGTTTTGTTCAGTAGGCACTATATTACTTGGGTTTTCCAGAAACATTTCCGATAACAAGCACTATAGGGATTTTTTTAAGTAAATTTTTTTCACTATTATCTATAAACAACCATTTGTAAAAAGAAGATTACTATTTAAAATAAAACTTAAAATGTAAACAATTTTATTAATCATTCCTAACTGGCCAGATAAATTTTATAATGCAGTTTTCTTCTCTATCCTCTAAGAATGTTTTCATCTAATGTCTTCCATTTCTAATCCCACAAAAAATTACATTTGTAACTTGATGACATAGAGTAACAGTCATTTTACAATAAAATATTTCCTTTCCTTAAACATTTCAATAATACAATTAATAAAGGACCAATAAAAATACACATTCTACAAGTTCAGTAGTCATTGAAGACAGCTGTCCTACTGGTATTTTAGGTTAATCATATTACTTCTCTAAATAATTATAATTTCATTTTGCCTCCACTATACCAAGACCCTATTATCATAATTCAATCAATAGGTAAATATTAAATGCTATACCATGGAAAACAAATTAAACTATGACCTTGCCCTTAGGGAGGGAAGGCTAATACATTTACATGTATAGCTATATTAGATGTAAAAGTGACAAAGGTGCTGTGAGAAGGATATAGATAAAGCCATATGAAAGATAAGAACATTTCTAGTTTCTTGGGGGGGTAGATAACAAAGAGAAATTCTAAAAGGATTTCTGGGTATTTGAGCTAGACAATAAAGGACAGATAGAATTTGGGGATGATTCAGAATAAGGAAAGACTAGCCCAAGTGCAGGAAGCCTTCTCTCCCCCCCCCTTTTTTTTAAAGACTTAATTATTTATTTGAGAGAAAGAGTGGGAGTTGGGGCAGAGGGTGAAGGAGAAAACCCCAAGCAAACTCCCTGATGAGCATGGAGCCTGAAGTGGGGCTCAATCCCACAACCCCAAGATCAGGACCTGAGCAGAAATCAAAAGTCAGATGCTTAATTAACTGAACCATGCAGGGGCCCAGGAACACTTTCAATTAAAGGCATAAACTATAAAAATGCATTTCATAGACAGGAAGGCCAAGAAGCATCCTTTGTGGGGCACCTGGTTGGCTCAGTTGGTAGATTGCATGACCCTTGACCCTGGGGTTGTGAGTTTAGGCCCCATGTTGGTGTAGAGATTACTTAAAATCTTTTTAAAAAAGAAAAAAAAAGTATCCTTTGCCCTTACTTTCCATCATATACGAAAATTAACCCAAAACAGATTAACGGCCTAAATGTAAGAACTAAAGCTATAAAAATTTTAGAAGGAAACATGGGAATCACATTTCTGTGATCTTATATTAAACAACGGTTTCTTAAATATGAAACTAAAAACACAAGCAACAAAAAAAAAATTGGAATTCATTAAATTTTCAAACTTTTGTGCTTCAAAAAACACTACCAAGAATGTGAAAGTCCAAAGAATGGGTAAAAAATATCTACAATTCATGTATTTGATAAAAGCCTTGTATACAGAATATATAAAGAACTACTACAAATCAACAGTAAAAAACTTAACCATCTGATTCTAGTTTACTTTCTAACATTAACCCCCATGAAACCTAATGCTTTATGTTGCCTTCAAAGGTAACTTCTTATTTTAAAAAAAGAACAATAAAACCATTGAAAACACTGATATACCATAAAATTCACCTTTTAGAAGTGTACAATTCAATTGTTTTAGTATATTTTCAAAGTGTTGCAACAATCACCACCATGTAATTACAGAATACTTTCATCATCTCAAAAAGAAACCTGTAAACATCAGCAGTCACACCCTATTTGTTCCCAGCCATAGGCAACCACTAACCTACATTTTGTTTCTATGGTTTTGCTTATTCTAGACATTTCACACAAATGTAACCGTATAGTATATAGACTTTTGTGTTTGGCTTTTTTCACTCAGCATAATGTTTTCACATTTGTCCATACTATAGCATAAATCAGTACTTCATTCTTTTTTGGACAGAATATTATTACAGTGAATGGATATATCACATTTTAGTTTCCATTCATCACAGTGGACTTTTGGGTTGTTTCTCCTTTCTAGCTATTATAAATAATACTGTTATTAATATTAGTGTACAAATATTTATGGGGACATAGGTTTTCTTTTTTTTAAGATTGTATTTATTTACAAGAGAGGGAGAATGAGCAGGGGGAGGGATAGAGGGAGAAGCAGACTCCCCACTGAGTAGGGAGCCTGGACTCAATCCCAGGACTCCAGAATCATGACCTGAGCCAAAGGCAGATGCTTAACCGACTGAGCCTCTGAGGTGCCCTGGGGTTTTTTTTTTTTTTTCTTTTTAATTATAATATCCCTCTGACTTTTTTCTCCCTATAATTATACTTCCTTACTATTACTATCTTTAGTAGCATTGTCTTTTTTTTTTGAAGATTTTATTTATTTATTTGACAGACAGAGAGAGATTACAACTAGGCAGAGCAATAGGTAGAGGGGAGGGGGAAACAGGATCCCTGCTGAGCAGAGAGTCCAATGCGGGGCTCAATGCCAGGACCCTGAGATCACGACCTGAGCCGAAGGCAGAGGCTTAACCAATGATCCACCCAGGCTCATTTAGTAGCATTCTTTTTGCTTCTTAAACAATATTCAAAGTTTAGACTCGAGTTCAATACAGAATTAGGTAAAAGATTAAATAGCCATTTCTCCAGAGAAGATAAACAAATGGCCAATAAACATATGAAAGACAGTCAACATTATTAGTCAATAGTGAGAAGAAAATCACACTACAGTGAGATACCACTCCATACCCACTCGAATGGATATAATCAAAATGACAGAAAACGACAGGTGTTGTTAAAAATGTAGAGAAATTGGAACTCTCATACGTTGGGGGATAAGTAAGTAAGTAAGAATCAAACAAACTGGGTGACCTACTGGACTAAAAATACAATTCTCTGTAGGTTCTCCAATCTTCATTAATAATATTAAAGTAAAATTTGCATAAAATCCAACTACAGTGTAGTACATGGTAATTCTTCTTTAATATTAAAATAATTACCCTATTCCATTTTTATACATGCAATTTGGAACTTAATACTTTAATTTTTTTTTTTTAAGATTTTACTTATTCATTTGACAGAGAGAGAGAGATCACAAGCAGGCAGAGAGAGAGAGGAGGAAGCAGGCTCCCTGCTGAGCAGAGAGCCCGACGCGGGGCTCGATCCCAGGACCCTGAGATCATGATCTGAGCCGAAGGCAGAGGCTTAACCCACTGAGCCACCCAGGCGTCCCTAATATTTTGATTTTTTAAAAATAAGCTCTATGCCCAGCATAGAGCCCAATGTGGGGCTTGAACTCATGATCCTGAGAGCAAGACCTGAGCTGAGATCAAGAGTTGGATGCCTAACCAACTGTGTCACCCAGCCACCCAACTTCAGTTTGGCATTTTAGATTTAAATCTTTGATAACCTCATTTGACTTTTCTTTTCTCTTAAACCAATATACAAAGAATGTTTGAACCAAAGTTAAAATAAGCAACTCAAAAGATATCTGTTATTGCTGCTGATGATGATTAAGAAATATCCAGTATTGGGGTGCCTGATTAGCTCAGTCAGTACAGCATCCCACCCTTCATCTTGAGGTTGTGAGTTTGAGCCCCACATTAGGTGTAGAGATCACTTAAAAAAAGAAAGAAATACCTAGTATTAAATCTGGGAAGTCTTTCTTTTGTATTTTAATATCACATATTGGACAATGGTCACCAGTTTATTTTATATAACATGAAAGTGTTTTAGAAATTCATGATCAATTTTTTTCATTACCAATTTTTTTTCCCAAAGTAATCACATCTTTTCTGGTCCCCCTACCATAATACCACCTCCCAGATCCCATTCATCTGAGTTAGCCATACCACTTCTCTTATAAATTCTTACACATTACACAAAATTCTTCAACAAATTCTTACACAGGGTCTCTACTTTGCCTCCCTCAATGCATTCCTCATTACCCCACAAACTTTAAACTTAAGTTGATACTTCCAGGAACTCTTGGTATAAAACTGCCCCAAAACCCCCTTTCCCCTCATTTCTATCTCAAATGTTCTTTGTCTTTCTTAGCCTCTAAATCTGACACCTTATTTTCTTAGCCTTTTTCCTCAATAATTTTTGAAGTTTCACTAAAACCTGAAGATTCAAAATTATTTATTACATTTAAATCTATTAATTCTTTATTAGAAAATCTTCTGTTTTTTAAATGTGATTTTGCTGGGTAACAGATACATGAAAAAATGCTCAGTATCACTAGGCATCAGGGAAACCACAATGAGATACCACTTCACACCCGTCAGAATGGCTAAGATTAACATCTCAGAAAACAACAGATGTTAAGGGGGATGTGGAGAAAGGGGAAGCCTCTTACACTGTTGGTGGAAATACAAACTGGTGCAGCCACTCTGGAAAACAGTATGGAGATTCTTCAAGAAGTTAAAAATATACTACCCACGACTCAGCAATTGCACTCCTAGGTATTTACCCAAAGGATACAAAAATTCTGATTCGAAGGGGCACGTTCACCCTGATATTTATAACGGCATTATCAGCAATAGTCAAATTATGAAAAGAGCCCAAATGTCCATCGACTAAGGAATGGAAAAAGATGTGATACATACGCGTGCGCGCGCGCACACACACACACACTGGAATCTTACTCAGCCATTAAAAAGAATGAAATCTTACCATTTGCAACAACAAGAATGGAGCTAGCATTCATTATGCTAAGTGAAGGAAGTGGTCAGAGAAAGACAAATACCATATGAGTTTACTCATGTGGAATTTAAAAAAACAGATGAACACAGGGAAAGGGCAAAAAGAGAGGGAAGCAAATCATTAAAGAGCCTTAACTATAAGAACAAACTAAGGATTGATGGAAGTAGGTGGATGGAGGAAGAGCTAAATGTGGGATGGGTAATAAGGCAGGTAGTTGTTATGATGAGCACTGGGCGTTGGGTGTAAGTGATGAATCACTAAATTCTACTCCTGAAACCAAGATTACCCTATATGTTAACTACCTAGAATTTAGATAAAAACTTGAAACAAAAAAATGAATATAAAAGATAAAAATAAAAATGTAAAATCTGCTAAAATTAAAATCTTACACAAATTTATGTTCTCATGTCAGAGTCACTTGTTAAAGAAATATTGAAGGAAACACTGTAGGAAACATTGAAGACTTTAGCAATATAATTAGACCATATTATCTTTAGTTGTAATTGTAATGAATATCCCAGCAGTAACTTTCCACTTTTTACTCCCTACACATCTCTCTAAATTATTGGGAGGTAATTCTGACATACTGGAAAAGAAAAATATTTAGTTCACTTGTCGTCATTGGATTTCAAAGATAATTTTGTAAAGGCAATCCTTTGGTCAGATGCAAATTGTTATCAATATTACACACTTGTAAGCACTAATAAAACTTGATATTACAATTGTGAATGCAATGATGACTGTCAAAATGAATGTCACAAGATATAAATTTTTATATTTCACTCCTCAATATTGGCATGGACAGCAGTGCCTAAATTTATTATATATATTTTTAGAAACTTCTATATAACTTGAGTATGTTCCTCAAAGGAGAGCTATGAATCACTTGCTATTCAGGTTATCTTTCCAAAAATGATCAGTGGCAGCTTATAATTATGTAAGCATGTATAAATGAAGAGAAATAGAAAATAAAAACTATGAAAAAGATGATATGATAATTACAGGTTGCTTTTATGGATTAGTCAATTCTACAAAACAATGAAATTATTTTACAATGATTTCTGAGAAATCAGAGCAAATTATGAGAAATACACAGTAGGCTGCAAGACTAGCTGCAGCACCAACACAGAAAATGTAATGAGTTTGTATTTATAAATCATACTTCGCTCAAATGAATGGAAAAATCTACCTTAAAAAGCTACTATAAAAATGAAATAAACAGCATCACTGTAAGATGCATAAAAATTACTACTTTTTAAAAAGCCTCTTGATTGTTCTTGTTTCTTCCCAAAGTAATGTCCTCCTGGCACACAAAAACAACAAACTATTACAGAAATATGTAAGTGATAGTTCCCTATGGATTAGTTTATAAGATTATAAATTTCTTTAAAAAATTTCTTGTGTGGGGGCGCCTGGGTGGCTCAGTTGGTTGAATGTCTGCCTTTGAATTGGGTGGAGATCCTGGGGTCCTGGAATTGAGCCCCACATCAGAATCCCTGCTCAGCAGGGAGTCTGCTTCTTCTTCTGCCTCTCCACCAACTCCCACTCCTGTTCTCGCTCACTCTGCTTTCTCTCTCTCTCAAATAAATAATCTTTAAAAAAAAAAAATTCTTGTGTGTGTGAGCATGCACATACACAAAATCAAAAGGTTCCAAGCATTTCTATTGGCAAATAACTGAATTTGAAAAAACATTCTGTATTAACAGAATACATAAATATGATCTCTATATACATATTCCAAACTCAAATCATCAACTAACTAGATCAAGGTAAACACAAATCAAACTGTTTTCTGCAAAGGGAAAGCATTTTAAACCCAACTTTCAGGGTCTCGTACTTAAAAAGAGGGAGAGAAGTTTAAAGATTTTTCATTTATTTATGAGAGAGAGAAAAGCGGGGAGAGAGAGTGCGAGCAGAAGGAAGGACAGAGAGAGAAGGAGAGGAAGAGAATCTCACACAGACTCCCAGATGAGCACAGAGCCCAAGGCGGGACTCCATCTTATGACCCTGAGATCTTGACCTAAGCAGAAACCAAAAGTCTGATGCTCAACCAAATGAGCCATCCAGTGTCCTAAGGGAGAGAATTTTATAAGCTATAACTCAGTGTAGTTTCTATTTTCAGCAGTTGAGACCGTGACATTTTTATTTCTAGGGCAAGACTTTAATATTGCTGGTTTAAAATCAAACAAATGTTAAAAGATAAGGCCCCCTTCCTAAAATTAAGGTAACACTGTTCAGCAGATAATCAACAGCAATCAAAAGCAATAGCCCATAGAAATAGTAAATATTTTCTTCTTTTGTTGTTGTTGTTGTTGTTGTTGTTGTTCCAGCAAAACTAATCTCAAATTCAAACTAAGATAAAAATCATTAAAGAATAAAAAACAAGACACTAATGTATTTGAAATTTTGTCTTTTTGGATTCCTGCCCAATTTTAAATACAAAATACAGAATGTGAAACTATGAATACTATTTTACCTACTATTTATTTTAAAGTTTAGTAGTTGCCACTTAAAAAAAATAAAATCTAAAAACCCATTATTCAGAATCCTTCCACATTTTACATCTACAAAGCAATACCAACAATGAACAAATCTACCTAACTCATCAAACATGTGTTGACCCTGCATCTTAATTTGTTCTTCCCTAAATATCAAGATAGCAACACAAGAGCAGCATTTGTAGGAAATAAGTAATTCACTAGGAATTACCTCATCACAGGGTTTAGCTGAAAAAATACAAAACTAAAGAGGCAAATTTGTTTTCCAGCCTGTGATTGCTTTTTCTTCTCTTTTCTTTCTAAAGCATAGCTTACTTTGATTTTCCCCCTTCATGCCCACCCTTTCCCCTAAGTGTAATCAAGCAAGGAAAATTCCACTTTGAAGTAGAGATCCTGAAAAAAGAATAAATCAAAGCTTTTCTGAAGCCCTCTTTTCCCCAAAAAATCTACTCCAGAACTCATGAAGCAGACAATTAAATGGGCAGTTTTAGAGAGAAAAACAAATTTTATATGTAAAGAATAAGTATATTCAATGTCATTCACTTATGAACAAAATTACTGTTTTATTTTTATTAAAAAATTTTTTTAGGTTTTTATTTATTCATTTATTTGACAGAGAGAGAGAGAGCACAAGTAGGCAGAGTGGCAGGCAGAGGGAGAGGAAGCAGCAGGCTCCCTGTTGAGCAGAGAGCCCACTGACAATGCCCGATGCCTGGCTCAATCCCAGGACTCTGGGATCAGGACCTGAGGTGAAGGCAGATGCTTAACCAACTTAGCCATCCATCCAGGTGTCCCCCAAATTACTGTTTTTAAATTAGGAATTTACAAACTAGTTTATCATAGTATCAATAGATGCTTGGAATATGGGTGCATAAAGCAAACAGTCTAAACAGTCTTTAATCTCACTATACCAAAAGCTCTTAGAATAATACGTAAATGATTTTATATTTAATAGTGCTAAATGAGCACAGCTGGAAGAGGGGGCATTTCCATTACAGCTGCATTTCAGATTAAAGCTCTCAGAACACCTTTCCACAAATGATCTATACCAATATATTTTGAAACGTGGTAATGGATCAAATAAACATGAATACTGCATCCATAAGGCACAAAATGGCCAATTTTTTAAATTTTAAAAATATACTATATTTACATTATTATGTCCAAATTATCATTTCAACATGTAAACCAATGTAAAAAATTAGTAATATTGTACATTCTTTTATTTGTAGTAATTCCTTAAAACCCAGACTGCTTTTTACACTTAAATTAAAACTCTATTTAGGTGAGCTAATTTTCAAATGCTCAGTGAGCAGATGTGGTCATTGGCTATCATATGGACAGCATATTCCCAGAAATGGAATCCCTTAGAAGAGCATGTGCTTAAATTTTTTTGATGGCGGGGCTCCTGGGTGGATCAGCGGGTTAAAGCCTCTGCCTTTGGCTCGGGTCATGATCCCAGGGTCCTGGGATCAAGCCCCGCATCGAGCTCTCTGCTAGCAGGGAGCCTGCTTCCTCCTCTCTCTGCTGTCTCTCTGCCTACTTGTGATCCCTGTCAAATTAAATAAATAAAAATCTTTAAAAAAAAAAAAAAAGATCTTTAAAAAAAAATTTTTTTTTGATGGCTGCCAATTGACTTTTTGGGGAAAAAAAAAGACACTTAAAAATTTTTTATTTTAACAATTACCATATACTAAAATTAACTTTTTGTGTACAGTTCCATGAATTTTAACACATACATAAATGTGTAACCACTACTACAATCAAATAGTCTTATCACTCCAAAAAAAAAACCTCCTTCCTACAATCCCTTTATACTCACACCACATCCCTATTCCTAAACACTGATCTGCATAGTATATTTTCATCTTTTCCAAAATGTCATATAAATGTAATTATAAAGTACATAACCTTTGAGACTCATCCAAGTGGCTCCATGAGTCAACAGCTCCTTCCTTTGGATTTCTAGGATATTAGGTTGTTTCCACTTTGGAGTGATTATGACCAAAACTTCTATAAACATTCATGTATAGGTTTTGATATGAATACAAGTTTCATTTTCCTGTGATAAATACCCAAGAGCATGATTGAGTCAATGGTAAGTGTACGTTTAACTTTGTAAGTAATTGCCAACCTGTTTTATAGAGTGGCATACCATTTTCAACTTCTACCAGCAATGCATGAGAATTCCATGGTCTCCAAGCACTCAGTGTTGTGAGTTGTTTGTTTGGTTTTTAATTTTAGCCATTCTAATTCATGTGTATAGGTATCTCATTGTGATCTTAATTCGTATTTCCCTAAAATTAGTGATGTTGAAGATCTTTTCTTGTGTTTATTTGAAATTGGTCTATTTGGGGGTGGGGAGGAGTTCATGTATGCCCAAAAATCTCAAGTCAATTCTAATTCTAATCTATTTGGGGGTGGGGAGGAGTTCATGTATGCCCAAAAATCTCAAGTCAATTCTAATTCTAATCTCAAGTCAATTTACTTTATGAAAATAAAGTAAAACTTATAGTGTCAATGAATTTATCAGTTGTTTGTTTTGATTTAATCTGACTTCTTAACTATACCATTTATCTTGTTCAATGGGCTCTACATCTATTTCTAGGGCCTAATTTGAATTATATCTGAGTCTCAGTCTCTTTTAAATTTGATTCCTCTAGATGGTTTTCTACTTTTTTTTTTTTCCAGTTATCTTTCTCCTGGTGATATTCACACCTATCCTCTCTGAATGCTAGACCTCCATTTTCTCTTACCTAATGAATCTTTCAACCTTAATGTCCTACATCACTCTAACATTCTAAAGCCATTAAGTCTCATTTTTCCCATACCTTTTCCCACACCTTTCCCATACCTGTAAATGCAAAAATTATGCTCATGCTGCAAATTGAAACTTGGTATTATTTTTGACTACTTTTCTTTGTTCTCATAAAGAATAGTCCAGATTGGTCTTTGTGATGTCTGTTTCCCATTATTGAATTCTTCAGTATATTTATGCCTGTAGATGCCTCCTAACTGGTCTCTTTATACCTAGCCCAATTTACCCATTATCATTTAAATCTTCCTAAAATATCATTATCTTATTCTAAAGTAAAAAATAAACAAACATGAAAAAGTAAAGGCAAATTTACAACTTGAGTTCAATTAGAGATTTTAGATTAATCTACTTATAGTTTTACATAGGGCAACTGAACAGACAAAGAAAATGAATCTTAAATGTTAAAAACAAAAAATGGAATAAAATATTTTAAAAGTAATGAAAAAGAGAATGTCAAAAAATGGCCATGCTGACTTGAGAAAAACAAAACAGAACTAAAAAAGAAAAAATACATAATTTTTAAACAGTGAATGTGTTACTCAGTAAATGTGTTAAACTCAGTGAATGAGTTAAATGGCAGGTTAATCAAAGCTAAAGCGAGAATCAGGAACTTGTAGATAAGAAAAAAATTTACCCAGACTGCAGCACAGAATAACAAGCAGATGACGATCAGGAAAAGAAGATTAGGTGAACAGCAGTCTAAATGAGAAGGTTGGAAATACATCTAAAGAGACCCAAGAAAGAACAGAAAGAGTTGAAAAGAACGTACATTTGCAAATCTAATCCTGAGAAACTTCCAGCTCTGATGAAAGATATGAATCCACAAGATACAAAAGGCACATTCTATACTAAGAAGTTTAAATATCTAGAAATACATTTCTAAAGATACAGAGAAGAACTCGAAAGCAGCTACAGAGATAGATCGATTACACATACAATGACAATCACACTGATCCCACACATTAGCAGCAAAAATGGAAATCAAAAGGGATTATAATGTTATTTTCAAAATATTAAGAGAAAGGAATTATCAACCTAATATTGTGAACCCAGCAAAGCTATCTTTGAAAAACTAGGGCAAAATAAAAGTATTTCCAGATCAATAATAAAGCTTACTACAAACACTTTCTCCAAAGACACTTCTAAAAATTGTACTTTAGGGAAAAGGAAAATGATCCCTAATATGCAAAGAAGTACAGTGAAGAAAGAAATTGGGACATATGTAAATAAATAAAAAGAACTGTTGTCTATATAAAAACTGCAGTGATGATCATGGTGGTATAATGATGATGCTTGCATGGTGGTGGTAATATCTGTTTGTGGAGTTAAAAAGAACTATAAATAAAATACAGAATAACAGTACCCTAAAAGTCCAGGAGTGGTTATACTTACATGTTTTAATGGGTTTTAATTTGTTTATGAAAGAATACTACTGATTACTTTTACTTTATTAAGTACATTTGATAAAATGCCAAGAATAATCATCAAAAGAATAAAAATGAAATCTATAACTTTCAAATAATAAAGGAGAGACAAAAACATACAAAGAAGAAAACAATTAAATTAATACAATGTGGTAATGGATGCACAACTCTCTGAATACACTAAAAAACACTATATCATGGGGGCCTGGGTGGCTCAGTGGGTTAAGCCTCTGCCTTTGGCTCAGGTCATGATCTCAGGGTCCTGGGATCGAGCCCACATCAGGCTCTCTGCTCAGGGTAGCCTGCTTCCCCCTCTCTCTCTCTGCCTGCCTCTCTGCCTACTTGCGATCTCTCTCTGTCTGTCAAATAAATAAAATCTTTAAAAAACAAACAAACAAACAAAACCATTATATCATATACTTTAAATGGGTGAATGGTATAGTCTGTGGATTTTCTCAAAAAAAAAAAAAAAAAAAAAAAAAAAACGTTACCAAAAAATCCCAATCCAAAGTAAATTAAGACAACTATGTTTTGGTTCCCTCTATAAATGCCCTAATCCCTCAAACTGGGACAGATTATAGTTACTGGCAAACATAATAGGCTTATAAAAAGCATAAAAATAACAGTGGAAGGAAAAAGTTAATAAACGTGGAGGTACATATTTGGTATGCAAATAAATGCAAAGTTTGGAATAAGAGTAGATAGACAACCATATTCAGCTAAATACAGGTAAAAGTTAAAATGCCAGTATGACTCAGAACATTTGGAAAAAATCATACTTCTAGAAAAAGGGGAAAGTTTAAAAAATAAAACATAACTAGTCAAAATTCTAATTATAATTAAGATAATGCAGAAATGTTTACAACAAACTTTTCTTGCCACTAGAAATTATTTATGAATGGAACATCTGGGTGGGGCTCAGTTGGTTAAGCGTCTGCCTTCCCCTTGGGTCATGATCCCAAGGTCTTGGGATAGAGTCCCCATCCCACTCCTTGCTCAGCAGGGAGCCTGCTTCTCCCTCTTCCTCCTGCTCTCCCTGCTTGTGCTCTCTCTCTCTCCCTCTCTCTCTGACAAATCAGTAAAATCTTAAAAAAAAAAAAAAAGAAGAAGAAGAAATTACTTATGAAAAAGGAGAAGTAATATAACAAGGTCTCTTCAAAACCATAATTTGAGGGGCACCTGGCTGCATCAGTTGGAAGAACATGGGAATCTTGATCTCAGGCTCATGAGTTCGAGTCCCACATTTGGTGTAGCAATTAAATAAATATAACTTCAAAAGAAAAAAAACATGATTTAAAATTAGTTTTGTTTCCTCTCTCCCCAATAGAAAGTTTCACTAAGTACATACTGAGAAAGTATTATTTTTTTTTAAAGATTTTATTTATTTATTTGACAGAGAGAGATCACAAGTAGGCAGAGAGGCAGGCAGAGAGAAGTGGAGGGAGAAGCAGGCTCCCTGCTGAGCAGAGAGCCCGATGCGGGACTTGATTCCAGGACCCTGAGATCATGACCTAAGCCGAAGGCAGCGGCTTAACCCACTGAGCCACCCAGGCGCCCGAGAAAGTATTATTTTTAATTACCTTTCACTTACTACACATTTAGACCCACAAATATAATTATTATTCTTCTACAACTCTAGAAAAGTAAAAGTGCTTACATGCCAAAGGAGGAAACCCAGAGCACATTTAAAGAGCTTCAAGGAGTACCTGCCTGCTAAGCACCAAAATGATTCCTTAATTTACATTCTGCACTCAAGTTGGGTAGATAATATGCTTACTTTTTTCTGAAAACAACTTATTTTACATATTTGAATTTTCCTGAGGACCCTGCTATGCAATAAAGTATCTTGCTATTTGTCAATCCTGCTGCCTTCCTAGGGAGTTTCCTGTGAGATGTTCAAAGGGCATGCTCAGTCTTTATTATCTGTATGTGTATAAAAAGTAGGAAATAAAAGCTTTCCTAGTTAGCCTAAGGATCACAGCCAAAATAGTAACAGAAAATTGACAATGTGAGGAATTGCCACTGGAAGAAATAGAGTCAATGGGAAAAAAGAAAAAGAAAATGAACATGAGAGTAAAAACAAATCTACTATATACACAATATTATTTATCATCATAATACTGAATTATTGGGGCACCTGGGTGGCTCAGTGGGTTAAGCCTCTGCCTTTGGCTCAGGTCATGGTCTCAGGGTCCTGGGATGGAGTCCTGCATCAGGCTCTCTGCTCAGCAGGGAGCCTGCTTCCCCCTTTCTCTCTCTGCCTGCCTCTCTGCCTACTTGTGATCTCTCTCTCCCTCTGTCAAATAAATAAATAAAATGTTTTTAAAAAATGTTTTAAAAAAAAATGAACCAACCTTAGGTAATAGGACAACATGAAAATTAAATCATTAAACTGGAGACATTTTTAAAAGTCAATAATATTTGGGCACCAGGGTGGCTCAACTGGTTAAGCATCTGCCTTCATCTCAAGTCATGATACCAGAATTCTAGGATCCATTCCTGCATTAGGCTCTCTGACCCTCCCCCTCTTGTGCTCTCTCTCTTTCTCACTCTCTCTCAAACAAACATGTAAAATCTAACAAAAAAAAAGTCAATAATATGGAAAGCTAGTAATACATTTGACATAGAAAAATGCCCAATAATTCTATTTGAATTATCAAGAGTTTATGAACAAAATAAAAAACTATTTCACACCATGTACTCCAATTGTGTCTGATTTTATAGGTAGTATTTTAAGAAAGTAGGTATTCTAACAACTGTCACTCAATATTTAAGGCGTTACCATGGTACCTTCCATAATGTCACAAAATTACACTAATTTGCCTTAAATTTAACAAAATTTTGTCATCACAAAATTCATTATCAAAATCAGTTGGTACTTCAACTATCACTACAATAGCTAACCAGCATTCGTTGAATTGCTTTGTTGAATGTTTAAGACTAATTTGCCTTAAATTTAACAAAATTTTGTCATCACAAAATTCATTATCAAAATCAGTTGGTACTTCAACTATCACTACAATAGCTAACCAGCATTCGTTGAATTGCTTTGTCTTCTGAATGAAGACAAAGTAAATTTAAATAACAAAATTATCTTTGCTCAAAGAAAACAGAAAATTAAAGAAGCAACCATCTTTGAAAGAAGTGAAACATAAGGCTGAAAACAGATTGGTTCAAAGTGGATACATAAAAGATTAGGTATTCCTGCGAACCTAAAAAAGGCCCTCCTCCACACTCCTGACCTCCAGTTTTGTTCTTTGAAGAAATGAAACCAAAAAGGCTCCGTTTTGAGCATATCTAACCCACTGGAAGGCAAATGTAAAGGCTAAACTTTAAACAATGACAGTATGTTTATTTGGAACCCGTTCATCTCCTTCCCTATCTTGCTTTCAGAACACTTGCAATAAGGCAGGAAACTACTGTGTTATTTTCTGGAAAAACTGAATGGTCTCATAGAAAAGACCTGTAGACACTGACAGTTTTGCTTCCCCAGGAAAAAAGTCAGCCAAAACCCAATCACCTTCAGGGAAATTCTCCACCAACAAGTCCAATCCAGGGACACCTGGGTGGCTCAGTTGGTTAAGCCGCTGCCTTCGGCTCAGGTCATGATCCCAGAGTCCTGGGATCAAGTCCCACTTGATCAGCAGGGAGCCTGCTTCTCTCTCTGCCTCTGCCTGCAGCTCTGCCTGCTTGTGATCTCTCTCTGTCTCTCTCTCTTTATTCTCTCTTTAGTCACTAATAAGTGAATAAATAAAATCTTTAAAAAAAAAAAAAAGCCCTATCCAATGCAAATAAGGATCCCAGTTAGTATATTTTTCAATATAACAGACAGCCAAGGGGGAGAGGGGTTAAAAAAAAGAGAAGGCAAAAATAAATAGGGGAAAAAAGTACATATGTATGCACTTGCTGCAAATACCTCATACAACCCAAGTTCTTTCTCACCTCACTTACTAGTGTTTACTTTTCATTTACATAAACTCATGCCATTGTCATTCTCCTCCCCCAATATGGCTGACTCTTCCTTCTCCGGAACTTTTGAAAGTTCTAAATATGTTTGTGGTTTTGTTTTGTTTTTGTTTTTTTTTCCCTCAAGAATTCTCTATCCCCAACTTGGGACTTGAACTCACAATCCCAAAATCAAGAGAAGCATGCTTACCAACTGGACCAGCCAAGTGCCTTGTAAGTTCTAAACCTTTAAAAGTTGCCTTATCAGAAAGATCTTTCTCCCACCTTATGTTGTTTGTCTCTCTGTCTCTATCCTAATACATATGACACATTAAAATTATGTATTTCTTTGTCTACTTTTTCATAATCAATTTCTCTTCTGAGTGAAAGTTAGAAGCTTAGACTTTTATCTGTCTTATTGACTGTTATGTTCCCCCAATAACTTATACAGAGTAAATCCTCTGTAAACGTTTGTTGAATGTCTCAGTGAATGAATAAATGCAACCTTATGGTATTTTTTGGAGAAGACAGCAATTTTTATGCCCCTCAAAATTATCTTAAATAGTTTTCCTATTTCTTTTTCCAGCCTTTCCACTACAGTCTTATAAAGCCCTGTATGAATGTCATAGTCTTTGTTTTCTCAGCATCATTCAGCATCAGTAAAATGGAGAAATTATTTTTTGAAGGAACATTTGAAAAGTTACTCTACCATTTTAATTGTATCTTTCAGGCCCCCAACTCATTTGGAAAGGTATACCCAGACCTCCAGATAAAATGATGGTAAGAAGGATCCCATAAATACTTTATACACCTTTGCAAGAACAATAATTCAACTTCTTCCTTTTTAATAGTGTTTTTAAGTACGCATGTTTTGATAATTTAGACAAGAGATAAGGCCAAAGGTGTGGGAGTTCGGCAAAGAAAAAATAACAACGTAAAATGAGGAAACAGGAAACGCTTGAAATTTGGGGGAGAGCTGAACCTAGGGTATATTAATTTCCCATTTCAAGTTATTAATTTCTTGATATTAGCTTCCTAATTAGAACCTTTTTTGCTTTTTGTATAATAGGAAAAAAATATTTTAATTGCCATGTAGGGAAAACCTGAAATAAGAAAAGCTAAAGAAAGAACAGGTTTAAAGGTAAGATTGGAAACTTAGTTTTGGATATGTTAAGTTTGAAGTGCATGGCTGTGTCAAATAGGCAACAAATACAGATTTAAGGGGAGGGATCAGGGCTAGAAATGTTTATTTGTTATAAATGGTGCTTAAGACTATATAGATGTACTTGACTAAATGACACTGAAAATCATGAAAATGAATGAGATCACTAAAAGTAAATGTAAATTGAGAAGAGATTGTAAGAAGTGGGCAAAATATTAAAATGTCACTGTGTCTTATTCTAGAACAAGTTTTCAGAAATATTTCTGTCAAAAAAAAAAAGAAAGAAAGAAATATTTCTGTCAACACTTCCTTAACATTGGCCCATTATTAAGGTGTGAGAATTTATGAAATGAGAATGATATCATTTGTGGGGATGCTAGTCTTTGATGAATTTGGGGGGGAGTAGGGTAGGAAGATATAGCTAATTTAGTAAATATTCTCCCAAAGTAATCCAGTGTGAAGAGTTAACCAAAAAAGAGGAATAACTTCTGATAAATGTCTCTAAATGAGTTTGCCCCTTCTTTATTCCTCAAATCTCTTTTCTCTCCTTTCCTTTATCCTTTTACCCTACTCATCAAGAACACCTCATCTCCTAACACTGGAGCTCTGATTTTTGTCTGGCATCCACTTCTTTGGGATAAATTTAAAAAGAAAGTGAAATGCTAATTCAAACAGTTCTAAAAAGCCTTTCTAAACTGGAGAGAAAAGGGGCATTGAATTTTTTCCACCCATTTTCCACTGCTTTGCATATGTTAGCACTTAATCTCTTTCTCTCTCTCTCTCTCTCTCTCTCTCTCACTCACACACACACACACACACACTCAACCTACCCTCTACACACCCTTGCCAGGGACATTTTTCAAATCTGATCAAGGCACTTTTCCACTTGAATTTCCAATGTCATCCTTTATGTAAAGAAAATAAAAGTTAATTTTCCTACTTTTTTTCTAGTTTTGTTGATTTTTTAAATACAAAAGAGGTAATGCTTTATGCATTATTCTGTAATTTTGTTTCCTGCTTTACTTAATTTCTTGAAGAATTTTTCATCCCCATATATTCTTGATTAGCATTGCATAATATGGACATACTTTATCTATGTACAAAGAGGATTCCATTGTTTTTACTAACTAAAAAACAAACAAAATAAATCTATATAAATACTCACGAATGGAGGAAATGGTTATTTCTATACCTTGGTGCTAAACTTATAAGCATGCACAAGAAATGGTCTGGCCCTTGCAACTTCTCTAATATTATTGCATATCATTCTCCCCTTTGATCACTACACTTCTCTTCTTTTCCTCAAACCCAACCAACTCATTTTTTTACTTATTCACCACTGAATACCTAGCAGTTAACAGCACAATGATATTTTTTCTTTACAGTGACATATTTTTATCAATTCAAAAACATAGGTTGAATAAATGAATGAGTGAATGAAATTCTACCTGTCTAACCTCACTTCATATAATTTCTCACCACACTTTCCATCCTAAAAATACTGAGCTTTTAGTTCCCCAAATGAGGCCATTTTCTCATTCACTTTTCCATATCACTGCACATGCAATGTCCCTTTCCTCACAGGCACCCATCATTTATCCAAATTCCTATAGAACTTTCAAGTCCCTAAATGAAGTTACGTTTAGACTCTCCTCCATGTAAAATTAGTGCCATTTCTATGATTCCATTATATTTTGCCTTCTCAAAACCTGATTTGTGTTTAACATTTGGTTAGTAATAGTTCCAAATTATTACTATGCCTTCCTATTACTGTACCCAGTACTCACACACATTATGTCATTAATATCATCCTACAAGTTCAGAGTGTTTTGATATTCAGCCCTAAGCTCACCAACAAACAGATATAATGTCAGGGGTGGGATTCAAGGTCTGTGTGACTTCAAAGCCCACTTTCTATTATGCAACAATACCTATTCAGTAAGTCCTTGAATAATATATTCCTCAGAGTGACTACTTGATTTTGCATTAAGTTAAATGTTCATCTTTAGTATGTATGTAAATCCAATCAAGAAATGCAATCAAGTGAAATAAAAGTACATTATATATTTCTTCAAAAGAGATAGATGAATAGCTAATAAGCACATGAAACAGTGCTCAACATAGCCTTCAAAAAAACCCAAGTCAAAATCACAATAAGCTGCCACCTCATACTCAGTAGAAATACTGTGACCAAAAAGACAGACAATAAAAAAATGCTGGCCAGGGTGTGGAGAAATTTGAACATTCATACAGTGCTGGTGGGAACATAAATAGTGCAAGCACTTTGGGAAATAGTCTGACAGTTCCTCAGAAGGTTAATACAGACTTACCATATGATCCAGCAATTCCTCCTAGGTATATACTCAAGAGAAATTAAAACACACAACCACATAAAACCTTGTACATGAATCTTCACAGCAACATTATTCATAATAGCCAAAAAGAAGAAACAACCCAAATGTCCATCAAGAATGAAATGATAAATAAAATGTGATATACCCATAAAATAAAATGTTCTTTGGCCATAAAAAGGAATGAAATATTGATACACACTACAACACTGATGAACCTTGAAAACGTTCTGAGTCAAAGAAGCCACTTATGTTATGATTCCATTATATGAAATATCCAAAATAAGCATATCTCTACAGCAAGTAGGTTAGAGGTTTCCTAGGACTAGGAGAAGTGGAGGGTGACTGCTAATAAGAACAGGTTTCATTGTGGGGTGACAGAAGTATTCTAAGATAGTGGTGACAGTTTATAACTATAAATATACTAAAAACAATTGAATTCTTCATGTTAGGCAGGTGAACTGTATGGTGTGTAAATTATATGTCAATAAAGATGTTACAGGGGAAAAAAAGAAACTGATAGACCTAGATCTACCTTTGATTTTATTTATCTGTGACATGGGAGAATAAAGTACATTACAGGGGCGCATTGGTGGCTCAGTTGGATAAACGTCTGCCTTTGGCTCAGGTCATGATCCAAGGATTTGAGGATCCATCCCCACACTGGGCTACCTGCTCAGTGGGGAGTCTGCTTCTCCCTCTTCCTCTGCCTCTATAATATGGTTTTACCAATATTTCTCTTGAGATAACTACTATCTTCAGACTACTGAAATTTGTATGGATCCTTCACATCTATGTTTTTGTGCTTTTGCTACATCAGGATATATACCCACAGGTTATGGTTGTGTAAAATATAGAAAATATTAAAATATATATAAGTACAATAAAAATATTTTTAAACATATTTTTTAAAGATTATTTATTTTCAAGAGAGGAAGTGTGGTGGGGAGGGGAAGAGGGAGAGGAAGAGAAAAACCGTAGGCATACTTCATGGTGAGCATGGAGCCTGACCCAGGGTTCCATCTCATGACCCTGCTATCATGATCTTAGCTGAAACCAAGAGTCAAATGCTCAACCGACTGTACCATCCAAGCACCCCAATATAAAATATGTATTTATTTTGTGTTTTATATTTTAAATTAATTTTGTATTTAATTTTGTGTTCCTAGGGTAAATAAATAGTAGTAGAACAGGTCTTAAAGAGTGAGCAATTTCCACTCTATTAAGTAGATAGTAGTTATCTCAAGGGAAGAAATGAGGGAATAGAAGTGGAGTGCAGAAAAGCCTCCAACTTTATGAGCAACCCTTATTTTTTCAAAGGATTCAAAGAAATATTGTAAAATGTTTACATTTGCTAAATCAACATGAGTATCCATTATATTATTGTCTGTATTTTCTTTCAGTTTGGGAGTATTTTAATTTAGCCAATAATATTTTATCAACATTAATGTCCACTTTTGAAAACTGTATTATTGATACATAAGATGCTAACTAACAGTAGGAGAAGCAAGGTGAAGGTCATAAAGGAACTCTTCATGGTTTTTTTTTAATTCTAAAATTAGTACAAAATGAAAAGATTATCATTTTTAAAATAAAAACAATAAGGTATCAAAAAATATTAAAAACATGTACTTGTAGGGGCACCTGGCTGTCTCAGTCGGTAGGGTGTCCCATTCTTGATTTTAGAGCTGTGAGTTTGAGCCCCATGTTGGGTATAGTATTACTTAAAAAAATTAAAAATCTTTAAAAAAATGTACATACTCGCAGACATGAAGTAGCGATGATAACCCTTAGTATTACTTTGAGAAATCAATAATATTTAATATATTTTGAAGATATTTTTTAAAAGCCCAATTAAGGGATGAAAGGTCAACAATTTATATCTTATCAAATTTGTGCCTCTTCAGCAAATTGTGACATTATTTCAATGTGCATCTTATTTTATTTTAGCTTGGAAATCTCCAAGTTGGAAGAAATCTTGAGAGAATAATATCAGTGCCCCAACTACAAGGCAAGCTTCCATTCAAATCATTTCAGAAAGATGGCTGTTCCCCTGGAGCTAATAATACATTATATGTTAATTAAAAAAAAAAAAAAGAAAGAAAGAAAGATGGTTGTTTCCCTTGTTTAAAATCCTTCAAAATGGAAATAGCATTACCTTTATTAATAATGTATTTCAAATCTGCCAGTCAAGAAAGTATTTACATATCTGTTTATTGTCTACTTCCATACATTAGAAAGTAAGCTCCCTGAAAGCAGGGAATTTGTCTAGCTCACCCCAGATCCCAGCATCTAAAATAATGCCTTGCACATATTGGAAATTCAGTAAGTTTTTAAGAAAGAAAGACAATACATGATTATTACATATAAGATCTTATTTTTCTTATTGCTTAATATATTTCATTATTCCTTTATCCCTTGTTTGTATGCTAAGTAAGTACACTTGGAGTTTTAATTGTCCAATTTTTAGTAACAGCTTATCTTAAATAATTCATTTAGTCTCTTTCTCCTACAGTTAAAATAAAACATGTGTTTTAATACTAAAATCAAAGGTACACCTGTTATTAAAGTAAGACTTCTTTGTAAATACAGTTATAGTTAGCAGAAAACATTTCACTTAATATAATACTTTGGTTAATTATCTGCAAGTCACCTGCTGGTTGACATTTGCCATGTAAAATAAAGCCTTTGAGTCTCACATTTTTACTTATGTACTAGTTTATGTGAACTCTTTCAATTCCCACTGAGATTACCTGATGTACAAAAAATTCTTATATTTAAATAATATTAATGTTAAGAATTAAATCCACCCCCCCAAATCACCTAGGGAATGTAAAGTTTAAAAACATACTTATTACTTCTTGATTCTAATTCAAACATTTCTGAAAATAAGCCAAACCAATTAAGAAAACATTACAGAAGTGAAAGAGGCAAGATATAAGAAATCACTAAACTTTTAATTAATAATATTTTAATTTTAATAGATTTGTATAGAATTAATATAACTGAAACAATTTTGAGTTTATTGTTTGTGTGTTTGTTGTTCTTGTTTCAACAGGCTAGACCTTATTAAAGTTCATATGGTCACTTCATCAGTAATTTATAAAATTTACAGAAACATTTGTGGGAATATAACAAGTTGGATGTGGGACTATATCAATCAATTACTGGCAGGATGGCAATATAGAAAGCAGAAAGTTAATGTCTTACTGGCTGAAGGAGAGCACAGAGTGCTGCAGAAGGATGGGAATTCCTGGTCTCAAGATTGCGAGTTTGAGCCCCAGGTTGGTGTACAGATTACTTAAAAATAAAAAATAATTAAAAAATAAAAATACAAAGGAAAAACATGGTGGATATCACCTTAACCAAGTGATCAAAATTCGTATCTATAATACTTGAAAAAAATCAATATCATGTGCATCTTGATATGCTATACTTTAAAAAAAATTACTCAGTGTTATTCCTGAAAAATTATGTATAAATTTAATTTAATTCTGAGTAAACATCAAAAAATGCAAATTAAGGTACATATCATGAAAAACACATATATGCTTTAAAAATGTCAAAGTCAAGATAAAAGAAATGGAGAATTAATTCAGATTAAAAGAGAATTTTGAAGAAGACAAGAGAAATAAATGCAATGTATGACACTAGATTAAATACTAGCCTGAAGGGGAAAATACTTATAAAGAATATTAGGACAACTGATAAAATTTGAATATGAAATGTAGATTGTTAAATAATACTACTGTATCAGTGTTAAATGCCTTGATTTTGACAACTGGACTATGGTTATGTGAGAGAAGTATTTGTTCTTAGAATATACAAACCGAACTATTTAGGGGTAAAGGAAAGGGATATCTCCAGATACTTGCAGAAGGTACACAGAAATTTTAAAATGTTTGCCTGGGACATGCACTTCCAGTCAATATGGAGTAAAGGGATCAAATTTACCTTCCTGCCTGAAACTATTTTAAAAGCAAACAAAATACATAAAATGTCATTTTGCAATACACTAGACATCAGAAAATGAAGGACAGTGATCCTTGAGAAACAGCAATCAAATTAAGCTCTAGCATTACCCTAGCTACCACCTTGAAAATTTCCAAGCCCTGGAACAGAGTAGTGAAAGGCAGGAGAGCCCAATGGACTCTTAGTGTTGAAGAGACAAAGCAGAAAATATGAGAGATTGTCCTAGCTAGAATTTATAAGATTAACTACAGGAGAAGAGAAAGTTACACAAAAAGCAAATTTTGGAAATTTCCAGAAGTAAATTCTTGACAATTCTAATCAGCACATGGGTGTGAGGGAAGAACCCAAGGCCAGGGAAAGAATTTCCCAAAAGTGTTAGAGATCACATAACCCATCACTCATATAACATGGGATAAAGGGCTATTCCCACCCAGGCCAACTAGAAAACCCCAAGATTCACAAGGCCTTGTATACCAATGTTCAGAAAGGACTTAGCTCAGTATTGGGGAATAACCACCCCTACACTGAGCATTGCTTCTATCCTGCATAACAAATTTTTTTAAGAGATTTTATTTATTTATTTGAGAGAGAGAGAGAGATCACGAGTAGGCAGAGAGGCAGGCAGAGACAGAGGGGGAAGCAGGCTCCCCACTGAGCAGAAAGCCCCCTGTGGGGCTTGATCCCAGGCCCTGAGATCATGACCAGAACTGAAGGCAGAGGCTTAATCCACTGAGCCACCCAGGTGCCCCAACATAACAAATCTTAACAGGAAGACACAAAAGAATCAAGATCCAAGGAACCTAACTGCATTCTGGAAATTAGAATTTCTTTAAAATTTATTTATTTGAGAGAGAGAGAGAGAACAGGTCGGGGAGGGGCAGATGGAGAGGAAGACACAGACTCCTTATTGAGCAGGGAACCTGATGTGGGCCTCTATCTCAGGACCCTGGGATCATGACCTGAGCTAAAGGCAGCTGCTTAACAGACCGAGCCGCCCAGATGTCCCCAGAAATTAGAATATTTATTACAAATAAATCCAGTACCCCAAAAGGTAAAATAACACAATGTCTGATATCCAATCAAAGATTGCCAGGCATGCAAAGAAGCAGGAAAATGCAACACATAATAAAAAGATTTATTAGTCAATTGAAACTGATTCAGAACTGACAGAGATACTAAAACTAGCAGACAAGATCTTTAAAACAGTTTTTATACTTTCTAAAGCTTTATATTTTCCCAACTTTTTATATCTCCAAAACAATGTGGAAGATTAAAAAAAGTTAAACTACTAAAGATGAAGAAATTTGTGCTGTGTGAGATGAAAATATAAATTAGATGGTACTAATGACCGATTAGACACTGAGGGGAAAAAATTAGCAAATGAGAGGACACAGCAATAGAAACTACCCAAAATGAAAAACACAGAGAAAAGAGAATTTAAAATAATAAACAGAACATCAGTGAGCTGTGGAACAACTTCAAGCAGTCAAATACAAGGGCAGGTGGAATCACCAAGAAAGAAAGGGAGTAAAACCAAAAATATATTTGAGGAAATAATGGCTAGAAATTTCAAAACTGATAAAATCAGATATAATTATCTCAGCAACTCTAAACATGAAAGAAACTATTTCAAAACACATCATAATCAAATTGTTTAAATCAGGGGCGCCTGGGTGGCTCAGTGGGTTAAAGCCTCTGCCTTTGGCTCAGGTCATGATCTCAGGGTCCTGGGATCGAGCCCCGCATCGGGCTAACTGCTCCGCAGGGAGCCTGCTTCCTCCTCTCTCTCTGCCTGCCTCTCTGCCTAGTTGTGATTTCTCTCTGTCAAATAAATAAAAAAATGAAAAAAAATTGTTTAAATCAGTAGGATATAAAAGACTTGAAAACTCTGAACCCCCAAATTAATCTGATTAATATTTTTAGGATATTCCACCCAACAATAGTGAATACACATTCTTTTCACCTGAAGTGCACTTGAAACATATACCAAGAAAGACCATATTCTGGGCCATAAAACAATTCTCAATAAGTTGAAAACCATTTGAGTAATACAAAGTATATTTTCTGACTGTAAAAGAATTAAATTGGAAATAAAAGAATGATCTCAGTGGGTGGACAAATATTCAGAACTAAAAGTAGTGCATGGGGAAAAGAAAAGAAATAAAGGGGAATTAAAAAGTATTTTGAGCTGAAACTACAACGTAAATTTGTGGGATGTGATAAAACTGAATTTAGAAGGAAATTTTATAACACCAAACACATATCAGAAAAAGCAGAAAGGTCATGAATCAATGACCACAGTTTCTGCTTTAAGAAACTACAAAAAGAAGGGCAAAAGACAGTAAAAATCGTGGCAGAAATAAAAGAAACAGAAAACAGAAAAAGAATAGAGAAAACCACCAAAGCCAAATTTGAGATGGTCATTAAAACTCTAGGCACAGTGACTAGGAAAAAAGGAACAAAAATTAATGATATCAAAAAAGGTAACCTCACTCTATGTTCTGCAGATGTTAAAAGGATAACAGGACATTGTGAACTACTATGTCAATACCTTCTACAACTTAGATGAAATACATTTCTTGAAAGAGTCAAACTATCAAAGCACACTCAATAAAATAACTTTATAGCCCTTTATCTCTTAAATGATTTGATTTAGTAATTAAGAACTATCCAACAAAGAAAACTGGTCTAGATGGCTTCACTTTGTTTACCACCCAAAACATTTGCAGAAGAAATAATACTAATTCTATATGAACTTTTCCAGAATACTGAAAAGGAAAAAATATTTTTTAATTCACTCTGGAGGTCAACATTACCCTAATATCAAAACCAGGCCAAGACATTATAGGAAAACTACAGAACAGGGGCACCCGGGTGGCTCAGTTGTTAAATGTCTGCCTTCAGCTCAGATCATGATCCCAGGGTCCTGGGATCAAGCTCCGCATCGGACTCCCTGTTTGGGAAGCCTGCTTCTCCCTCTCCTACTCTCCTTGCTTGCGTTTCCCTCTCCCGCTGTCTCTTTCTGTCAAATAAATAAAATCTTTAAAAAAAAAAAAAAGAAAGAAAACTACAGAACAAAAACCCTCATAAAGAATAGATGCAAAAAGGGGCGTATGGGTGGCTCTGTTAGTTAAGCATCTTTGGCTCAGGTTATGCTCTCAGGGTTTGGGATTGATCCCCACATCAGGCTCCCTACTCAGTGGAGAGTCTGCTTGTCCTTCTTCCTCTGCTCCTCCCCCAATTCATGCTCTGTCTCTCCCTCAAAAAATAAATAAAATTTAAAAAAAAGAAATAAATGCAAAAAATAAAATATTGGCAAATCATATCTAATAATATGTTAAAAGGATAATACATCATGGCCAATCCCAGGAATACAAGATTGTTAAGATATTCTAAACTAATCAACACACTCACTGTATTAATACACTAAAAAAAGATGAAGAAATAAAACTATCTTTAACCTCGAAAACATGATTATCTTTGTAGAAAATCCAATGTAATCTTTTAAAAAGCTACTAAAACTAATAAATGAACTTAGCAAAAGTGCAGGATACAAACCAACTGTATTTGTATATACTAGTGATGAACAATTATAAAATGAAATTTTAAAAATATCATTTACAACAAGAACAAACAAGTGTGAAAACATCGAAAAATCACAAAACATTGCTAAGAAAAATTAGAGAAGACCTAAATAAACAAAGAGATATATCTTTTTGTAGGTAGGAAGAATCTGCATTGTGAAGATGTCAATTCATTAGGTTTAGCACAAACTCAACAGGAGCAGATGACACAAAATCATGAACAGCAGCAGGCAAAGATCATTGAGGGCCATCAAAGAGGTCTGTCTACCACAGGCACCAACATTATTAAAGTATCTCCACATTATTTTTTTTTTAAAGATTTTATTTATGTATTTAACAGAGAGAGAGAGAGATCACAAGTAGGCAGGGAGGCAGGCAGAGAGAGGAGGAAGCAGGCTCTCCGCGGAGCAGAGAGCCCGATGTGGGGCTCGATCCCAGGACCCTGGGATCATGACCTGAGCCGAAGGCAGAGGCTTTAACCCACTGAGCCACCCAGGTGCCCCATCTCCACATTATTTTTTGTTCAACACCCTTATAATTCCTCTCAAAGGACTCTGGAACCAGATTACCTGGTATAAATCTTGGGTCTTTTAATTAATGTGTGATCTGGCCAATTATTTCACTTCCCTGTGCCCAAGTTTCCTCATCTATAAAATGGAGATAACAGAACTTCCCTCATGTAGTTATTGTGATATTTAAAAGATTAAACATCTACAAAGCACTTAAGAGTTTGGCATATAATAAACAATTGCATAAATACAACCATAAAACCAATATAGATACTAAACTTACTATTCCTTAAAAATAAGTGTATTTTAGAATAGACCCTTCTTTAAGTATTTAATGATGCCCATTACAAGTAAACCCCAGTTTTAGTCAAGGTGTGTAAAAAAAAGATAGTTCATTAAATTACATGTATTTAGTCAACCTTAGGCAGTGAGAGAAAAATATCTTCTTATTTGCATTTTTAATTAAAGTTTAAGAAGCAAACATAGGGAATGCCTGGGATGACCATAATCCTCATTTACCTGATCTTTGCTTGTGCCTATTGTCCAGGCATATGTGCCAATGGTACCCTCTCTCACTCTTAAAACTGTTCCAGATTGCACAGGAAATTAAGGTTGCACGAGTCTATCACAATCCTTGATTGGAATGGAAACTGAATCTAGATAAACACACTTGAGTAAGGAATCAACAAACCAGAGATGAAGTGAATCAACAAGGGATGAAGTGAATCTGGAAAAGGAAGAAGGGTATAGGTGGTTTGGATAACTAAGCATGAAAGAGTCAGAGTGGTAAGAGAAAAATAAATGTCTCAAAATGCCCAAATAACAAAATCAATTCATCCACAAACTGAATTCAAGATTCCTCTGCTGCCAATAAATTGGAATATTCTTAGAAGTCTAGTGAAAGTTCATAAAAAATTTACCTGGCATTTCCTTAAGGATTAAAAGAAAACCATAAATGAATACCAAACAAAAGTTAATGTATCACATTTAAATTCCTTTTCCTATCTGTTTTAATATATAATCATGAAGGTAATATATAATTCTGATAGATACATTCTATAAAAATTAAGAAAACTTGCTTACATTCACACACTATAGGCCAAGTTGTAGCAAGAAACTATTTTTTATAGCAATTTTCAATCTCCCAACTGAAAATATTAGTTGACTTTGGAAATTCTAATCCCTTTAAAATCCAGCAGCAACAAAGCAAATAGTCATGATCCCTTAAGAGGATAAATATGTTCATTTTAATTAAAGACTAAAATATGTGACTTGGTGTGCAATTTTTGCATCTGTATTATGAGATATATTTATATGTCCTATGCATTTCATTAATAAAAAACTGAAAAGGAAGTATGATTATTAAAGAATAGCCTATTAATAGAGGCATTGTTAAAAGATCTGGATCTTCACTTTTCAAGAATGTAGTCAAGTAAGAGTAATGAAGTCCTGATATATGCCATAATGTAGATGAACCTTGAAAACACTATGCAAAGTAAAAGCCAGTCACAAAAGACTACATATTTTATGATTCCATTCATACAACAAGTCCTGAATAGGCAAAGCTATAGAGACTAAAAGTAGATTAGTAGTTGCTCAGTCTGGGGCTGGTATGGGAAAGATAAGAGACTGGATGACAATTTCTTATAAGAATGATGGAAATTTCCTAAAATTAATTACGGTGATGGTTGCACAACCCTGTAAATATACTAAAAGCCATGGAGCTGTACATTTAAATGAGCAAAGTGTATGGTCTATGAATTTTATCTCAATAAATCTATAATCAAAAAATTTTAGGTTATAATTCCTGTCTGAAATATATATTGTTATATACTAGTATTTTAAAGATGGAAAACATGATTCTAATGCTTGATAGGAGAGAACTCCAGGAAATTAATATATTAGTCTGTTCATGTTAATTGCTCAACACTGGTACAAGAATATTCTATGTCTCTAAATTCCTACTGATTTTCAGACTATAAAAAGATTTCTTAAATTAACAAGTCAGGAAATGACAGATGCTGGCAAGGATGTGGAGAAAGGGGAACCCTCCTACACTGTTGGTGGGAATGCAAGCTGGTGCAACCACTCTGGAAAATAGCATGGAGGTTCCTCAAAAAGTTGAAAATAGAACTACCCTATGACCCAGCAATTGCACTACTGGGTATTTACCCTAAAGATACAAACGTAGTGATCCGAAGGGGCACGTGCACCCAAATGTTTATAGCAGCAATGTCTACAATAGCAAAACTATGGAAAGAACCTAGATGTCCATCAACAGATGAATGGATAAAGAAGATGTGGTATAGATATACAATGGAATACTATGCAGCCATCAAAAGAAATGAAATCTTGCCATTTGCGACGACGTGGATGGAACTAGAGGGTATCATGCTTAGCGAAATAAGTCACTCGGAGAAAAACAACTATCATATGATCTCCCTGATATGAGGAAGTGGAGATGCAACATGGGGGGTTGGGGGGTAGGAGAAGAATAAATGAAACAAGATGGGATCGGGAGGGAGACAAACCATAAGTGACTCTTAATCTCACAAAACAAACTGAGAGTTGCTGGGGGAAGGGGGGTCGGGAGAGGGGGGTGAGGTTATGGACATTGGGGAGGGTATGTGCTATGGTGAGTGCTGTGAAGTGTGTAAACCTGGAGATTCACAGACCTGTACCCCTGGGGATAAAAATACATTATATGTTTATAAAATAAATAAATAAATAAATTAAATAAAGATTTCTTGAGTGCTTTTGCCACAAAATAAATTTAGAAAATGTCTTGACTTGGGGGTGCCTGAGTGGCTCAGTCAGTTGGGCTTCTGCCTTCAGCTCAGGTCATGGTCCCAGGGTTTTGGGATGGAAGCCTGCATTAGGCTCCCGGCTCAGTGGGAAGCCTGCTTCTCCCTCTCTCCTCTGTTCCTGCTCTCTCACTATCTTTACCTCTCTCTCTCAAATAAATAAATAAAATATTAAAGATATTTTTAAAAAAGAAAGAAGGAAATTGTCTTGACTTTAAATTTGGTGAATATTTCCTGACTTCACATGGGATTATAAATAATTTTTAAATCTGTCAAATTGTAGATATGTATTCCTAAGCACCTATTAATTTAGAGTTTCTTAATACAAAGCTTAATTAAAATAATATGAAAGTTTTGTAACATGTATAACTTTTTTAAAGATTTTATTTATTTGACAGACAGAGAGAGAGGGAAAGAGCACAATCAGCTGGGATAGCAGACAGAGGGAGAAGGAGAAGCAAACTCTCTGTTGAGCACGGAGCCAGACATGGGGCTGGATCCCAGAACCCAGGATCGTGACCTGAGTGGAAGGCAGATGCTTAAGCAACTGAGCCACTCAGGTGCCCCAACATGCATAACTTTTTAAGTGTATATATACGGTTCCATTTTATCTTCTTAAATTTTGTTTGTAGAGTTTCAAGTACAAAATATTAATCATTGCTTTACCTAGTTATATAGTATCATATTCAATTATTTTTTTTAAATTACCAAATGTCCCCACATATCAGATATCAGTACTACCAACACTCATGGGTACTTGCAAGCTGGACCCCTCTTCAAGAGAAATCCCTTGTATCATGACATCCCCCATGAAAGAAAAAGAGATCTTGTGGTCCCCAACAGCCTTTACTACTGCTGCAGAAAAACGTAGCCTTGACAATTGAGAAACTTTGAAATCTTCACTAAGGCTAACCTCAGCTAACACAGGTGAATAGAGACTACATTGCTGGAACTTTCCCAGAGCTAGAAACACCATACTCAACCCAGCCAGTACTCTTTTGCTCACAGACGAAGATCCTTCTCTCCCAAAACCATTCCACAAAATCTGGAAAAGGTGACTATTCCATTAAATGTACAGATATTAACACAAAGCTATAGAAAGATGAAAAATCAAGGAAATGTGACACTACCAAATGAATACAATGATTTTCCCGTAACTGACTGCAAAGGAATGGAAATCTACAAATTGACAAGTAATTCAAAATAATTGTTCTTAAAAAGTTCGGCAAGCTACAAAAAGACAGATCCACAACTCAGTGATATCAGGAAAAGAATGTGTGAATAAAATAATAAATTCAAAAGGGAGATCAAAATTATATAAAAGAATAAAATAGAAATTCTGGAGCTAAAGAATAATGCAATAGAGAGCAACAACAGCAGACATATCGAACAGAAGAAAGAAACCATGAACTTGGAAACAAGTTATTTGATATTAACCACTAAAAGAAAAACAAACAAACAAACAAAAACAATGAAGAAACCCTACCTAAATTATGGAACATGAACAAGTGAAATATTAACATCATGGGAGTTCAAGAAGGAGAAGAGAGAGAGAAAGAGGCAAAAAGCTTATTAAAGGAAATAATGGCTACAAACTTTCAAGATCTGGGGAGATATATGAACATCCAGGTATCACATTGTACACTTAAAGTAGATACTGTCAATTATACTTTAAATTTTTTTAATTTTTTAAATATTTTCTTTATTGGGCGCCTGGGTGGCTCAGTGTGTTGAGCCGCTGCCTTCCGCTCTGGTCGTGCTCTCGGGGTCCTCCGATCGAGCCCTACGTAGGGCTCTCTGCTCGGTGGGGAGCCGGCTTCCCACTCTCTCTCTGCCTGCCTCTCTGCCTACTTGTGATCTCTCTCTGTCAAATAAATACATAAAATCTTTAAAAAAATATTTTATGTATTTATTTGACAGAGATCTCTTTGATGTTAATGCAGTATTTTTTATACCAGATAAAACAATTTTTTTAAATTAATTCACTTTTTATTTAGAGAGAGAGTGGGAGTAGAGCAGGGCAAAAGGAGAAGCAGAGAGAATCTTAAGCAGGCTCCTCATTCAGTGCCGAGCCCCAAGCAGGGCTCAATCTCACGACCCTGATATCATGACCTGAGCCACAATCAAGTCGGATGCCATACTGACTAAGCCATCCAGGCACTCCCAGAATTTTAAATTTTTTATATTGCTTATTTATTTATGTCTAGTCACAGTGACTGATAGCTTTGTAGAACAGTTTGCTTTAAATTTATATCAATATAAAAAATATTATTTGCTAAGAGAAGACAGTATTTTGAGTTTTATACTTTCATTTTTTCAAAAGTAACTATTATTACCTAAGTAACTACAGTTCTAAGTGCTTTTTTGCTTAAAACATTTAAATCCCTAAGATAAAATTTGGCCTAGTGGAGATAAACATATCCATTAATTTTTCTCTGGAATTCACAGTAAACATATTATACATTCTCTCTAGTGAGCTGACATTTCAAGCAAACACAAATCATGATCTTACCAATAAATGGTGAAGTCATAATCCTGAATATGGTAATGAGTAAGTTACATAAGGCCATGAAAAACGGTAATATAAGAGCAATGAAAAACATTAATATAAGAGCATCTATAAAAATTCTTTAATTTTACTAAAAGTAGTAGTATGATTTAAAGATATATTCAGTTTCACAAACTAAAAATATATAAGAATCAAGGTGGTTAACCACCCAACAAAAAACTCTATATATTACAGATGACATTCATCAGATTGAGAAGTCACTCCATGGCTTTAATAATTCATTAGACTTTTAAGTAAGTAGACATTTAAATAAGCTAAAAGTTACTTTGAGACAACAACAATTCAAAAAGGCACTCTGTGCCGCCCCAAGGCCCCAAGGAGGTACTTTTCTAACCTCCACCATATAACCAATCAAAAATGGCATGAGATTAGGGAGGGCACAGATTGCATGGAGCACTGGGTGTGGTGAAAAAACAATGAATACCGTTACGCTGAAAATAAATAAAAAATTTAATTTAAAAAAATGGTATGAGATACGAACTCTTCAAAGTACCGTCCTGTTAAATCCTGAGATCATTTCCAGTACTAGTCCAACCATTAGGAGACAAATTTAAAAAGAAAATTTTATATTCAAACCTCGGGCATCAAGAAAGCACTCAAAGTAGCTTATAGAAACAAGGAAGAGCTCTGCAGAGGATCAGAAAAATATCTGGACCAATTCAGAGGAACAAGACAGCTGAATATTGCAGCCAGTGCAAAGAAAAGATGGCTAACTGCCCAGATAAATTTCATGACTCAAATACTTCTAAACGTGCACTCTTGGTATAGCTACTGTCATTTGATGCAAAAGCTAAAAATTGAATGCACATACAATAACAAAAATATAAAGCACTAGGAGTCCACTGGGCATTGTCTTTTTGGGGAGAGTTGGACTTCATAAATATAAACACAGAAGCCAATGTAAATTATCTGTGATCATTTTGCTAACCATATATAACAAACATTTTCCTGTAGTAATTTCATTGACACTAATCATATCCATATATATATATTTTATACAAATGTTTCTATATTTGCACAATTCTTAGTGTATTTTTAACTCCTCAAATACATTTGGGAATCATTCCAGACCACAAGACTCTGAAGAATTGCAGAATTTATCACACTGACATGTCAACACATATGAATACAGAACCCATACAATGTTGTTTTTATTCACCAAGCATGTCATAAACAAAATTTTCTAGTTTACAATGCCAGGTAGATGAAGTCAATTATAGTAATTAGAATTGTTAAAAAAAAAAAAAAAAACTCAGAAGCTTTAACTCTACAACTTAGTTAACAGGGACATTTTTTAAAAAGTTAAAGTCACATTATCTTCTGGGATCTCAAGATTCTGATGCCATGTGACTTTTTACTCCCTCCGTATAGTTTAATGTAGAGTCAATGGGCACACCACAGAAGAAATACATGTTAAATACTATCTTGCCAATTAAAGAAATAAGATAACAAAGAATATTTCCTTTTACTAAATAGAATAATGCTTCATTTTGCTCAATTTTTTTATTTTTAAATACTGATAAGAGGTCAAAAGACAAGTTCATCTTAAATGATTTAAGCATGCTTCTAAACAGTCATAATTAAGGTATAAAAAAACTAAGACAGCTAGCATAGTATAGTCATAGAAGACAGGATTACCAGGGTTTGAGATCTGTGCTTTCACTTACTTGAGCAATTAAAGTATTTTAAACTAGTTTCCTCATTTTTTACATGGGAAAAATAATAATGGTATCTATTTCACAGAGTTCTTGTTGGAGAGTAAGGAATAAAAGGATCTGAACAAGTTATGTAAAACTGGAAAGAAATATATAAATTCATTGCATTATCATCAAATAATAATTTTTTCCCTGAGAAGCAAGCTATCAACATGTAATGTAATAAATGTGCTTCTTTATATTTAGACCTTAATTAAAATATTTTTAATTAAATAAACATTCATCCAAGTAAATTGTGTAACTATTGATGTCCTCCCTTTTAACAATTTGGAGATAAGAATAATTAATGTATTTTATAACCAAGAATGATGACTCAGCTTTGTTTTTAAAATATAATCTCATACTTTTTAATCTTTGTTTTATTATGTATTTTGTTCAATGAAGAAAACATACATGTGCTTCCAATTAAACCTTAGGAATAGGTATCAGTTGAAGGAAAGATGTTTATTATATTTCTAAGTCAACTCTAAATATGTTCTTTTTTCTTATTTGGATCATTTGATACAAATACTATAATAGTGTAATATATTCTTTCTCAATTGTGATTAACAAATTTACCAGTTTGCTTTCAATATATTCATTCCCTGAATGAGGCTTTAGACAGAACCAAATACAGTTAAAATATCAAACACAACAATCAAAGATAAAATATTTGCAACAAACCATACCTAGTAATAAGAACAGCATTATCGTGGTGGGCAATCCCATTTTCTGGAATCGTGTTTCCATCACTTTGGTGAGAGAGAATGGATTTCTGCCATTTACAGAAGCTATCGAGGGACTTGTCTGCATGGTGGTTTATCTCCAAGTTTGGCTGCAATACAACATGCATACCAGAAATGTTCCAAACAAATTACTAAGGTCAGTTGTTAAAACTTTTGAAGACTAAAGTGGGACTATAATTAGAAGCAGTGGTTTCTAGGAATAATCTCTTGCCAATTTTTATCTCTGTAATATCTGACCTAGAGTTAATTTAGTGTACTATTGAATATTCTTTCCAGTTCCAGCTTTAATGATCATGTGAATATATGTGATTCTCAGCAACCAAAACCACTATTAGTAGATCTGCCATGCAAATGCTCATCCTTATACTGAAATATAAAGCTAATATACATATATGGAGCCTTAACATGACATAGGAGTTATATTATTATAAACTACTTAAAATATTAAATGCTTAGTAGTGAAAATCATATTCAACTAGAACTTTCTAAGAGGATCAATAATAAAATATTTTATAATACATAATTCTATAGCCTGTTTGTTAAAGGTTTTAGATTTCTAAACTAACTCATTCTTACCTGATCTTCTGTAAGAACAATTAAGCGGGCCACTATAATATTCACAACGTTTCCTAGGCTGGAATCACGGTAAAGTTTGGCAACCTGACCTCCAGAAAATAAGAAAAGACACAAAGTCAGACAAAAATCATAGGCCGATTGTTTAGTACTTTTTTAAAGAATGGTAAAACAATTTTTCATAAATTAAACCAGTTTGTATATAAAAAGATATTATTTTATCCCATCTCACTTAGAATTCTACCCTCAAGATGCCTCCATAAAAGATTTTTATACAAATATACCTTAAGAAATATTTTCTCCTAAAACTGAACTATAACATAGTAATTAAGAGGGTGAGCTGATGTTTCAAGTTAAAGAAAACCTCTTAAATAGGATTTAATATGACCCATTCAAAAACACATCATCTAAAATGAACAAAAGTTCATCTTTAAATTTATTTCCTATGGAACTGAAGCATTAATATATTAATTCTTTCTCATTTTAGATGAGTAAATTCTTAAAATCATTAATTCACATTAAAAATCCATGACCTTAGTCAAAACCACAAATTATTAAGTTAAAATATTATATAGAGGCATCAAACTTACAATATTCATCACACTCAAAATGTAATGTTCAATGTCTTTGCGGCCATGGTAGCCCACCATCATTTTGTCTGCCACTACCAATGTCTCCACAAACCGCTCAATGCTTACTGATCTCTTCTGTCTGTGGCGGATATGCGTGCCATTAATTGGTAGTGAAGAAGGAAAAGTAGATGTGTCATTCAGCCACCAAGGTTTGCCACTTCTTATGAGGTCTACAATAAAATAATTAACTAGTTCAGATAGGTTCACCAATGAAGCTTACTTATTTTTAAATCTTTCATATAGACATGCTTCTCATAAAGTTTCTAAAGTATTAAGATATTTTAGTGAGGAGAGGGGATGAGGAAATATAGTAGTGAGAAAATTAAACTCTTTAAAGTTTTCAAAATAGTCATCTTAGTTGAAACAAATTGAACATTAATAACATTCAGCTGTTCATAAAAACAAAAAATAAGCCTAATGAATAAAAATATTTTAAAATAATCATTGCATATTATTCTAGTGACTGATTATGTCATAATATTTTTAAATATAGATGTACTTTATATAAAGTTTTCTTAAAAACAACTAGAGCATTAACTTTATAAATACCATAAGACAATTCTGATGAAGAACATCAATATTGCAAAAATCTGTTCCTTTTCTTTTTTTTTAAGTAAGCTCTATGCCTAATGTGGAGCTTGAACTCACCATCTCAATATCAAGAGTCACATGCTCTACCAACTGAGTCAGCTAGGTACCCCCAAAATCCTATTCCTGAAATGTCTCTGAGCATTTATGTTAAAGTAAGATTTTTTATTAAACTATCTTAATTAGAGAAATTCTACTGCTCTAGAAATCTCAATTCTAAAAGCCTGTGAATTAAGCTTTTTATTTAGTTTTACAATATATAACTATTTATACTAACAGAGACCCAAAGTAGTCCTCTTCCAAAACCTAGAGGTAAGTGGTGCTACAATGAGAGTTGAAGGATTACGATTCCAGCATGGCTTCCTTTAAATTACATTTCACTGTGGACTGCAGTTTAATCCTTTGTTTTCTAACAGTTGGTCCTTCAGTACAGAGAAAACCTTTTAGTTCTATGGTATTTGTAAACACTTGTCTCACTTACATTTACCTTTATTTAATAAACTTGAACAGGTATAGGTTCTCTGCATACCTTACTTTCATATCTGTATGATCTTTCTAACATCTACTTATTAAACAATTTAGTGAAGAAGAATCAGATTAATTTATATAATATAATTGACAGAAACTGGCAGCATTTTCTATTATTTTTCTAATTTCTTTAGCCTTTACCCTTTAAAAATTACTTTGGTAAGAGTTAAAAATTTTAAGAAATAAGAGATGGAAATGACTATGACAAATACCAGTAAAATAGTTTTGAAACTCATATAAATTAAATGAGTATATTTTATTCCTAAAGGCCAAGAGAGGGAGAGACATATTACTTTTTAATTCAATAGTATAACTTCTGGACAGCCAGTAAGTACTCCCCTCTTCCAGACAGACTCTTAAGGTGGCCCCCATGATCTCCCAATGTTTACACTTTGTGTGATCTCCTCCTCTTTAGTGTGGGTGGGACTGTATCTTGCTTCTAACCAAGAGAATACAGCAAAGATAAAGGGATATACATGATTACACACATATGAGTACATAATTATATTACATAATATTGTAGCATCTTTCTTACTAGAGTCTTTCCCTTGCTGGCTTTAAGGAAGTAGGCAACCAAGTTGGTGAACTGTACATGACAAGGAACTACAGATGGCCTCTGGCAGACAACCAGCCCCAAACTAAAGCTTTCAGTCTTTTAATAGCAAGTAACTGAATGCTGCCGACAATCATGGGAATAGGAAGGTAGATTCTTCCCCTGTCGAGACTCTAGAAGAGAACCCAGTCCTGGCTGAGGCTAAGTCAATTAACTCATTCATGTACAACTTCAGGTCCACAGAAACTGTGAGATAATAAAAGTATGTTGCTTAAGCCACTGAGTTTGTAGTAATATTGTTATGAAATGGTCAAAATCCTTTCTGCATTAACATAATTCCAGTTCTTTTTTTGCTCATCTTCCAATATCATAAAACCACCCATGTATTCAAATCATGCCTAGTTTTCTCTTCCTCCAGATGAACAGTCTAAATGTCTAAACGTAGGATTTCATTTCCATTATTTTGATCATTTTCACTCTTCTGATCCATTCAATTTCTCCTTATATTCATTTAAAGTATTTGTGAAAAGAATTAGACTTGATTGGGCAAAATAAACACAGCAATAATGTTCCTCATTAGACAGTACTCAATATAAAGTAGTTATTGATATCATCATTTTAAAAAATTTCAGACTTCGGCTTTTTAAATTGTTAGTTTGCTTGGTTTTCACTCCAACAGATAAATGTATATATAATGTCTTTGATGGATATTCATAAATGGAAAGAGTCTTTTATGCAAAGAATTTGTAGTCCGATGTATAAAAAATACACACACAATGAATAAATGTAATCAAGATATCTGGTTTCACTTTAAAAATTAAATTAATCCAGCATGATTAGATCATTACAAAACATTATCTACATGCTGTAATTGTCAACTGACTGCTTAATGTTAAGCTTAATGATCTGTAACTAATATCTTGTTTAATCTAAAAGAGAATACACAACTGACTTGTTTCAAAACAAAGATCAGTAGTTATTCAAATGATACTTACTACATATGCTCTATTTAATTTTGGAAAGAGTTTAAAATGTCAAAGAAAACATTCCTCCATAAATATATACAATAAAGAACTTTTCCCCAAAATCAAATATGTAGATCTCTTTGTCATCTGAAATAAGATCTTAAATTTTTGATCAATCTCAAAATATTTTTAATATATACAAGTTGTTCAAAATATTTTTAATATATACAAGTTGTTCAAAATTATTGCATGGACCTGCTTTATTTTTCGCTAATAGCACTTGTTACTTCTTGATAGTTGGCCATGTATTTATTTGTTTGCTTGATTGCTTTTTTAATTAACTCTCTTCTACTAGAATATAAGCCTCATGGGAGCAGAGACTTTTCTTGTTTTATTGCTGCATCTCAACACCTCGAATAGCCTGACGCATACATGCTAAATGAATATTTATTTAATAAATACATAAGTAAATTATGCAGGTATAGAGACATAATAATATCTACATCAATGGACAAGAGTATTCAGTTATCCCTGGGTAGTGGTAAAGAGCAATTTTCACTTCCTTTTTTTCTTTTTAGCACATATTTACTAAATTTTCTACAAAAAACAAGTATTTTTTATTATTTTTTGAGATTGATAATACAATTTAATCAGAATGGGAAAATTTATGTCTGAATATGAGATAAATACGCCCACTCTCAAAGGGTTTTTCTATATTATATTTTGATATAAAATTGAGTTCCCAATAACTGGTTAACTGGGAATTAACACCTATAAATGCACATGTCATTTGAATTATGCTGCCAAAATAGTATCATAATCAAGATCAGTAGTTCTTAACCAGATATTTCCCAAACTTAATAATCATAAAATATATATATTTTTTAGTGATATTCCTATAGAACTTAGGGAACTATGACAGATTCTCCACTCTTGGGAAGCCAGTGAAACATTTGAAAGTATGTAATACAGGGACACCTTTGTGGCTCAGTCAGGTAAGCGTCTGCCTTCGGCTCAGGTCATGATCCCAGGATGCTGGGATCCAGCCCATGTTGGGCTCCCTGCTCAGCGGAAAGTCTGCTTCTCCCTCTCCCTCTGCCTCTCCCCCTGCCTGTACTCTCTCTGTCTCTGTCTCAAATGAATAAATAAAATCTTGGAAAGGAGGAAGGGAGGGAAGGAAGAAAAGAAGAAAAAGTATACTATAGCCAGATGTAGGAGACAGCCCACTAACGACAAAAACAAAGCTGAAGACAGGAAGACTCCAGTTAGAAAGTCATTACAGGGGAGCAGGCAAGCGATAACCAGGGTCTGAACTAAATAGACTGGTGTTAAAGGTAACAGAAATGACTAGTGAATAGACTAAAAGTGAGGAAATAGTCACAGTAATTCACTTAAGATTTTTCAGCCATTCAAGAATATCTCATTCACCTGCTTTATTTTTTGCAAATAGCACAGTAATCCAGGGGGAGAGACCATAAAAGAAGAAAATCCTCCCCAACAAGGACAAAATTTTATGTTGGCAATAAGAGATTTGCTGAACTATCTGATTCATGCCTCAAACTTTGGAAAAGAAGGATCTACCTCAGCAAGACCAATGAATAAGATAGGCCCTCCAAAAGAAGATAATTTGAATATCTAAGGGTTAAGACTTATCTTTCAGAATACAATGAAATCTTTAAATATTTTTGCAAAAAGTCATCTTTATAATCATGATGTGAAGGATTCCACGTTATGGAAAAAAATGATAGGAAAATTATATTGCAGTAAACAACTAAATATTTGAATCCTAGTTTTTCATGAATTTATATATTGTTGTACTTACAGTTTAAATTCAGTAAATATAAGATAAACTAAACTATTTCCATAATTTTTAGTTTCATTTCTCAATGCAAAGACCCATCAAAAAGTTTTTCATTGTTTTCTATGAAATTTTATGTCATGCCTTAAGCATGACATAAAAGTGGTCTTTTTCTGTATCAATTACTTTTACTTTTACTGTATCAATTACTCTTCATCAACAAGGATGTCCCAGAGATTACTCAAGATGTGTAAGTAGAATGAGAACAGTCACTTGAAGAAAGAACTCCAGAGCACACTGAGACTTGAAGCAGAAGAAAAGGAGCCCAAGAAGCATATGGATATAAACAAAACAATGGGTTTGTTTAACTCATTCTATTCTTAATAAATCTACTTGTTGAACTCTTCCCACTTTTTTCTAAAATTACTTGTTGCTGAACTTTTCTTTGTATTAAGCTGAAACATGCTGAAATACTGAAATATACTGTCCCTGGCTCCACCAAAAGAACTATACAGAACAAACTGAATCTTCGATTTTTTTTAAGATTTTATTTTTATTTATTTATTATTATTATTATTAATTTTTTTAGAGAGAGAGACAGGGGAGGGGCAGGGGGAGAGGGAAATAGAGAATCCTAAGGAGCCTCCCCGCTGAGCACATGAGCCCAGCTCCGGACTTGATACCACAACCCTGAGACCACATCCTGAGCCAAATCAAGAGTCAGACACTTAACCAACTGAGCCACCCAGGAGCACCTTTAAAGATTTTATTTTTAAGTAAACGCTATATCAAATGTGGGGCTCAAACCCACAATCTCAAGATCAAGAGTCGCGTGCTCCACAAACTAAGCCAGCCAGGTGCCCTTAATTTTTTTCTTAACATAATAGCTCTTTAAATACTAGAAACAGTCATCTCAATAATAATGATAGCTACAATTTGACTGAGCAACTAATGTGTGCTGAGAAAATATTTAGAGAGTTTGGTTCATTTGTCTAAAACTACACCAAAGCCCATATTTTTTCTATTATGCCAGATATATCCTCTATTCTGTAAGTTTTCTAATCTTTAGACTAAACAGCCTCCTAACCCCTCACCTCTAGTGTTGCTTTTGTCTCAGTCAGTCTCCACAGGACTGCCAGGGTTATACTTCTAACACCCAAATCTGATCATGTCATTCCTGCTTAAAACCTTTCAATGGGTTTCCAGCACACTTAGGATAAACAAATTCCTTAATATGGTTTACAAGCCCTTTGTGTCTTGGCCTTCCTTGTCACTTCAGTTTCATCTCTCATGGCCACTCCTCACCCACTATGAAATCCACCCATCCCTCCAGTCCACATTCTAATAACCCGTTCTATTAACTGGCAATGACTGCAATGTGATATTCTCTCTTCTGGTTCAGGACTTTTGTAAATGCTGTTTCCGCTATATGGAACATTCTACCCACTGTTCCCTCTACTTCTTTCTGCACAGCTACCTTCTCTTTCTCCATCAGGCCTCAGCTTAAAAGTCACTTCTTCCATGAAGACTTCTTTGACCATTCATGTCTAGGTTTGCTGTCCCTGCTATATATTTCCATAGTACCCTAACACTTGAATACTACCTTAAGACTCTTCAAATCTTATTCAAGTGTCTAACATCTCACCATTAGCATAAAAACATCAGACTAACCAAACAGCACAGAGGACTAGGCAACACTTGTGCTGGAAAATTATAACTATTACCTGGATAAAATAGGGTGGGGGTTTTTTCCCCTTCAAAGAAAAAATAATTTTACACAGACTTATATTTTAAGAACTTCTCAAAGAGCTTCCAACTATTGATAAGTGACATCCTTTTTTTTCCCCAATAAAAAGGAAGGTAGGTTTTTTTTCTTCTTGTTTTTTTAATTCAGGTATAATTAACATAAACATACAGTTATAATAGTTTCAGGTGTAGAACATAATAATTCAAAAATTCTATACATTACTCAGTGTTCATCAAGACAAGTGTGCTCTTAATCCCCCTTATCTATTTTACCCATCCCCACATCCACCCTCCCTCTGGCAACCACCAGTTTGCTCCCTGGAATTAAGAGTCTGGTTTTTTGTTCATGTCTTTTTAATTTTTTTTTCCATTTTTTTCCTTATGTTGTTTCTTAAATTTCAAATATGAATGAAGTTATATGGTATTTGGATAGGTGACATCTTTTAAGAGGACTCTGGGCATTATCATTCTAATTACTCAAATTCCTATTGACTTTTATTATTAACCTTTCCATAGGTGTCAGAAGAAAGACAGTGGCAATAAAACACAATACACTTTGTAAAAGCCACACACTCACTCACCAGAAACCCCACAATGAGAGTGATCATACAGATGTCGTTGCTGGAGGGTAGACTTTTTGTAAATAACATGAGGATGACCATTTTCATAACTAAAATGTGTGGAATCCTCTGTGGTATTCTTTAATGGTTCAATAAAATATTCTTCATCTTCTGTAGCAATAACGCCATGCTAAAAGAAGAAGGAGAAAAGAATTTACCAAGAAGAATCATTTTAAAAGTCAATTATCATTGCCAAGAGTCAAAAATAAGTTGATACCTCTCCAAAAAGAGGTTAAAACACATGTTAATAGAAATTCAGTCAATTATCTATACCCAGCAAAACATTATATTTATTTATCTATATCTTAAAGAGGGTTTTTAAATTCTTCTACATGCCATACATGTCTTGTACTAAGCATGTCACATACAATATTTCCTCCAATCTTCCGCAAAACTCTGTGAGGTAGCAGAGATCGCCATGTGCTCGCTAAGACTTGTTTCCTTTCCAAATTGTGCACACAGCTTAACTACATCCTCTGTGTTTAGGGATAGCTCTATAATTAAGTTTTGGCCAATAGAAAATGAGAAGAATACTATATACCACTTTTAAGCTCATCTCTTGAAAACCTTCCCAAAGAAAATACTCTCTCTGAAAAACTACCTAGGGGAGGCAGAAGCTGAAAGAGAAGCAATCTGTGTCCCTGACTGACTTCATGGAAAGCTGCCCAGCATAGACACTGATACAAAGGAGAAATAAATTTCTGTTGTGATAAACAATAGACATTTTAAAGTTCATGTCATACCAATTAATATGTCCTTGATTGATATATATCTTATTTATCTCCATTTTGCAGATGAAGTAATAGACTCAGAGCTTAAGAACTTCCCCAACATTACATAGAGATAAATGAAGGAGCTGCAATTCACATAAAGCTCTGCTCTTATTCATATGATATATTCCTTATACCTATCCACATAGCGGAGTGTTAGCTCAACTATGGTTCCTTTTTAAACCTTTCTCTAGCCCAAATGGAGTAGCTTCAACCTTCTTTTGAGCTCCAACAGAGCTTATTATTGGTATCATTTATTTTTAATTAATGCCACACTTTTTTGCTACCTCTCAAGTCTGGAAGCTATATTTACATTTGGTATAACTTTTCAACTGTATGTTTTATCTCCCCAACTATACTAATTGCTTTTTTTTAGGCAAAAGGTTAATGTTTCATAAATCTTTTTATTGGTTATAACTATAGAAAGTGTTTCATATGTAGTATGAACACCAAATAAAAGTTGGTAGATTAAAAGAAATGAGATAGTTAAAGTTATCTGCATTAGAAATAAGAACTTCCAGGGGCACCTGGGTGGCTCAGTGGGTTAAAGCCTCTGCCTTCAGCTCAGGTCATGATCCCAAGGTCCTGGGATCGAGCCCCGCATCGGGCTCTCTGCTTGGCAGGGAGCCTGCTTCCCCCTCTCTCTCTGCCTGCCTCTCTGCCTACTTGTAATCTCTGTCTGACATGTGATCTCTATCTGTGAAATAAATAAATAAAATCTTTAAAAAAAAAAAAAAAAAAAGAAATAAGAACTTCCATACTGGTCTATTAGTGTTTTCTTAAATACAGCACATGTGAGAACTGCTCTTAATCCAACTAATTTATGCTGTGACACTGGGTGAAACACAAACTCTCTTAGTGTATTTCCTCAGCTGGAAAAATGAAAGGGTTGGTGTAAATTAGTGGTTTTAAAACAGCACTCTGGGGAGCCCTAAGGGTTCCAGGGAAGTGCCCTCAAGGGACTGCCCCAGACAACAAAGGGAGACCTATAGGGCTTAGATTCCTGCACTTGGCAATCAGCTATGCTTTTATTAATCTATATAGTACTTTTCTACATAACATTTCATTTGAGAAAAAGGTCTTGCTGCTTTAAAAAAAAAATCTGAAAATCTCTGGTCTGGATAATCTCTAAGGTCCCTTTGAATCTAAATCTCTATGATTCTGTTCAGGGAAATTAATGTTAAGTACCACATGCTTGGAAAGAAAGATAAAATATAATCAGAGAGCTGCTCTAACTTATAGGTGAAGTTGGCCAGTACCTATACTAAATGAACTAAAGAATGCAAAAAAACAAAAAAGCAGGCCTTAGTCACTTCACATTATTTCGCCATTGTCTGCTTTACTTTAAGGATATAAGTCCCTAAATTAAATGCAAATACTGACAGGAATAACATAATATGCCATTAACACAGTCTAATACCTGAACATGAATTATTCTACCAGGAAGAGTAACAATGTGATCACAAACTGAGCATGATCCTACAGAAAAGAGGGCATGTGTAAGAAGTTTTGGTAAGAGAGAACTATAAGAAGTGAGGTAATGAGTACTGCCCAGAAAGATAGAGCACTAAAGTCATATCTTGCTAACCTGTGGGCAGAAGGATGTTGAAAGGTCCCAGACAAGAAGTTCAGGTTGCTGGGGGAAATAGAGTCAGTATTGGTAAGTAAATAAAATCTCTAATTTCAAATATGGAAAGACTCTGGGGAAAAAAATCCAGAAATTTTAAGTGTTAGGTACTCTGTAAGATGTTTGTACACATTTTCTCACTTATTCTTATTAGCTCTCTGAAGTAAGTACTACTATCATCTCTACTTTGCAGGTGAGAAATACAGACTAAGCAAAGTTAAGTAACCAACTCTTCAATTGACTTTGGAGTTTAGATTATTAGGCAGTATATTATTATCCCTTTATCATCTGAGGGTTGTTTCTGACTTTATTTATTCTTTCACTGAGGATGTTCTGAGTGCCTACCACATGGTAAGTACTATTCTGGTGGGGATACAGTAGTAAACAAAACCAACTTCTGGCTCTATGATGGAGCTTATATTCTGGTGGGAGGACCTAGATAAGAGGGATTCATTCATTAGATAAATGATCAATCTGGCAATGTTAAGTGTTAAGAAAAAAAAAGCAGTTTAAGAGGACAGAAACTAATCAGAAGTGAGAGAATTATATACTGTCTATGAAGGTCAGGGACATCCTCTCTAATAAAGTGATATTTGTACAGAAACCTGAACAAAATGAAGGAGCAGGTCAGACAGGTATCTTGTGAAAGAGCAGATCAGACAGTGGGAATGGCAACAAAGGCAATGAGGTATGAGCACACATACAGTATTTGAGAAACAGCAAGGAGCTAGTGGAGCTAGAGGGAAGAAGGGGGAAAATTATTACGAAATTAGAAAAGTGCTGGAGGGTAGATGATGGAGGGCCAGAAATCTGCACATGCCTAGCAAGAGCCCTGCTCTCCCTCACTTCCTTCTGCACCTCCACTCACTTCTACACAGTCTGCCTCAGGCCATCAGGATGAAAACCATCATGCCCCCTTTCCCTGACATGCCAATCCCTACAAGAAGCCCAAGACCCATCCCCTAGATTCAATTCCCCCTATGGTTATGTGCATCAGGTTTTCTGATTCCATCCCCTAACTCTCCCCTTTCACCATTTAAAACACTTCCCTTATGCCTTCTCAAACTCACGCTCAGCCTCGTTTGTGAATGTTCACTTCATATTGCTCAAACACCTGGGTCTCTCTAAATGACACTCTTTTTTCCCTGCAATCCTTTGGAATGGTGAATCCTCCGTTTTCTTTCCTATATGTCTCCTATTGGACCAGGAGGTAGGGGAAGTGTCCATGTGATTCACTGCCATTTCTAAACAATTCTCACTCTCTCCTTCCTCTAAAACAAACAACAACAAAAACCCCTGCCAGCTTCCAATCTCATGCCATCACCAACTCCCTCTGCCACTGCAGTTACTAATAACCCATAGGCACTTTCCTCATTCATTCAAGATTTAATTTCTGGATCACTGTCATTCTCTGAAATACTATTCCTGAAATAATTGTTGATTTCACTATCTTAAGTCACCAGTTCTTAAAATTTATGTGTGTGTGTTCTGGATCCCTTTAGAAATCTAGTGGGGATGAAGCCTAGGGACTACTTCTAAGAATAATATTTTAAATATAGAAAAAATATATAGGATTATAAAGAAAACTGTTATAGTGAAATACCATTATCAAAGTATTTTTTAAAATGTAATATAAAAATGCATGTGGCTTTTTCTAACACTTTAAATAAAAAGATCTAAAAAAAATAAAATAAATAAATAAATAAAAAGATCTGCAGTGGATCTAATAACTATCATAATTTTACAATGGTGATTAACATAAATAATATTTTGAAGAACCTGCAAAACTGTAAAATGACATGAAAATATCTATAATTTCTATTGGAGTCAGCTATTACCTTATTGGTTTGTTACTATATTCATAATTGAAGGAACTGTTAAATTTCAGTTAAGAATTAGTAAAGATAGGGGCACCTGGGTGGCTCAGTGGGTTAAAGCCTCTGGCTTCAGCCCAGGTCACAATCCCAGGGTCCTGGGATCCAGCCCCACATCAGGCTCTCTGCTCAGCAGGGAGCCTGCTTCCACCTCTCTCTCTGCCTGCCTCTCTGCCTGCTTGTGATCTCTGTCTGCCATATAAGTAAATAAAATCTTAAAAAAAAAAAAAAAAAGAATTAGTAAAGATAAAGATGTCATTTATTTCCATTCCAGTTCACAAATCCCCTGAATTTCATTCACGCACCCCAGGTTAAGGACTACAGACATAGATGGTTCCTTCAACTCCTGCCCTCTCAAACCCTTGACCTGCTCTCCATCAAATATCTTGTCATTCATTTTATCTTAAGCCCATATCCATAGTCAAACCCTAGAGTTCAGTATTTTCAATGCTTGCAGCCCTGTCAAAATCTCAAATTCAAGTATCCCATTCTTCTAGGACTATCCCTCTAGTATACTAACTCTAAGAGATAGTTCTTTTACACCTACTAAGACCTCAGGATTCTACCATCTTTTCATTATACTCCACCTACTTCATGTCCTCACTCCCTCCTAATCCATCTTCAGTTCCACCTTCAATTCCCTTGCTCTTTTCCTCCTTCACAGAATTTATGTGATAAACCACAACTCTGATCAAACCAGTTTTGATCCTCTGGGCCTGCAATCTTGCAGCTTCATTTAGACTGAGAAAAACACATCGAGATGCTGACTAGTCTCACTTTAAATTCATAACCATAATCTCAACAATGTCCTTAATGCTTCACAACAGTTTTACTACATTTCTCTAATACATTCAGTATCCTGTTCTCCTTGATAAATATTCCATAATTTCTTGTCTCCTCTTAATCCCTAATGACTCATCTTGCCATCTTCCATTCCAATAAACATCGTATAACGTCCTGCAAACTCCTACAACCCAAATATCTGCCTACCTGCACCTCATGATCATATAATCATTTTTATTTCCTCTTTTATGGATGAACTTGAGAAATTTTCCTTTTTTCCACATAATCATTCCCATATTTATCAAATAAAACAAAACCTCATCTGATTTCACTCTGCCTTTAGCAACTGATCATTTACTTTTTCAAAAAAATCTTTAAAATAATTATCTATGTCCTCTTTTCTCCCATTGCTTTTCAAATCTACTCCAATCAGGTTTTTGCCTATATTCCCTATGCCAACATGACTTCAGCACTGCTTGTCAAGGTCACCAACAACCTCCTCATTGATAAATCCAATGGCCAGTTTTCAGTCCTCTTATTTTTACTTGGCAGCATTTTTCTCTTGAAATAAATACTTCCTTTTCTTAGCTTCTAGGATATTTGTCTGGTTTTCCTTTAACTTTCTTATCTCATTATCCTTTGCTGTCTCTTCATCATCTTTCTGACCTCCCTAACCTCTTGGAGTGCCCAAAGGCTCAGTTCCTTAAGCCTCTTTTTTTTTTTTTTTTAATCTCTTCTTTATTATATTCCCTCACCCCAAGAAATTTCATATAATCTCCTGGCTTTAAATGTCATCTATATATTGATGATTCCCAATTTTATTTTTTTTATTTATTTTTTTAGAAGATTTTATTTATTTATTTGAGAGAGAGACAGTGAGAGAGAGGAGAAGGTGAGAGGGAGAAGCAGACTCCCCGTGGAGTTAGGAGCCCAATGCGGGACTCGATCCCAGGACTCCGGGATCATGACCTGAGCCGAAGGCAGTCGCTTAACCACTGAGCCACCCAGGTGCCCGATAATTCCCAATTTTATAACTCCATGATTCATATCCCTCTCCTGAATTTCAGACTTGCATATCCAATATGTTATACAAGATATCAAGTTTAACAAGTCCAACTGAATTTAAGATATACACTGCCCCATAGTACAGTCCTCCTCTAGGTTTTCCATCTCAGTTAATACCTGAGTCTTTCTTATCTCAACTCATGGCTGCTTTCTTCTAGTTGTTCTGGCCTCAAGCTTGGAGTCATCATTGATTTGATCCTGTGTCTTCTAAATCTACCATCTGGCCGCAGTTCTCTTTCCAACCTCACCTTCCATTACACTCCCTTTTTTTCATGAGTTCCAGCCAGGGCAGTCTTCTTGCTGTCTCCCAAACACTCTTAGCTCACATCTTCATACTTAAAGATTTCCACCTGGAAATCCTTTCCTTCAGATGTCAGCTTACCTTCCTCTTTTTCCTTAGGTCTTCACTCAGTATTTTTTCCTTCTTAGAACTTATCATTATCCAACGTACTGTGATTTTTATTTATTTATCTGATTGTGTATATCCTCCATGAGAATGCAAGCTTTGTGATGACAAGAATTTCTTTTTTGTTTAGTATTGTACTCCTAGCACCTAGATCAGTCCCTATTATATGATCAGTACTTATAAATATTTGGTGAATGGAAGAGTGAATAAGGGAAAATGTAGAAAGGCAACTGTGGACATAACTAAGAAATAAGGACAAAATGCAAAGAAAAAAAGTAAAAAGGAAAATCTCTTGAAAATTAGAAGTATGACTGCTTGTAATTTTTAAATCAGTTGAAGGAAAAGAAAGCAAAATTGGAGAAATCTCATAGAACTTAGAACAAAATAGAAAAAGAAGGAAAAAGAGAAAGACAAGGGAAGTAAAGAACCAATTACAAAAAGGCAGGGGTAGGGAACAGGAAGAGAAATTAAGGAAATAATTTATTAAATTTCTCTAAGCTGAAGGTGTGTCTTTAAGTTGAAAGCAACCATTAAATATCAAATAAGGATAAGGAAGGAAGATCCACAGCTTAGGACATTATTATAGACTTCTTAAAATAGAAAGGATAAAGAGAAGATCATATCACTTTCATTGAGGAAAAATCTTAGGAAAGAAAAAGAAAAGAACAAGAAGCAGACTGCCTTTCAAAATTCTCCCAAAATTAATCAGTGATAATTTTTTTAAATATCCTTAAATCATTCCCTAAGACATAAAATTGTACTTATAAATTTGATGCCCCATATTTCCATTTCCCAATTCCACCATCCATGGTTCTGGAGGAAAATGATTTTTTTAAAAAGATTTTATTTATTTATTTGACAGAGACAGCGAGAGAGGGAATACAAGTAGGGGAGCGGGAGAGGGAGAAGCAGAAGCAGGCTTCCTGCTGAGCAGGGAGCCTGATGTGGGGTTTGATCCAGGACCCTGGGATCATGACCTGAGCCACCCAGGTGCCCCTGATTTTTGAAACCAGAATTCCACATCCAGCTAAATTATTAACCAAATATGAGGGCAACATAAAGTAACTTTCAAATAGGTAAGGGTTCAGAAATTTTACCTCTCAGACACATTTTCTGATATAATTACTTGAAGATATTCTCCAATAAAACCAGGATGTAAACTCAGAAAGAGGAAGATGTGAACTAACCAGGAAAAAAGAATCCCAATATGAGAGATGTACAATAGCTCAAGAAATTAACCAACAGACTGGAAGAAAAAAAGTGCCTCCAAAGAATGGAATATATTCCAAGCAATAGATACAAAGACTAAGGAAATGGATAATACTGATCATTTGGTTAAAAAAAATTTGATTTTTTTCACAATAAGACAAAACAACAGTAATTAGAAACTCCAGAAATACAAAACCTGGATAAGAAAGCCATGGTTCAAATATAAAGCAAACTAAAATGTGACATTATTTTGAACAATAGACAAACAGTAATATTAGGAAGTCTTCTTTGAATGGGGCAAGGATTGAAATACTGAAAAATGGGTGAGAAAATAGGATTAGAAAACACTAATTACCTCTACATTTATATTATTTACAACTAGAAACAGAATTGGTTAAAAGGGCCTTTGAAGGGTACCTGGCTGGCTCAATTGGTGAGCCAATTGAGCTTGATCTCAGGATTGTGAGTTAAAGCCCCACATCGGGTGTGGAGCCTACTTAAAAAGAGGGGGGCGCTTCTAAAAGTGGGATTTTTAGAAAAAGCGTTCACATTTTACATTTGATTAAAAATGAAACATAAAACAAAATAAGAATAGATGCAGGAGTTACTAAGTGTGGTGAGCAAAGGTGTGATGAGGAACAGAGTATTTACATAGTCTCAAAGTATCTGTTCACAAATTCATTATTAGTTGCCAAGGAGAAAACAGTAACTTCAGTGGGCAAACGTGGCAGACCACATCTTAAGTAGCCAAAGGTAGTCAACATGGGCCATGCAGTTTCAATAGGAAGCAAAGTAAAACAAAAAGGTGTTAAAAAATAGAGGGAAAGAGAGCAAGAGTCAGAACCTCTTAATAAAGGATAAAGAATAGGAGCATCTGGGTGGCTCAGTGTGTTAAGCCTCTGCCTTCAGCTCAGGTTATAATCTCAGGGTCCTGGGATCAAGCCCCACATCGGGCTCGCTGCTCAGCAAGGAGCCTGCTTCCCCCTCTCTCTCTGACTGCCTCTCTGCCTACTTGTGATCTCTGTCTCTCAAATAAATAAATAAAATCGTTTTAAAAAAATAAAGGATAAAGAATAGATGGGTAACACTCCTCTATCCCCTTAGATGTAAAAGAGTATCCAAACTTAGATGGCAGTGCTGATGACTGGGAACAGTGTTTTTCTATCATATTTAATAGCAAATGTCATTTTAATATATGAGAAGTTTCGATACAGATTTATTTTGGATTATTCTTTTCTTCTTTTTTAAGATTTTATTTATTTATTTGACAGACAGAGATCACAAGTAGGCAGAGAGGCAAGCAGGAGTTGGGGGGAAGCAGGCTCCCTGCCGAGCAGAGAGCCCGATGCGGGGCTTGATTCATGACCCGGTACCATGACCCGAGCCGAAGGCAGAGGCCCCAACCCACTGAGCCACCCAGGCGCCCCTATTTTGGATTATTCTTATTCAAAAAAAATCTGTTTTATATATAAAGCCCAACACCATTTACAGAGAAACTAGCAATCAATGTACTCAATTTGTTCTGCAAATAATATATGGTTCTAAAAATTATTCTTTGAAGAGTTAATGCAAACATTATCAAAGGGCTATCAAAAGCAAAGACAAAAGAAATAACAAAAAAATTTAGACTATTATCTTTCTTACTTAACCCAACTCTGTATATTCTTAATGGGAGGAAAGACATTTACATTATGAATTTATTTCCCCATCAGAAACTAAAAATTGTAACATCTACTTACCAACCCAATACAGTTGCTTAAAGCCACTTTAGTTGTACTACGTTGATCTTGCAAGTATCCTGTGTAATGACAGTTGTCTAAAAAATCATGTTTCCACTGGGGTCCATCTTTCCCCCAATATTCTACTGTAAAATGTTTGGACACGAATTCTGTGTTGAGAGTCAAGTTTAGGTGAAAGTGCTTGCCATAGGCTGAAAGTTTGAAAAATAACTTAGATACTGCCTGTTGTGGATCGATAGGGTCCATACTCCGTCTTCTCCTGGAGTGTTTATCATTTTTCACAGTAAAGCTGAGAAAAGCTCCATTTTGATCAACCCTTATTGGAATAGTTAGCTGGTAGTGTTCTAGATAAGTCAGGAATTCCTCTTTGTAATCACAAGGCAGAGAATCCAGAAAAAACACATGGAAGAAAAGAAAATTTAACAGAACGAAGAAGTAGCAGTATAAACAAAAAAAAAACTATATCAGCATCATTATATGTGAGATATGAATAAAAACTGTTATATTAAACAAAATGAATCTTAAAATCTAATGATGAATTAGGTTCCAATTGTTCCTCAAAATAGAATCATTTTAAAATTAGTCTGAAAGACTATTGTTTGTTTTTACATTTATTTCTTACTGGATTCTAAAAGCTAAATTCTTATAGGAAACAGGAATATTTTATAATGAAATAAAAAACAGTGAAAAGTACACATATTTAAAATAATAGAATTTAGCTCAGATAAAATGTTTGTTAAAGTTATCCAAAGGAGTTAATATTGAATTTCTACAGCCTTGTAGAAATATTTTTTAAATTATCAGTTGGAATGGAAAATACGGAAGCCACTTCGGAAAGCAGTCTGGCAGTTCCTCAGAAGGTTGAACATGGAACTACCATCGGACCCAGCAATTCCACTCCTAGGTATTTACCTGAGAGAAATGAAAACACATATCCACACAAAAAGTTGTACATGACTGTTCATAGCAGCATTATTCATAATAGCCAAAATGGAGAAATAATCTGAATGTTTATCAACTGATGAATGAATAAATAAAATGTGGTATATTCACACAATGTAATATTATTCGACACAGAACTGATACATGTATGACATAAATGAAACTTCATAATAACTGCCTTCATTATTAAAGCTCATTATCTAACATTCTAAAAACATTATGCAAAGTGAAAGGAGTCAATCACAAAAGACCACATATTATGTGATTCGTTTTGTGGGAAATATTCAGAAGAGGAAAATCTCAAGACATAAGTAGATTAAGGCTGTTTAGGGCTGGCGTGGAGAGTGGTTTGGAGAGAATTTGGGAGTGATTGTTAATGGGCACAGGGTTTCTTTTGGTGTGTTGAAATGTTCTAAAATTGATTGTGGTGATGGTTGCATAACTCTGCAAATATACTATAAAGCCATTGAATGGTGTGCTTTATATAAGTAAATCATATCATATATTTATTGTATCTCAATAAAGCTGCTTAAAAATATTAGATTGACAAAAAAATTAAAGGATTATTACACATATTTTCCTCATTTATGTATACTTAATATTTCCAATCTACCTTCTTAACCACATCTTCCTTTAGTGAGGTTTACCACTAAGGGAAACCAAATGTCTGTCCATTGCCTCACTGTCTATACATGGAGTTAAACTCCCATGAGAGTATGACCAAATAGAAATAAATTAAAAGACAGTATTTATTTCATCTCTTATAAGTAAGAGTTCACACTAAATGTTACAGCTTTATTAATAAACTTTGAGAGCCACACTGTATACATATAGACTTCTAGACATATATATCAACATAGAAAGGCTTGAAAGTTTGACTCATCCACACCAAAAAATTATTGGTTACCAAACATTCATGGGAGGGCAATCAAAAAGGCATTTTAATAAATCTATAAAGATTGGCCATATCCATGGAAAACAAAATGTCATTCACTCCATGGATCTCTGTTAAGATCTTTTCTATAATATAAAGTTCAATTCTATATGGCGTCTGGTTTCAATTCTGTGGTGGCTCAGTCTGTTAAGCTTCTGCCTTCAGCTCAGGTCATGATCCCAGAATCCTGGGATCAAGCCCCCCATGGGGCTTCCTACTCAGTGGGGAACCTGTTTCTCCCTGTCTTCCCAGCTCATGTTCTCTCTTGCTATCTCTCTCTCTCTCTTTCTCTCTCTCAAATAAATAAATGAAATCTTTAAAATAAATAAATAAATAAAGTTCAATTCTATGGATTCAAATTAGGAACCCATGGATTAGAGTTTGAAAAGTTGAACTTCTTACCTCTCTTACTCTTTTACTCAGATTCTAGTTCTTATATCAGAATTCTTAAGCTTGGAAAGTATTTTTATCACTAAGCCTCCATATTAGAGGGACCTTGTATCAGAATACGTCTAGTTTTTTGTTCTTTTATAGCATAAACCCATGGATTCCTTTTGAACATGACCTTGCCTATAACTCTTAGCAATAAATGAGCTTGTTAAAGTTTAGGATTCAAAATAAAAGGTCTGGGTCTATCATCTAAGAAAGATCAGTCACCTGTAAAATACACTAGATGTTAAATACTAGTATAACAAGTTAGACTACTTAGAACCCTCAAGATTTATGAAACTAGCACTATTGATACAGTGGGCCCCCACTCCTATCACTACATATCCCAGAGAAAACATTCACCCAAACTAAATATTCAAAATCTTTTCTCATGAAATTAATAGCAATATTTTTTTGTCACTTTCACAAGCAGGACTCCTACCTTGAGAACTGTATGAAAGCCTGTGGTCACTATGAAATTCCGATGAAGCCATGATGAGGCTCAAAATCCAGGTCAACGTCTTCCACAAAATTTCCATAATTTAGAAAACTGGATGATTTTTTTGGAGGGCTACCTATGTGCTAGAGAGTCAATACCATACCAAAATCGAAGCATAACAATTTTATTTCTGTAAAATTTCTTGCAAATTAATTATTAGATGTTCCACTGTTCAACAGGTACTTTTTCCCAACATCCCATACTTTCTTCTGTATCTGGATTCATTTTTTCAATCCAAAAGGAAACAAAAGAATGATGGTAAAATTTTCACAAGCAAAGCATTTGGCTGATTAGTTACTAAAGTATGGCCATTTTTTAACCTAGAAAAACAAACAAACAAAATTTATGTTAAGTGAAAAATATCCTGTAGGGACAGAACTATATTGATGAATGTTTACCAAAAGACAAAAAATACAGTATGATTTAATATAGTTAAATTACACTATTGTTGTTCTTTATAGTCTAAAAACATTCACAAGACTAAACAATCAGAAACCTAAATGGTAAGCAGGATAATGCCAGAGCTACTTAATAATCGAAGAAAGAATCTGAAGTGAAATCATAAAAATTATTTTTTTAAGCTTTGAAGAAAAAATGTGTGCGTACAGTGACTAACCTCCTTTCGATAAAATAAAAGGTAGAGTGACTTCACAAGCAAAGTTCATTTTATATAAGAGATAAATAGTATATATTCCCATTCCATAACATGCTTTTTTAGAACACTCATATTCAAGATTGATTTGTTGCTATACAAGACACTTATTATTTTTTCTTAGAGTATATCTGCAAATACAGAGTGACACTTAGCAGCAGTCTGTGAACACTCAGACACTAGCACAAAATAAACTTCTAAAAATTTAAGCCATATTTACCTTACCCCTTGATTTTATCTGTAAGTCTTAAATGACTTAAAAAGGAACACAGGTAAGACAACTTCACCTATCTAGAATGTAACTGAAAATAAAAGAAGTTCATTTTCTGAAAAAGAAAGAATTTTTAAAAATTCATTTCAAGTATCAAAACAGATTTCCTGTCCTATTTCATTCACTTTCTTTTCAACTCACAACCTAACTCACAGTCCATGAATTTTCATTTCGTACCAAATGCTAGCATATGTGATTACCTGATTTCCCAGCACATAGTACTTTAGAAGAAAAGAGCAAAGGAACTAAGAAACTACGTCACTAACAGCACAAAACCGAAGAAATAGAAAGACAAATTAGAAATTAGTGGAAGAACCCCAAAGTAATACAGTTTGGGGTACAGGCAAATGGCCCTTAAATAGTCTGACAGTTCCTATTTTGTTATAGCTCAATATTTGATATTCAAAACACTGCCTGAGTCAGGAATAAAAGATTAAATTGTTTTTAATAATATAACTTATTACTAATATAGAGAAGTACACAAAAAGTACTAGAAAGATTTTCATTCCACATTCCTAATGTATGGGATTAAATAATAAATGTTTACATATATGTTGGTCAAAAAAATGAGTAAATGAATGAATAAATACTGATTAAAAGAAAGTCACTTTAGACATATAAGACGATATTTGTAGTTGATTGAAAAATTAATTTATGTGGAATACTTCATTCCCTATGGTGCTAAAAATATTGGTTATTACAACAAATAAAACAACTACAATCATTTAAAACTTCTTCCATCCAAAAACTAATTTATTAATCAACAAATATGCTTTACCATGTTCTTAAAATGCTGCTATGAGGCTACAGAAAAGATTAACACAATCATTGCCATTTGAGAGTTCATAATCTAAGCAAGAAAGAAAAAAAATTCAAGGCAGACTGACATTTGCCATAATAAAATTATGAAAAGGCATTAAAGAGATCAGATGAGGGAAATGACTTCTGAATCAGAGAAGGATGGATCAAGAAAAGCTTATTTAAAAAGTGGCATTTGAGATAGGCCCTGGAAGATGAACACAATTTCACAGTTCAAATCAATGGGAGCAATCATTGCAAATTAAAGACATAGATTCTACAAAGTCTAGATGGGAAGAAAAAAATAGAAAGTCATTTCAGTAATAATAGTAAGTTTGGTTCCTATGGAGAAGACTAACAGGTAATATCTAGAAAGTTAGTTTAAGGTCAGACCAAAAATGAAGAGAATTTTAAATATATGTTACTTCTTTTAGTATGCACAACAATCTTATAAAGTGGATATTATTGTTGCTATGTCAGGCACCCTCTAGGATGGCCCCAATGAGCCTGCCGCCTGATATCCACACATTTGCATAATTCCCTTCCCTTGAGTAACTTGAAAAATGTTACCAATAAAGTGTTGAGAAAATGTCACGTCAATGATTATATTATAAAAAATTCTGATTTCTATCTTACTAGTAGACTCTCTCCCTTTTGGTTTTGATGAAGCCAGCTGTCATATAGAAGGGCTCACATGGCAAGCAACTGAGAGCAGCCTTCCAATAACCACTAACAAGGAACTAAGGCCCTCAATGTAATGGCCTTTGAGAACTGAACCCTGCCCACTAATATGTGAGTTTAGAAGCAGATCCCTCACCAGTCGAGCATTCTTTGGTGACCAGAGCCCTTGCCAACATCTTGATTGCAGCCTCATGAAAGACCCTGAAGCACAGAACATAGCCACACCAAGCCCAGTTTCCTGAATCAGAGAACTGTGAGATAATAAATGTGTGTTCTTTTAAGCCACTAAGTTTATGGTGACTATTTTTTTTGGCAAGAATTGATAACAATACAGCTCCCAATTTACAGATAAGACAGTTGAAGCTCATAGTGGTCACAAAGGTAGAAAATAGCGGAGCCAAGAGTCATACAGAAGGCTCTCTGACTCTTAAGTCTAAATTCCTTCTACCATATCATACTTCCAGTTTAAGGCACTCTAACTTGAATATTCAATAGTAGTCCCATGTAACCACTGTCAAAATATATGATCATAATAAATGGTTAAATTAATTAATGTGAATAGTTTTAAGCAACTTTACACACAATAATTGTTTCATCTCAAAATTATTTCTACAATGATTTAGTTAAGACATATGCTTACTCAGGCAAAAATCTATAAAGAGATTAAGTCACACCATTAGTCAATAACAGTAAAGGAAAGAATCCAGTTATCTTTATTCCTAACCTACTTACATACAGTGTCCATATTCCAAAACTTCCCATGAGATATTAAAGTGTAACTGTCACTTCATAAACAAGATTCACTCTCCAGATGGCTTGAATGTTTTGCATAATAATGTCTGACATTAAATGAGTCCCATATATGCCTTAATCTTCCTCTAAAGAAGAACATATAATTAACACATTTGAGTTCCTTTTCTGTTAGCGGTGATATATTTGTATTACTCCTTCATCCTTTTTTCCCATTTTCCTGGGCTCTGAAACTAATGACAAACTTAAAGTTGTCTGGGTTTAGGGAACACCTATTTTCTCCTCAAGAAATTTCCTACTCTTCAGTTTTGTAACCTTCCCTCTTACAATTATCACCACTGTCCAGTAAACGCCCAAATTAAGTAAACAAGTACCACTGAGAGAAAAAGTAATATGTAACTACTTGGCCAGAAGTAGACTAACATTTGATTTAAGAACTTGTAGTAAAAAGTGGTATTGGTACATAATAGAAAGAGCGGGACCTTTAAAAAGTTAAACAAAACCTGGTTTCCACCACTCGCTACAGTATCTGGCACATGGGCATGCAGTAAATTTGAGTTTCTTTCTCCTTTCTCAAACCCATCCTCACTCCCCACTTTTTTCTCAATCTTCTGGAGCCAGTGAAGAAACTTTAATAAGTAAATGAGTTGACCGAGGTCAACTAAAATCAACAACAACTAACATAACAATCTCTCTTAGTTACCTACACAATAAAAATGAATAGTTAACCTACTTTCTGACATCTGCTAGAGAGGTTAATCTGGATATTATATAGAAATATGTATAAACACTGACTTTTTCAAATATAGTTTCCATAATTCAAACTAACATTAAAATATTACAAAGCTATTCATAAATCACTATGTATTAACTCTTTATATTTTATAGGAGTAGCATTTTTACGTTGTGGAAAGGACAAAGGCTTGGAGTTCTGGCTTGACTCCAAGTTACTTAACCTCTCTGGATATGTTTCCTCATCAATAAAACCAAGATAATGGTATCTACCTCACAAAGACTTGTCGATTAAATCAGATTACACATGATGTAAAATGTCCACACACTTCACTTTAATGGCTAAGGAAATATTAGCCCCCCCCCATCTTATTCATAAGGAGTATGATACTTTTCAAAGGGCTTCCTTCAAAAATAGTTTCATGTTCTTGCATTTCATGCAAAATGTGGAATAGTTAAATATGATGATAGGAATCAATCGATAATATTGTATTGTCTTTTAGAGCAAATAATAAAGAATGTAGGTCATGATAACTGGGCTTACAAATATTTTAAATTTAAAAATTCCATTTTCTTTGATTTCACATATGCTTTTTTTCCAAATACAAATGTACCAGCCAATAAAGTTAAGGGTTTATTTACCTTCTTCCATGGATCAAAGGTACACTAGCTAAGTGGAAATAAGATCAGACAACTTGCTCTACAGTTACTGCCTCAGTAGTTTTGCTGGTTGAAGGGTTCTTACTTGTCTTTTTCCTTTATCATCTTTACTTCCTACTCAAGTGATCTTGGAGTAGCCAAGGTAATAATTTCCTCTCATGAACTATTATTATGGAGCTAAAGAACATGTATAACATCCTACTCAACTTCTTTCATCCATCTTAACTCTGGTTCTTTATTTTAAGGCTGATTTGGTCTTCAGAGGAAGCAATAATACTCTGTTCCCTTCAAGTATTTAATTTTTATATGTGAAAATTAACTTCTCATTTCATCTGCCATTTATTCTCTCAACAAACATTTAGTGTCACCTACTATATGCCAAGGACGCTACTAGGCTATAAGTACAAAGGTTTCCAGATCATTTATAAATTTTGTGAGATTAGTGTCCCAAGGTATAATTGAAAACACTCAAAACTCACCTATCAAGAAGAGCAAATGAGCCCAAGGCAAACATACAAAACATCATTCTACAAAAATCAAGCTCCAAATTATATATATTCCCAAACTGTTTTTTCCAGATGGCAAGTATAATACACTATCTGTATTATAACTTCTCTGTTGAAAAGCAGAAACACCTTTTTCTTCTGAGGCTATTGCAAAATGTTGATAATCAACTGTCTTTTGGTAGAACCAAGAGAACTATCCACCTCTTCTGGCCTTTCTTCTTCTCATAAGAACGTGTTATTAATTTTCTTAATATGTTAACTCTCTTTATTTTCTCATAAAACTCACACACAGGGTAGGATTTGGCATAGAGACCCATCCTAAACCACTAGTAGCTACTAGTGGTTGCTAAGGAAATGAAGAGGAAGTGGTAAGAGTAGACAAGAGTAGAAATTAATCTTACACATATTGGCCCAGACATGAAAAGTATTAAAATATTTCAGGTCTTGAGGTTACAGGTTTTTCCCCTTGAGCATCACAAAAATATTAGTACCCCAAGATAGATTTTTTTTTTGCTGCCATTTGTGGCAGATGAATGCATTTGATTTGTTTGAAATCAAGTTATTTGCTTCTATATGCTATTTTACAGAAATCCAAAACACCAATGATCACACTTAAGCACAAAATCAACATTAACCAGAACTGTAGTTACCACTTTGGTGAAACATAGGAAAACAATTATTTCCAAAATTAATTTTCCCAATTTCCTTCAAATACACCAGTTTTACCTTACATTTCTTTCCCTGTCATGAATTTAAAAAACTGTCATTCCTACATTTTAGTCTAATCAATATAAGCTATAAAAGGGAAGAAAGAAAAGTAAATTACCAGAAGAAATTTGAATATAAAAGAATATGTTGAAAATCACACTCCAGTGTCTTTTTAAAAGTTCCAAGCAATGGTTCAGTTTCCCCTTTCCTCCTCCATTCTGCACTCCGCCCCCCCATCCTACTTCGCCCAGACAGAGGGTAATAGTCTGAGCTGCCCTGGTTGAGTTGATCCTAAAGTTAACATTCAGCAGCCCATTTCCAGACAGCAGCGCTAAATCTATTTGGATAAAACGCGTGTGACCCAGACAGTTGGCATTTGGCCCAAACGCGTTGCACCGGCAGCTCAAATAAAAACAAGAGTAAGAAACTCACTCTCTTGTTCCCTCTCAGTGCGCTTTTTCACTCTCTTTGCCTCTAGTACAACAAGGAAAGAAATTACCAAAGACAGGAATTGTAGTACACATTATCAGAAGGCAGCTTTCCAAAAACCCCTCTGGCACTCCAACTGCCCCCCCAACAATCCCTGAACTTTGATCCCATATACCATGTACACAGACATACCCAGATATTCAAGGCTCCGGAGGGTTATGAGTCTAGCACGTCGTCCCAAGTGGCCAAAAGTAAATCAAAAACACACGCTTCCATCTCTTTGATTAGCCTATTAAAAGCTTAACATATCCTAGAGCATCGGGGCTATAGCTAGCACATTAATTCTGCCCTCTGAGCCCAGGCATAAAATATGCACTTGTCTGACTACTTAAGACACTGACATGAAACTATAAAATGCAGGTTTTTCTTTAAGAAAACTAGAAATCAGTTTAAAATACACATCATTATTACCTTCCCGATTACTATTTGGTGATAGTTAAAAGACCACAATAATCATAATCAAGTCATATTTCACAAAACATGCCTATTCGTATAATAGACGTGTATTTTTTGCATCATAAAATACTTGCAAGACCCAGATTTCTCCAACCCCCGACTAGTCTGGAGTTAAAAAGATTTCTATCTGTAAAATGAGTTCAGTCAAGCTCACTCATTGCCATTAAAAACACACACACACGCACATGCACACATACACACACAGAGAGAAAAAGTTTTCTACGCGTTATTCGGAAGACAAGCAAAGCACAAGTTTTAATTTTTTTTTAAAAAAAAGCAAAAACGGTTTCATTGAATATTGTTAAGTCTTCCTTACCGTTTTCATCTTCAAATTCTGATAAAAAGTAAGTTTCAAACAATAGAGATTGCACTGGACGACTCACGTACTCTCTCCCCTCTCTCTCTCTCTCTCTCTCTCTCTTTTTTTCTGCCCCCCTTTGCAAAGCCACAGCAGTCAGTTACTTATTCTGCAGCCAGAATAAAACCCTATAGTCTGGCTAAACCGGGCTTTAGAGAACGGACTTTGCGATTTGGCAATAAAAGAGATGCCATCAACACATCCAGGCTACCATCCAGAGATGCTGCCTTTGCAAATCCCCTTTCTCTCTCGACCCCCCCTCTGCAAAAAAAGGAAAGGAAAAAAAGAAAGAAGGAAGGGGAAAAAAAGGCTTATTGGGGGTGGAAGTGGTGCCCTCTCTTCCTGGACAGCTTAGTGCCTTTGCTATGCAAATAACATGTGAAGAGCATCAAAGGGTATCAAGAGAAAAGAAGACAAGAGGAGCAGGAAGGGCAGCAAAGTTTTGTTGAAGTAGCCCTAGATCTCACTACCGGCCCCCAGCCAACTTGAATTGCAGCAGGAGAAAATTTTGGCAGCTTTTCCTCGGAGGCAGAGCACACTGACGTCAGTCTGCAGATGTGCCGGGCTGCGTCGGGTGCGCATGTGTCCTGGGTCGTCACGTGGAGGGGGAGGGGAGGTAGAGGTACAATCAGGGTAACCAACTACCAGCCATTCAGAAGGGCTTAGACAATGTCAACTTTTCCACCCTGTGAATGAGAGAAATTCTGGCCCTTCTAAACTCAGTCCCCTACCCCACTCCGCCTCTTTTTCTTCCTCCTCCTCTTTTTAGAAATTCTAGCCTGGTTTGTGATTAGTTGTTTCTTGGAGAAAGGAACGGGGAGGGAGAGGATGAATGACTTCAGATGAATTAATGTCACTGTTAAGATCGCTGGTGTCCTTCTCCGTGTATTTTTTTAAGTCAACGCAACAAAAATAGTAAAAGTTACACATAAAGTGTCCTTAAGGAAACTTACAGCAAACTTAGATCAGCGGCGTATTTCAAGACTCAGTAGCTACATGTGCATAAAATGCCTGTGTTTTTTCAATATACCTCAACAAGTAAAATTGCCACCAACAGGGAGAGTAGACTAAAGTAAACTAAGACCAGCACATTTTCCATCTGATTACCGACTTCAGGTTATGTGGGGCTTTAAAAGAAGGGGGGAAAAAAGTGGGGGAGGAGGAAGAAAGAGAAGCTTGCATTATTTCCAGATGAGGGTGAGACTGGCTGGTGTTTTAAAGTGCAACCGGGGAAAGCTACAAGTGGAGTGTATTTTTTTAAGTCAGTACATTGAATGAAACCTCAATGACTGTCCAAATGAAAATAAATCCAAAGTCAGACCCCCAAAAAAGGGAGGAAAAAAAACAGGAACCCTGCTGCGATCTCAAGATAAACAAACAAAACCTTAAAACTGGTTCTTCAAGCTTCCCAATCCCACCCTCTGTCCCACCCCCACATCTCCATACACATCAGCTGCTAGTACACACTTTAAAGGATAAAACACCACTAAAATATAGCACTTTCACTTTCATTTGCTGGGAGAAAGCCATTGGCATTAAACTGTGGGGGAAATGCCCAAATATGTTTTCCATGTCCTAAGCAAGCAAACAAAAGTCTGGCACACAAATCGGAAACAGGAAAAAATGTGAAAATAGCTCAGGACAAATGTTGCCTTTCAGCGGTGTAATCTGCTGCATCATTTATCTGTCTCTATGGTGGAGTGTAGGGTAGGGAGAGGTTTAAGAGTTTCCGAAGCTGGGGGGGGGGGGGGGCGGGACACGGGTTGGGGGGGGCGGGGTATTGACGCCTTGAAATTCCAGTCGGTAGTTAACGCCAAGTCAATTTCCGATGGCCAGAACCAGAAAGGGGAATTGGACCGGAGGGAAGGGGGTGGGGAGGAGGACGTTTCTGAATACCCGCTCTTAAGTTTCAAGCTTCTGCTAACATTATTGCTCATTTGACATTTTTTTTCTTCCTACACCGGAGGTAGTAGGTGTAATTCTTCTGGTGAATACATGAATAGTTGGCTAAAATAAGGCATGAATCAGACTGAGAACGTCCAAGAATACAGTTATTTCCATTCTTTTTCTGAGGGTTGAAGGGGAAAGGTTTTGTCTATAGTCTATAGTACTCATCTTGACCTTAATCAGTAGTATTTGGCTCAATGCCATTTAAAAAATAGAAATACGTCCTGTTGTTGGCATTGACAGTTTTAAATAAGGAGGATTCATATAGAGATAGATAGATGATATATTTAGATAGATAGATAGATAGATAGATAGATGTATTTGCATTAAGATACATGGATGACCAATCCCCTAGCAATAATTGTAAACACAAAAAATAAGTAAGAAGAGTGGGCACAGAACTATTTTTGCATGAAACCACACTTTAAGTAGTTGTGAACTTTATCCTTAATCTTAAAAAACTGGTATTAGATAGATACCGCCAGCACAGGAAACTAAAGTTAAGATGTAAGTAGGATCATCTCCACACGTTATCTGAAAAGTTTTTACTCTCAACTAAAACAAACTGCCCCAGGAAGTATTAACATTGTAAAGGAAAGGAACCTATTCCAGGAGAAATGGACATTGGCTAATTACTTATTCAAACAGTGCCATCCTGCGTCTAAAAAGAGTAATGAAAATTTCCAAAAGATTCCTTTTCTCCTCCATATGACTGAGTTAAAAAAAAAAAAAAAACAGTATGAGAAAGGGAAAACATTATTAGCATGAGAAATAAAGTGTCAGTTTAGCTTTATATGTATGTGCATGTGTGTGTACAAGTAACTGCATTGCAGAAAATTCAAACATGTATGTAAGTAGAGAAATAGTATAATGAACCCCGAAATATATATGATCCAGGTTTAACAGGTGTCAACACATGAAGAATTTTTTCCCATTATTTGCTCCACTCCCCTGGATGATCTTGAAGCCAATCCCAAATAACATTTCATTGCATCTATTAAATACTTACCTATGTTTCCAAAATAGAAGGACAAAAAAATAATAACCATGACTATACCACTATTTCTCTTAAAACATTAGTATTTCCAGAGTGCCTGGGAGGCTCAGTTGGTTAAGTGTCTGCCTTCCGCTCAGGTCATGATCCTAGAGTTCTGGGATCCAGTCTCATGTTGGGCTCCCTGCTAAGCAGGAAACCTGCTTCTTCCTCTCCCATCCCCCCTGCTTGTGTTCCCTCTCTCACTGTGTCTCTCTCTGTCAAATAAATAAATAAAATCTTTTACAAAATCAATATTTCCTTGATTTCAGCAAATATCAGATGTCCTCAAATGTCAATAAAGGCCTAAAACACTCTTTTTTTTGGAATCAGGATCTACATATTGCATTAGGTTGATCAATCTCTTACGTCTCTCTCTTTTTATTGAAGTAGAATATTCACACAGAAAAGTACATACATATACAAATGAGGGAAAATGTTCAGTCTAACAATTTTTCGTAAAGTGAACTTGCCCATGTAACCATCTGACCATGTAACTCTTACAACCTATCATTTCCCCCTTGTTTCTTTTTTATCTTACAATATAAATGTCATAATAATATCTTGGGATCTTAGCATATATAGCACTTCTGTTAACATGGAAATGTTTTAGTGCAATACCCATGCATTAATTCCTAATTGAATTATTTGAAACAAATTTAAATTAATCCCTGAATGAATTTAAGGTGCAGTAGAATTCTTCTAAAGTTTTATAATGACCAGTCTTTACTCTTTGAAAAATCTTCTCTACAGTTTTTCATTTCTTTCTCTAAGAAATGAAGATCATAGACAGAGTAGAGTTGATAGCAAATTCCCTACTTACACCTAAAAAAAGCTTTGCTAGTAGTCTCCAGAAGTCTTTTTTTTTTTTTTTTTTTTTTTCAGAAGTCTTAATAAACCAAAGTACACAGAGCCCTTTCAGGAATGGAATAAATGGAAAATTGGGAGAGGAAGGAATTTGTATGTATGCACGCACACATGTTTGCCTATTTGTATGTATGTGTGTATTTCAGAAACTGAAAAAGAAGAAAAAAAAAGCAAAGGCAGAAGAGCTTGAGAGCCCAAGAATAAGGATTGAGGAAATTTTAGAGGTAAGAACAGACTTTTAACTTGCAGTTTTTAGTGTGTTACCATGTAAATTAGATTTAATTATTTTATTTTTATTTTTAACTTAGATTTTAGGCAGTTAACATACAGTGCAATATTGGGTTTCTGGAGTAGAATTCAGTGATTCATCACCTACATACAATACCCAGTGCTCATCACAAGTGCCCTCCTTAATACCCATCATCCATCTAGCCCATCCCCTACACACACCCCTCCATCAATCTTCAGTTTGTTCTCTATTGTTAAGAGTCTCTTATGGCTTGTTTCCCTCTCTCCTATTTTTCTTTTCCCCCTTCCCATATATTCATCTATTTTCTTTCTTAAATTCCACATGTGAGTGAGATCATATGGTATCTGTCTTTCTCTGACTGACTTATTCCGCTTAGCATAATACACTCTAGCTCCATCCATGTCATTGCAAATGGCAAGATTTCATTCTCTTTCATGGCTGAGTAACATTCCACTGTATATAAATACCACATCTTCTTTATCTATTCATTGGTAGATAGACATAGATTTAATTTTTTAGGTAAAAACCAAGACATTTTTTAAAGATTTTTTAAAATTTATTTATTCATGAGAGACAGAGAGTGAGGCAGAGGTAGGGAGAGAAGCAGGCTCCCCATGAAGCAGGGAGCCTGATGAAGGACTTGATCCCAGGACCCTGGGATGATGACCTAAGTTGAGGGCAAACACTTAACCAACTGAGCCACCCAGGTGCCCGATAAAACCAAGGCATTTCTTAAAATTAGACTGCTTGTATTTGTAGAAAAAGGAAATGAATTCTGATTTCATGTTGGTTTGGAATTACTAAATTGGACTAAATCTACAAATGTCAACATGAATAAATTATGTAACATTAAATTGAAACATTGCAATAGCTATGTTGATTCAAACTGGGATAGGATGTACATAATATGGTACAATTTATATAAACATATATATAAAATATGTATTTCAAACTTACAAAAGCATTCACAGGAAGAATATACAGTCTCTTGAAGATCATAGTTACCTGGGGAAGAGAGAAAAGAATAGGACTAAGGAGGAGCACAAAGTGGCATCAACTAAATTTTATTTATAATATAAATTTTTATTTAATTTTATTTGAAAAACAAATTTTATTTGAAATTTTATTTCAAAATTTTATTTTAGAAATTTTATTTGAAAAACAAAACAACTAAAATTATCATAAAATGATAAAATCTGCTAATTCAAGGTAATGAATATCTATTATTTTGATCTGTATTGTGGGAATAATTTACAATTTTACAAAAACAAAGGAAGATTACCATTTTCTTAAGATTTTATTTATTTATTTGAGAGAGAGAGAGCATAAGCAGTGGAGGGAGGGGGGAGAAAGGACTGAGAGAGAGAGGGAGCAGACTCCCTGCAGAGAGCCCAATGTGGGGCTTAATCCCAGGACCTGAGTACATGACCTGAGCCAAAGACAGATACTTAACTGACTGAGCCACCCAGGCACCCCAAGAAAGATTACTGTTACTTGTTATTACGGTTAATCCAGCAATTTCAGAAATTTCACAGTGCCAAAACAGTTTTAACTACTTACTATTTTCTTCTTTATTTACTTTTCTTATTTACTTTTTTATTAGGGTATGAGATTAATAGCAGAAAGAAAAAAACATATTGAAAAGGGTAAGTATAATTAATGGTTTATAACCATACTATACAAAGAATATCTAACATTCAAAATGGAGAAGATGATGCCAAATCATACCACTGAGATAAACACATAAACCCCAATATGCTAATAACAATTAGCATTGTGCAAAAGGCTAAGGAGTATAAAAATATAAGGTTCCTTTTCTCAATAAATTCACAAACTGGAAAACAAGATTAAAGTGTGATAAGGTAAAATGCAATAAATTACATCATTTAGTGATATATATTGTTAATGCTTTGTGCTCCAAATGGGAGAGAACACAGTGAAGTCTAAATAAGGATTTTTCCGACATCCATGTTGCCAGTCAGTTGTTCAATTTTGTGGTTCTTCCTTGAACTCACAGCAACATTCAGTTCATTAATGACTCCCAACTTCTGGAAATGTTGTATTTTCTTCCCGTGGGTTCTGTCACACTGTACTCTTCTAGTTTTCCTACTTCCCCAATGGTACTTCCTACTTCCCCAATGGTACTTCCTCCTTCCCTTCCAAGTTACTAAATATTAAAATGCCCAGGAGTCCCGATACCCATTCTATTCCTTATCGACTAATTTTTCCTTTGATTAATGTATGCATTCCAATGACTTTATTTATTTTTTTTTAAGATTTTATTTATTTGACACAGAGAGAGAGATCACAAGTAGGCAGAGAGACAAGCAGAGGGAGAGGGGGAAGCAGGCTCCTTGCCGAGCAGAGTGCCTGATGTGGTCCTGATCCCAGGACCCTGAGATTATGACCTGGGCCGAAGGCAGAGGCTTAATCTACTGAGCCACCCAGGTGGCCCTTTCCAATGACTTTAAAGACCATTTATATGCCAAAGCTTGTTAAAGATTTATTTATTTATTTTAGAGAGCGAGAGCTTGAGCAGAGGGATGGGCAGGGGGAGAGAAGAAGGCTCCCACACAGAACCAAACTCTGGAGTCAATCTCAGGACTCTGAGGTCATGACCTGAGCGGAAATCAAGAGTTAGACGCTTAACCAACTGAGACACCAAAGCACCCTGGGATAACAATGACTCCTATATCTAAATGAACTTCATGTGACATAAACAGAAATCAACAAGTTTGTCTTTTCCATGTAGAAAATGGAACTCCAATGCTCTAAGTCTCTAGTCATTATGGTTTTTTCAGCCCACTTTTCAGTTTCTTAATACGTATTCTACATATAATGTGCAAAGTTTTGGTGGGGAAAAATATGGAAAAGTGTGTTTATTTCATCTTAGAAATCAGAATTCCTCTCTGCTGCAGTCCAAATGTTTGTGTCCCTCTCAAAATTCATATGTTGAAATCCTAACGCCCAATATGATGGTAGTAGGAGGTAGAGCTTTTGGGAGATGGTTAAGTCAGAAGGGTAGAACCTTCATAAATGGAATTAATGTTCTTATAAAAGAGATTTATGAGATCCCTCACCCCTTCCACCACGTGAGGACATAGTGGAAAGGTACTGGCGAGGAACCACAAAGAAGACCCTCATCTGACCATGCTGGCATCCTGATACCAAATTTCCAGGCTCCAGAACTGTGACCAAAAAAAAAAAAAATTGTTGTTTACAAGTATCCAGTTTGTGGTATTTTGTTAGAACAGCCTGAACAGACCAAGACTCTCTCTTCTTTACTCTTAAAAGATTTTAAAAATATTTGTTCTCTATTGTGAAGTGTCTCTAAAGTCTTTTTACCAGTACAACTTTTAACTGGGATAAATGCCATCTACTTACTGACTTTGAGAGTACTCCTTATATATTTCAGATTTGGGTTCTTTGTTGGATATAAATACTGTAAATACTTTCTCCCATTCTATGCAATGCCTTCTAACTCTTTAAAAGAACTTACCCTTTTTCTACACAGAAATTACTAATTCTAATATAGCCCATTTTAACTTTTTTTCTCTTATGTTTAAGTCTCTTTGTAAAGTTTATTACATGCAATTGTCCTGAAGCAAAAACAACCCTTTGTCCTGCTGCCATTAGAAAATAAGAATATATAGGGCACCTGGGTGGCTCAGTTGGTTAAGCCGCTGCCTTCGGCTTGGGTCATGATCCCAGCGTCCTGGAATCGAGTCCCACATCGGGCTCCTTGCTCAGCGGGAGCCTGCTTCTCTGTCTGCCTCTGCCTGCCACTCTGTCTGCCTGTGCTCACTCTGACAAATAAATAAATAAAATCTTTAAAAAAAAAAAAAGAAAAGAAAAGAAAAGAAGAATATATATATCATGTTCCAGTCAAAATGAACACTTTATACCCTAAATAAGCCAGAAGTAAGAGGGAAATCCAACACTGTCTTCAAAAAAACCTTGAGTATTTCCCATAAATTAACTTTCTATCAAAAAATTATTCTGTACTCTAATGCCTAAAGGTATATCACAACTTATATAGTATATATAGTATACTATATAGCATATATAGTATACAGAAACGATGTAGAAAAATTGATATTTTTTCCCACTATGAACATGCTAATGCAAACTTGGAAAGGTTGGAGGGATTTTTTTTCTTTAAACATAGGCTGTAATTTTTATCTGAATAACCAGATGTTCCAAAGTAGACATCCTTGCAAAATCTTTTCCAGAAACATTTTCTTACTACATGTCTTCCTTTCATAACTAATATTAAAATTTGTGTGCTGCTTTTATCCTCCACCCTCCTCCTAAGTTAGCTTCTCTCCTTGTTGAAGAATGTCCACTAACAGTTCTTTTAGGGACAGTATGCAGCAGGAAAGGTTTTCAGTTTTCATGTCAGAAAATCTGTTTTGTCCTCTTTCTTGAATAATAGTTCAGCCAGTTATAGAATTCTAGACTGATGGCTTTTTCCCCCCTCAGCATCAATATTTGTTATTGCAGATTGTTGCAGATTAAAGGTAAGTGCTATTTCTATCTTGCTAACCTATCTTTTCTCCTTACTATCTTTGAAAACTCTTTGTCCTTGATGTTTTGCAGTTTCACTAAATTATTTCATGATGTGGTTTTACCTTTATTTATCTTGCACAGTATTCTGTGAACATGTTTTTCTGAGTTGTTCTGCATACTGAAAATTTTTCAGCTATTATCTATTCAAATATTACTTATTCATCATTCTCTATTTTTTTTTAAAGATTTTGTTCATTTATTTGACAGAGAGAGAGCTCAAGCAGAGGGAGCAGCAACCAGAAGGAGAAGCAGGCTCCCCACAGAGCAGGAAGCCTGATGCAGGACTCGGATCCTAGGACCCCAGGATCATGACCTTAGCCAAAGGCAGACGCTTAACCAACTGAGCCACCAAGGTGCTCCTGCAGCCCTTTTTAGATAGAAGAAATTTATTTCTTCAAACAACTTCAAAATATACATTTTAAAGTCTTCATCAGATAATCCATAAAATTAATTTCATTGAGAGTGAATGCTCCATTTGTTGGATGTTGCTACCAGGTAGGATACCTTCAGTTTCAAGTAACATAAAAAATCTGTCTCAATTTACTAAAACCAGAAGGAGAATTTATTATCTTATATATCATGTTCCGTAGTAAAGCATCCCTAGGGTCAACTAATTCACTGGCTCAATAACATTATCAGAATTTGTTCTCTCTCTTTTGCGACTCTGCCATACTAAATATGCCAGATTTGCCCATGGCAGCTCTCCTTATGGTTACAAAGTGGCTAAACAGTTCCAGATGTTCCATAAAGACCCAATAACATCCAGCAGAAGAAAAGAAGTCATCTCCTCCTGTATATTTTTTTATCAGAAAAAAAAATCTATCCCAAAAGTTCCTCAGAAGACATATATATTAAGTCAATATTGCGTCAAATGTATTCCTAAGTAAATCACTAAAAAGGGGATTCAGACAGCCATTTTCAGTTTAGCTAAATACATGGCTGTGTAGACAAGAATTGATTATCCAAACAAAATTTAGTTCCCTTAGAAAGTAGGAAGAACAGAGGCAAAAAAAAAAAAAAAATATGCTGCCCTGGCTATCTTTCCATTAAATTTTTTCACTATTTAATATTTGCTTTCCATGGTCATTTTACTAGGAAAACTGTTATGTTTATGGTTTGCCATTTTTATTCATTTTCTCCTCCTCTTTTTGACCCTTTTTTAGCTAGGAATTTTAAAATTGCTTTTAAATTGCTAGTCTCTTCCAGCCCCAAGTCCATAACCAGTTACTACAGTGTTTAAACATTTCCATGATAAAATTATTTATTACTATATAATAAAATAATCCAAAAGTTAATGACTTAAAACAATAAACATGTATTTTCTCACCATTTCAGTGTTTCACAAATTCAGAAATAATTTAGCTGAGTAATTCTGGCTCAGGGTCTCTCATGAGGTTGCCGTCAAGATTTTGGCCAGGGTTAGTTATCTGAAGGCTGAAAGTGGTTCACTTACACAGCTGAGACAGTGGTGCTTTATTGGCAGGAGACCTCAATTTCTGCTCCTGTGTCCCTCAATACAAACTGAGTGTTGTCATATCATGGTGTCAGGCTTCTTCCGGAGCTTAGCAATCCAAATGAGTACAAGACAGAAGATGCAGGAGTGCCTGGATGACGCAGTCGGTGCAATGTCTGATTCTTGGTTTCAGCTTAGGTCAGGATCTCAGAGTCATAAAATCAAGCCCCAAGTCAGGCTCTGTGCTCAGTGCAGAATCTGCTTGAGATGCTCTCTCCCTCTCACTCTGCCGCTCTTGCTCATGCTCTCTCTCTCTCTCAAATAAATAAATCTTAAAAAAAAAATAGAAGTGGCAATGTGTTTTATGAGCTAGTCTTCAAAACTACACACTGTCTGTTTGCCATATTCTACTGGTCACAGAAACCAACACTGACACATGTGAAGGTGTCACTAAGGACATGAATACCAGCAGAGAAGCATCATTGATCTTGGAGACTGGCTATTACACCCATCCGAGAATCAGTGGGTATTTCACATATCCCCACTTATTTCCTGGTCCTAAAGTTGTATCTTCGCATCTTTGTGTCTTACACCTTGCTAGGTTCACAGCTTGTTATAAGCCTCAGTAGTTTTTGTTTTAGATCTCCTTTCACAGAAGTTTTGGTTGTGGAGACTCACTCAAGCCATTAGCTTCATTCAGAGGCCTTATTCTAGTCCTCCTTCTCATATGGAGAAGTATAATATTCGTTTCCAGGAAAGAATCAAATTCTCATATTTAGGGCGCCTGGGTGTCTCAGTGGGTTAAGCCTCTGCCTTCAGCTCAGGTCATGATCTCAGGGTCCTAGGATCGAGCCCCGCATCAGGCTCTCTGCTCAGCGGGGAGCCTGCTTCCTGCTCTCTCTCTGCCTGCCTCTCTGCCTATTTGTGATCTCTGTGTGTCAAATAAATAAATAAAATCTTTAAAAAAAAAAAACAAATTCTCATATTTACTAAGTATCTTCTAAATCCAGAGGCAAATACAACTATGGCATCGTTTCCACTCATAGCTATTTTTCTTCTGATTTCTGAGCCATCAATGTTTATCTAGCTTTTAAGTCTCTCTCTATATTTTTTTCTTATTTTCTTTTAAATTTATCAATGCTAAGAGTTATAATAAAAAGTACACTAATGAGTGAGAACCCATTCTTGTCACTTTGAAGTCTTATTTTTTTAGCTTTTTATTTTAAACTAATTTTAAAGTTGCAAAAGTAGTACAGAGAGTTCCTATATATCTCTCACCTAGCTTCCCTAATGTTAACATCTTATATAACTAAAATTATTGAGCCCAGTAGACTACCATTGGTACAATACTACTAACTAAATTATATCAAATTTCACCAGTAGACTACCATTGGTACAATACTGTTAACTAAATTATAGATCCCACTCAAATTTCACCAGTCTACCATTGCTGTTTTCCTCATCCAAGAGCCTGTCTAGTACTTGTAAATCATAGATCTGATAAAGGATTTGTTTCCAGAATACACAAAAATTCTCAAAACTCCGTAAGATAACAGACAATCCAATTCCAAATGGGCCAAAAATGCCCAAATGCTTTATAGACTTTTATCCATCCCTTTGTGCTTAGCCTTTCTGAATTATTTTGCATATGTCTCCTATATATTGCAGTTGAAAATTTTGCTTTTTGGATTAAGGAGAGTCTCATTGTTATGATTAATATGTTTGGTCTCTTATCTGTATTAGGAGAGGCAGTCTTCCTTAGGACATGATCATTCCTGTTTGTTCTTGCTGACTGCAAAACTCCAGGGTTACTCATTTTTTGATACTGAGCATTTTCTGGAACTGGTCATACTGCAAGTAGGTATGTTAAGGTAACCACAATGTGGCTGAGTGATATTTCATCATATGAATGTACCACATTTTGTTTATACATTTGCTTGTTGAAGAACAGCTGTATTGTTTTCAATTTTTGGCAATTATGAAAAAGTCCTATGTGCAAGGTTTTGTGTGGACATAAATTTTCAACGCATTTGGGTAAATACAGCATAATTGGTTGGTTAGTAAATATCTATGAAGTATTGTTAAGAAATACCAAACTGCTTTCCACAGTGGCTGTATAATTTTGCATTCCCACCAGCAATGAATGAGAGTTCCTGTTGGTCCACATTTTCACCAGCATTTGATGTTATCAGTGTTTTGCTTTTGGCCATTCTAGTAAATTTGTAGTGGTTTCTCACTGTTGTTTACTTTACATTTTCCTAATGATATATGATGTGGAAATCATTTCATCTTATTTGCTGTCTCTGTATCATCTATGGTGAAGTGACTGTTCTGGCCTTTTGTCTTCTTTTTAGTTGGTGTATTTGTTGTCTATTGTTGAGTTTTAAGAGTTCTTTGTATATTTTGGTTACTTCTGTTATCTTTAAGAGATACGTATGTTGCAAATATTTTCTCTCAGTCTGTGGCTTATTTTTTCATTCTAACAGTGACTTCAACAAAGCAGAAATTTTAAATTTTAATGAAGACCAATTTATTTTTTCTCTCATGGATTGTAATTTTGGTATTGTGTCTAAAAAGTCATCATGAGGGGCCTCTGGGTAGTATAGTCAAGTAAGGATCTGATTCTTGGTTTTGGCTCAGGTCACGATCTCAGGGTGGTGAGATCGAGCGATGTGTTGACTCCGTCTCAGCACGGAGTCACTGAGGTTTCCCTCTCCTTCTTCATCTGCCCCTCCCCCCAACTCATGTGCACACTCTCTCTCTAAATAAATAAATCTTTTTTTTTTTTTAAGGCATCACAAAACCCAACGTCAGACTAGATTACCTCTTATGTTCTAGAATAGAACATAGTTATGTTCTAGAATAGTTATGTTCTAGAATAGAACATAACATTACTATGTATTTTTTTATAGCTGTGCATTTTACATTTAGCTCTATGATCAATTTTTGTTAAAGGTATGTCAGTGTCCATGTTTTTTCTTTTTTTGGCATGTGCATGTTCTACCATGATTTGTTGGAAAAGACTCAGCTTTACTAGATTATCTTTACTCCTTTGTCAAAGACCAGCTGACTATATCTGTATGGGTCTTATTCCTGAGCTCTCTATTCTGTTACATTAACTTGTCTTTTCTTTCATCAATATCATAGTGCCTTGGGTACTGTAACTTTATAGTAAATCTTAAAGTTGGTATCAGTCTTCCATTTTTGTTCTTCAGTATTTTAGTAGCTACGCTGGATCATTTGCCTTTCTGCAAAAACTTTAGAATCAATTTCTATTTCTAGCTTGCTGAGAGTTTTTATCATGAACGTGAGTTGGAAAATGGCTTTTTTGTAATCTATTATTGGTATGATCATGATTTTTCAGCTTTAGTCTGATGATGTCATGAATTACATTAATTGATTTTTTGAATGTTGAACTAGTTTTGTATACCTGGAACAAATGCTACTTGGCACTGGCTAAATTTTTGTTCTACAATGTTGAATTTGTTTTATTTGGGATTTTTTGCACCTATGTTCATGACAGATATCTGTCTGTAACTTTCCTTTCTTGTAATCTCTCTGTCTGGTTTTAGTATTCTGGTAATGCTTGCCTTATAGAATGAGGAACTGTTCTCTCTGCTTCTATTTTCTGGGATGGATTATACAGAATTGACATGATTTCCTTCTTATATGTTTGGTAGAATTAACCACTGAAACCATCTAGGTCTTATACTTTCTATTTGGGAAGCTTATTATTGATTCCATTTCCTTAACACATATAGCCTTATGCAGTCTAGCTATTTTTCCTTGTGTATGTTTTGGTAGATTATGTCTTTCATAGAACTGGTCCATTTCAACTAAACTTTAAAATTTGTGGGTATAGAGTTGTTCATGATATAGCTTTATTTATCCTTTTAATTCCTGGGTTCAGTACTGATGGCCCCTCTTTTCATTTCGGATATTAATCTGTCTCCTTTCTTTCTTGGTTAGCCTGGCAAGAGATTTATCAGTTTTATTAATATTTTCAAATTAGCCAGCTTTTGGTTTCAATAATTATCTGAATTGATTTCCTGTTTTCATTTTCCTTGATTTCTACTCTGATTTTTATCATTTTTATTATTTTGGATTTAACTAATTAGTTAGTTATCTGTAAACCCAACATGGGTCTTGAACTCACAATGCTGAAGCCAAGAATCACATACTTTACCCAAGTGAGTCAGTCAGGTGTACCTACTTTGGATTTAATTTGCTCTTCCTTTTCTAGTTTTCTAAGGTGAAATCTTAAGATTATTGATTTAGAACTTTTGTGTTTTCTAATATATTCAATGCTATAAATTTCTCTCTAACCTCCGCTTTTGTTGCATCTCACAAATTTTGAGGAGTTATATTTTCACTGAGTACAAAACATTTAAGCATTTCTTTTGAAATGTATCTCTTTTGAGATACCTTAATGTATGTGTTTAGATGTTGTTTAATCTCCAAATATTTTGGGATTTTTCCAGTTATCTTTCTGTTATTGATTTATAGTTCAGTTCCATTGTAGTCCGAAAGCATAATTTGTAGTCTACTTTTAGAAATTTATTAGTGGCGCAGAATGTGGTCTTAGTAAAATGTTCCATGTGTACATGAAAAGAATGTGTATTCTGCTATTGCTGGATTACTGTCCTATAAATGTCAATTAGATCAAGTTGTTTGATGGTGCTGTTCAATTAAACTATATCCTTACTGGTTTTCTGCCTGCTGGATCTGTAATTATTGATAGAGGAATGTTGAAGTCTCCAACAATAACTGTGAATTCATCCATTTCTTCTTGCAGTTCTATTAGTTTTTGCCTTATATATTCTGACAAGTTAGATGCATACACATTAAAGATTATTACATCTTTTTGGAGAACTGATAGCTTTATCAGTATGCAAAGTTCCTTGTAATCCCATATCATTTTCCTTGCTCTGAATTCTGTTTTGTTTCAAATTAATGTAGCTAATTCCAGGTTTCTTTTGATTAATGTTAGCATGGCGTATCTTTCTCTGTCCCTCTATTCTTGATCTGAATCCTTATATTTCAGATGGGTTTCTTGCAGAAAACAGAGTCTGAGTCTTCTTTTTTTAACCACTTTGACAGTCTTTCCTGAATTGGTGTATTTAGTCCATGCACATTCAAAATGATTATTAAATAATTATTATCTGGAGTAATATCTACCATATTTGTTACCATTTTCTATTCATTGCTTTTGTTCCCTTTGTTTTCCATTTTTTTTAAAAGATTTTATTTATTTATTTAACAGACAGAGATCACAAGTAGGCAGAGAGGCAGGCAGAGAGAGAGTGGGAAGCAGGCTCCCCGCTTGAGCAGAGAGCCTGATGCGGGGCTCGATCCCAGGACCCTGGGATCATGACCTGAGCTGAAGGCAGAGGCTTTAACCCCTTGAGCCACCCAGGCACCCCAGTTTTGTTCCCTTTGTTTTCCATTTTTGTCTTCTCTAGTTTTAATGGAGCATTTTACATGATTCTATTTTCTCTCCTGTCTTAGCACATCAATTATACTGAAAATATTCTTAGTGATTGCCCTAGAGTTTACAATATACACTTACCATTAACCAACTTCACTTTCAACTAAAGGATGTTCTATAGAATTGAAAAATATAATTCTTGGTAAAAGCAACAAGGAAGCAAACTAATGAAAGCACTAACTCAAAAAGATATATTCAACACCATGCTCACTTAAGCATTATTGACAATAGCCCAGATATGGAAGCAACCTAAGGATCCATCAATGGATGAATAGATAAAGAAAAGGTAGCATATAAATACAATGGAATATTATTCATCTATAAAAATGAATGGAATTCACCATTTGTGACAAGGATGGACCTTGAGAGCATTATGTTAAATGAAAAAGTCAGAGAAAAAGTCATAGGTCATATGATCTCACTCACCTATATGTGTAACCTAAAAACAACAAAACAAGAAAACAAGCTCATAGGTACAAAGCAACAGATTGGTCATTCCCAGAGGCAGGAATGGGGTGGAGAGTAGGCAAAATGAGTAAAGAGGGTCAAAAGGTACAGACTTACAGTTATAAAATAAAGAAGTCTACCCCAAAGATATAAATGTAGTGAAAAGAAGGGCCACATGCACCCCAATGTTCATGGCAGGAATGTCCACAATAGTCAAACTATGGAAAGAGCCAAGATGCCCTTCAACAGACGAATGGATAAAGGAGATATGGTCCATATAGACAATGGAATATTACTCAGCCATCAGAAAGGATGAATATCCAACAAGGATGGAACTGGAGAAGATTATGCTAAGTGAAATAAGTCAAGCAGAGAAAGCCCATTATCATATGGTTTTACTTATTTGTGGAACATAAGGAATAGCATGGAGGACATTTGGAGGAGGAAGAGAAAAATGAATTGGGGAGAATCAGAGGGGGAGACAAATCATGAGAGACTATGGACTCCGGGAAACAAACTGAGGGTTTTGGAGCAGTGGGAATGGGTTAGCCCAGTGACGGGTATTAAGGAGGGCATGTATTGCCTGGAGCACTGGGTGTTATACCCAAACAATGAATCATGGAATACTATATCAAGAACTAATGATGTACTATATGCTAACACAATTAAAATAAATAAATAAAATAAAGAAGTCATTTACAGCATGAGGACTATAGTTAATACTGTACTGCATATTTAAAACTTGCAAAGAGAATAGATCTTAAAAGTTCTCATCACAAGTAAAAAAAAAAATTTGTTAACTATGATGACAGATGTTGTGGTGGTCATTTTGCAATATATACAAACAAAATCATTATGTTGTGCACCTGAAACTAATAAAATGTATGTCAATTATACCTAGTTTAAAAAATCATAGTGAAATAGTTGTCAATATGTTAAGAAACATTTTGTGTTATGTAATATATATGCTTATTTTTTAACACATTAATAAGATCAAGTGTCTCGATTTCAAAGTGTTGATGTGCAAAAATGTTATTTAGAAACATTTGATCCAAATATATGTTATAGTGAAAAAAGAACTAATAGTTAGCTAAATAAATACAATAGAAAATTAAAGACAATAGGGTATCAGGAATGTTAATATAGTTGTACAACCATATAAAACTGAAGTCTCAATGAGTCATATTCCAATGGATTGAATTATCAACCAAATAGAGATATAATTTCTTCCAAATCAGTCCATACATACACATCAACCAATAACAAAGTTAAATATATTTTCTGGTAGACTAAAACAATTTTTTGTTTTTAAATTAAGCTAACATCACCATATGGTGTGGGAAAGTTAGAATATGGTATTACTTTCTGAAATTTTGCATGATCATATTTAAGAGTCAGTAAAATAAAAAGCAATTCTAAGTCTTAATAGATTTTAGTAATTATCTTAAAGCAATGAAACTGAAAATACATAAAGGTCTTCAGAACTTGAAACATTTTCTCTAACGTTCTCAAAACCACAGAAAGCTTACAAGAACTAAGCTGAGATGGAATATAAATCAAGACTAATTCTACTCTAACTTACTTTGTTTATAATTGAGCTCAAAAGTGGGCAAATAATCTTGCTATGTAAGAAGTCTGCAAGAAGAAATAGGATGTAATCATCATAGTTTTCTTAAATGCCTTCTATAAGATACTGGACTCAAAAGATTCTAACCATTATCTTTATGAGTAAAATGTGAAATGAAGACTCACCCAATAAAGCAAGATGTTTACTGCTTTATCTGTTTCTTTCTGTAATTTGCAACACAAAGAAGTTCATGGACAACAGTACTACCTACTTTGTAGAATTATTGTCAGGTTTATACCGACTAAACCATTTCTCCCTTCTTTAGTAACTTCAAGAACTTAAAAGATACTCATTCCTTTGACCTGAATTGGAGTATTCTAGCAAGGTACTTTATATGTCATCTTCCCATAAAAGAACTTAACATTCTCTGAAATGTAAAGTATTTGTATTTTCTCTAAAAGGGATAAGATATACTTGGAATAGTATTTGCTTACTTAAAAAAAATTAAAGTAAGGGGTGCCTGGGTGGCTCAGTGGGTAAAGCCTCTGCCATCGGCTCAGGTCATGATCCCAGGGTCCTGGGATCGAGCCCCGCATCGGGCTCTCTGCTCAGCAAGAGACCTGCTTTCCCCTCTCTCTTTCTGCCTGCCTCTCTGCCTACTTGTGATCTCTGTCTGTCAAATAAATAAATAAAATCTAAAAAAAAAGAAAATTAAAGTAAGGTAAGAAAGAAATATGGATGATAAATATTAGAAAGCTTTTTCAAATATGAGAGTACACACTAAGTCCTCTTAGAAAACTAATGATACTAAAAGGATTTGGAATTCTCTAGTTTAGCTTGTTTATAATCTTGAATGAGTCTTATAATATCCTCATTTTTTAACCTATGAAAAAATCTATTTAATTAATTTATTAAAATATCATGCCACATCACCAGAAAAGCTAGAGATTTTTAGATAAGAGAATTTTATTTACAGAAAGGTCACGGAGAATTAACAAAATTTTATGAACACAATTTTGTTAAAAATAACAGAATCAAGAATGATTTAATATATAGTATTGCTTGTTATATAATATATACTAAAATATAGTTTTCATGCTACATTAACCCATTAGTTTTTTCTGTTCCAATTTTTAACAAATCCAGAAATAAGGCAGCATATATGGAACAGAATGACTACATACTTTTAAATTATGTATTCCATCTACATCAGATACTCTCAATTTAAAAACTACCTGCAAATTACATGGACTTTCCATTATAATTCCTAAATTTAAAGATACAAGCACCAAATGGAACACAAAATACATAAAATAAATTGTCATAAATTTCAAAAGGAAAAAATTACATAAGCAATATTATAAATTAACAAAGAATTTCCCAAAGAATACTGCAGAAGATATGTCAAAATTTTTAGAATGATTAAATCTAGAATATTTTTTACTTGCATTCTTTTCCATCTGGTTGAAAATACCAAAGCACTGACTGAATTGAAAGAACCATTTATAAATGAATAGTAGATGGCACATACCATTTTATGGATAAAAGGAAGAGGGACTACGTACTTTGATTTGCAAATAATGTTCTTTATCCAAGTAAATCCTCAGTGTTTCTATTATCCTTAAATGACAAGATTCGTTAAGTACTGTGTGAAAAAAGAGAACATCTTTTACTGATGGAAGGCTTCTAATCTTATTCGGGTTGGATCCTCTGGATGTCTCAAGGCAATTCCATTACGAAGGAGCAGCTCAATATAAGGTGGCCAAAAAGAATCACTAATTTTGACATATGGATCATGTGGAACATCAAATAACCTATTTAAAAGAATCTAGGAAAAAATGTTGTTTAAGATATATCATACTTAGTAAAAAAATGATACAGATATAATAAAACATTAAAAATTTGTTTACCAAAGAATATTAATCTCTCTTCACTTTGAATAATTGCTTGTTATAATTTCTATGTATTAACTTAAATAATTTTCTTCCTTTAAAAAAAACTACAGATATTAATAAATGGAAACATCTTTAAAACTGTGAACAAGTTTCTGAAACTTCATGGAAAGAAACCTTAAACTCAAACATGTAGTTCAGGTAGAATAGAGATGCCAACTAAAGATTCCATCCATGTAAAAGCATAGGGTTTCACTGTGTAAATACTAAATAACATCATAAAAATTTCTTTAAAGTAATAATCTTGGGAATATGATTAAGGGCTAGTCCCCAATTTTGTGTTCTTTTAAAAAATGACAATATTCCTTCTAGTAAGGTATAAAAAACAGACCCAGTCTTATACTAAAGATAAATTAATATAAATATATTTAATGAAGTATAGTATATTTAAGAACTTACGCAGTATTTTCTGCTTTGACCCTGTGTATAACTGTTCAGAAATCACTAATTAAAAGAAATCTTGAAGACAAAACAACTACACAAAACACTTACCTCTAACATTTCATGCAGTGTTATCAGCTGTACAGTTGATTCTTGAATGTTTTTCTTTGACAGAAATGTGAATAAAAAAATATTAACAATTCAATTCTGCCAATGGCAGATTAGACTACAATTACCACAAAAATTTTTAAATGTAATATTTCTTAACTGCTATGGAACCAGGTATACCAAAACCAAATATTTTTTATTAGGTGATTTTAAAAGAACTCTGAAAGTAAACAATCTGCTTATATTAAACAGGTTCATAAAAACAAAGTTCAAACAACCTCTAAGAGACTGAAATCTTTTGCAATTACAAAAAGATACACAATTCAAACTATCTACAAATATATAATGGATAAATTATATTATACATAATATATATATTCATGTTATCCAAAGACTAATGTTTGAACTCTCCGATCAAAATATCTCAAACAAATGGCATTCCAAACAGTATTTATACAGCTTCAGGACAGGAAACTTACTTCGCAGGGAGCCTTGTTCAACTTTCAATAGTTCTTGACAGTTCCTAATGTTAAATCAACTCACTGCTTCCTTTTTCCTTGGAATGACTGAGAATAAATCCCATTCCAATCCGATCCAAGAACCCCTCAAATATTTGAAAACAGGCATTATGAGCCCTGAGTTTTCGCCATATTAATCATCATTAGTTCCTTCAATTATTTTTCATAAGCCATAGCCTTGTAGCCCCTCATTATCATGGGTGTTCTCTAAATGTGTTTAATTTATCTTGTTTTTTCTTTTTCAATCCAGTCTCCACATGATACAAGTGTGATTTAAATAGCAAAGATGAAAAGGAAGACTCACTTCCATACTTACAGGTGCTGGAATTTTATTCATCAAGTTTATTCATCATCAGCTTTTGGACATCTATTTTGCCCTGCTGACTATGATCTAAAATGCCTAAGCTTCTTTCATACATCTAGCTAAGATAGGTTTCCTTCATTCTTCAGTGTTTTAAACCCAAGAAAGATATTCTAAGTACCTCCACTAAATATTATCCCCATTTTATTTGGCCTAATTCCAGCCAACTGAAAAATATAGTCCTAATTCTGTCACCCAGTATATTTACTATCTATCTCCCTTAGTTTCTTATCATTTGCAAGTTTTCATCACCATGCCTTCTACCTATTTATATAAACTCCTATTAAAAATATTCCATAGGACATCTCGGGGCACCTGGGTGGCTTAGTGGGTTAGGCCTCTGCCTTCGGCTCGGGTCATGATCTCAGGGTCCTGGGATCAAGCCCTGCATCGGGCTCTCTGCTCAGCGGGGAGTCTGCGTACCCCTCTCTCTCTGCCTGCCTCTCTGCCTACTTGTGATCTCTCTCTGTCAGATAAATAAATAAATAAATAAAATAAAAAATAAAATAAAAATATTCCATAGGACATCTCTTCATACCCACAGGTCCTGTCCCTGTGCTTTAACATAAACATCTTATTGTACAAAACAAAACAAAACAAAAAAACCTACAAAAAAAACAAAAACAAAATAAAACCAAAAACCAAAAAAAAAAAAAAAAAAAATCAATAGGACAAGGATCTAAAGGGTGTCTGCTAGAAATCTCCTTCCAAGATAATACTAATTCTAATCAGCAGCTTGAGTTCAGACATTTAATTAATTACAAAGTCACCTACTATAATGACAGCTAGTATTTTCCCATACCAGTCAAAGATTACTGGGGAGTCCTTATAAAGTCTTATATAGGGGCACCTGGTGGCTCTGTCGGTTGAGCATTTGCCTTCCACTTAGGTCATGATTTTGGACTCCTGGGCTCCCACGCCACATTGGGCTCAGACCCTGCATTGGGCTCGGACCCCGCATCAGGCTCGTATCCTACATTGGGCTCCCTGCTCAGTGGGGAGTCTGCTTCTCCCTCTGCCCTTCATCTGCTTGTGCTATCTCTCTCTCTCTCTCACCCTCTCTCAAGTAAATAAATAAGTAAAATCTTAATTAAAAAAAATTAAACTCTTATGTAAGTACAAATATACTAAAGAAAGAATAAAAATAAATGTGATTCCTGAGTAAAGAGAGTAAAACTGGATCTCAAAATCTCCTGACCTCTAATACCTTACTAAGAGTGGTTAAAAAAAGCAGCTTTCAGTAGTGATGAAAACAAATAGAATTAAAGAACAGATACAGAAATAAGCAGCTACAAAGCACAGATTAAAATATAAATGTTTGAGACAAAGAAAAAGCAGAGGAAAAATATAATGAGAGCAAACCTAGAAAAAAAATGTTTCAACATAAAGATATGAAAAACAACCTGCACCCCTGGAGCAAATAATACTTTATATTTAAAAAAAAAGATATGAAAAATAATACGACATAATAAAATAAAATTTCCATGAAATGAAATTTGACCTAAATCTCTCCCTAAAAACAATGCCAACTTCAAAGCAAAACTGATACTGAATGATCAACATTGTGATGTATCTCTGTTAAATTACTGAAGTTCAAAGACAAAGAACTCTTCAGATATGTACTTGAGGTATCTAGAGGCTTACCTCAGATCTCCACAGCACATTCTATTTCAGAAGAATGGAGCAGTCCCTACCAGATCTTAATTTTTTTTTTTTAATGTGCTGAAAATATCCTTTGACTATAAAAGCAAACAAAGTATTTTCATCATTCAAGAACCTCAGAAATAAAATGCCCAGGAATTCTACTTGAACAATTTACTTATCAAAGAAATCCATCAAGTCAAACTAGTTAAAATTAAAAACTCAAATGTTAAAAGATGATAAGCATAGAATCCAATACAATATAAAATCAATACATCTAATCCAATATAATGCAGAATAAAAATGCTATAAACCTGCCAAAAATTAAAATAAATAACACAAATTGTAATGAAGGTATAGGAGGAAGAACGTTAATTTCCTCATCTTTCATAGCAGGGAGTCAATGAATGCTGTCTAAAATTGAAAGATGAAATTTAAAAACATATTATAATCTTTTATAATGTTTTTCATAATTTGTTTTCTCTATATTAGGGATCGCTCCAGAATTAAAATCATTTGAAGCAAAGAAATATTTATCTGAGTTAAATAAATCATCCTCACTCATTTTTCTCCTATCAAATTCAGTAAAATTACATGTAATACTTATTTTATACTGGCCTATACAAAACTACATTGATCTGGGGGCACCTGGGTGGCTTTGGCTCAGGTCATGGTCTTGGGGTCGTAGAATCGAGCCCAGTATTGGGTTCCCTGCTTGGCGGAGAGCCTGCTTTTCCCTCTACCTGTGTATGCTCTCTCTCTCAAATAAATAAATAAAATCTTTATTAAAAAAAAAAAAAACTACATTGATCTGCACATTCATTCATCAATCCATTTACACTTCCGTTTACAAAGACGTCTCAAATGATGTTCACCTAATGTTAATGATGTGGTGGATGGATTCAAGTTTTTTCTTTTTGTACACATCTTTGAATGATAAAGCCCAGTGCTATGGATGGAACTGTGCCTCTCAAAATTCACATGTCCATGTCCCATCCCCCATGGTGACTATATTTGGAGATGAAGCCCTTAAAGAATTAATTAAAGTTAAATGTGACCATAATGGTGGTATCCTAATCCAGCTGGACAGGTGTCTTTATAAGACAAAGAGACACCAGAGAGTTCTCTACTCTCGAACAGAGAAAAGGCCACGTGAGGACACAGCAAGAAATGGCTGTCCAGGAAAAAAGGCCTCAGTAGAAACCAACCCAGGTGACATTTTGACCTTGGACTTACAGCTTCCCGAACAGTGAGAAAATAAAATCTTTCATTGAAACCATTTAATCTGTAGTATTTTACTAAGGCAGATTGAGTCAATTAATACATCCAGTATTACTGCTTGACAGAAAAAGAGAAAAAAAAGAGAAAGTAATCTATCATTTTATAACAGGTATCAACAGTTCATATACTTCATTTAAAAAAAGTGAGTTTATGGGTGCCTGGGTGGCTCAGTGGCTTAAGCCTCTGCCTCCGGCTCAGGTCATGATCTCAGGGTCCTGAGATCGAGTTCCGCATCAGGCTCTCTGCTCAGCAGGGAGCCTGTTCCTCCTCTCTCTCTGCCTGCCTCTCTGCCTACTTGTGATCTCTCTCTGTCAAATAAATAAATAAAATCTTTAAGAAAAAAAAGTGAGTTTATTAAATATGACTTAACAAATCCATGATGGCTTCTGGTGATCAATGATTCCTTTTTAGAATCCCTCAAAACGTCTGGTTCTATTATTGGAGAAGTTTGAGAAATTTTTAAAAAATGTTGAAAACAGGCAAGACTGGAATCAGAAAATGTCACTGAGTTATTGTAGGATTATGATCATTAAGAGGTAGGGAATTCTGAACTTAATGAAATGGTTAACAGAAGGCTATCAATAATTTTAGAAATGAACAAGGGGTATAAATAACAATGGATAGAATGGGAGACATAGTCCATAAAATATGTAAAGCCTCCTAATAGTTACAATGAAGAAAGGGAAGAATAATAAATACAGATAAGAAAACAAAGAGAATTCTCTCTCCCTTTCCTAGTATACTCATAGTCATTGAATAAATATGAATTCAGAAGGTACTATAATACATATGCAAGATAATAGACCTACAAAGATGAAATCAACATATGAAAGAGCTCAGAGTGCATGGTGGGTGAACAGAGATAGACATAAACGATCACTACAAAATCCTGTGACAAATGGTAATAAAATGGCACATAAACTTCACTTAATATTTCACACAGAGGCATGCCTGAGTCGTGCAGTTGGTTAATTGTCCAACTCTTTTTTTTTTTTAAGACTGTATTTATTGGGGTGGTGGGGAAATGGACATTGGGGAGGGTATGGGCTATGATGAGTGCTGTGAAATGTGTAAACCTGACGATTCACAGACCTGTACCCCTGGGGATAAAAATACATTATATGTTTATTAAAATTAAAAAAAAAAAGACTGTATTTATTGGGGCGCCTGGGTGGCTCAGTGGATTAAGCCTCTGCCTTCAGCTCAGGTCATGATCACAGGGTCCTGGGATCGAGCCCTGCATTGGGCTCTCTGCTCGGCAGGGAGCCTGCTTCCCCCTCTCTCTCTGCCTGCCTCTCTGCCTACTTGATCTCTCTCTCTGTCAAATAAATAAATAAAATCTTAAAAAAAAAAAAAGGCTGTATTTATTTATTTGAGAGAGAGGGAGAGAGAGAGAAGGAAAGGGCATAAGTGGGGAGGAGGGTCAGAGGGAGAGGGAGAAGCAGATTCCCAGAGGAGCAGGGAGCATGATGTGGGGTCCAATCCCAGGACTCTGGGATCATGACCTGAGCCAAAGGCAGATGCTTAACCAACTGAGCCATTCAGGCACCCCAAGCATCCAGCTCTTGGTTTTCAGCTCAGGTGTGAACCCAGGGTCATGAGATCAAGCCCCATGTCAGGCTCCATGCTCTGCCAGAAGACTGCTTAAGTTTCTCTCTTCCTCTCCCCCTCCCCCTCCCACTGCCACACACACTCTCTCTCTAATAAATAAATAAGTCTAAAAAAAAATACTTCATGCAAAAGATGATGTTTAGAAGTGTTTTGTAAGCAGATGGAATAAAATGTATAAGGCATGAAAAGAGACAGGTCATTGCATACTTGCTGGGACTAGAGTGGTATAGTTGAACAGATTTGTGCAAGAGATGAATAAAGAATGGTTGGACAGGAGGCTAAAGAGATAGACAGTCAAATCCATTACTCTAAACTTTACAGACTTCATCCAGTAGGGAGCCATCAGTTTTACGTTGAAAAATGATTAAAATACATATTTTTAGAAAGATGATTCTGGTGCCAGTTTCAATGCCTACTCTACTTCCACAAGTTCTATTTATTTATACTATATACTGTTTTTAAAAAAGGAATTAAAGTAGTTGTTCCCAATCTTGTGTCACCAAATAAAATAATTTCTAACTTTTGTGGAAAAGCTTTATTCCATCATAACTACTAGTAAAATAGTCAAGAACTTACAATAACTAACAGCTATCTTCTGATTTTAAAAATCCACATAGGCTCACCATGGAAAATTTGGAAAAGAGTAAAAACAAAAACAAAAACAAATCTCACCTAAAATCCTAGCTCCCAGACATAGGCACTATTACATTTTTTGTTACAGATTAGACTCATAAAATTTAGTTAGCTATGTTTTATCCATTTAACAATAAGTTGTGAGCATTTTAGTAACTCTTCTGGTAGTGTTCAATATATTATTTTTAAAAGGTTTATTTTTTCCCCCTACCATATGGGTAAATATTTAAAAATGCATTTAATCCTGTTTTATTGAACTATCAATATTATCAACTAAAATTATAATATTTGCAATCAATATTATAATATGAAATATTTCTGCACATGTATCTATGTGTTTCTTTGAAACATATATAATAAACTTACAAAAATTTATCAGAAAATTTACTTTTGAACTTATATGAAACAGTATCATATATAAATATCTACATGAATGTGTTCTCTAAAACTTACCTTTTTCTTTTTCTTTTTAACATTTCTATCAGGCAGAGGAAAATGATCTTCCAGAAACTCACCCAAGGTAACCAAGAGTTTCTCCTTATATTCTTTTACATCATGCATTTTAGTTTTCAGCTCACCAAAGATTCTAATAGATATTTTAAAAATTGAGAGAAATATTTTACTGATAAAATACATAAAATACACAAACATATGTAACTGTTAACTCATGAAGTTGATCAAACACTTTGTTCAAACTTCATTTGTTCAAACGAAATAACTAGCTTTATGAAAGTACAAATCTCGGGACCACCACATGGCTCAGTGGGTTAAGCGTCTGCCTTCAGTTCAGGTCATGATCCCAGAATCCTGGGATCATGTTCTGCATCAGGCTCCACGCTCCATGCTCCTCCCTCTCTGCAGCTACTCCTGTTCCTCCCACTACTAATGGGCTCTCTCTGTCCCTTTCTCTCTGACAAATAAATAAGTAAAATCTTACAAAAAAAAAAAAGTAAGTAAAACTTTCTATGTAACATGCAGGGAAACTATCCATCAAGTCATTAATCAAACGTCATGTAACTAACAACAGGCTAAAGTTAAAGTAAAACTCACAATTTCTAGTAAAATTTCCCTTCTTTTCATGTACATATTTCATGTAACATAAAAAAATAACTTTTTCCTATTTCAAAAAATTAGAATACAAATACCTGGATTCAGAAAATGTCACAACCTGATGTTTCAATTCATTGTGTAGTACATTAAGAGATTCCAGTATCTGTTGTTGTTCATCGAACCACTGTTGCTCCCTTTAAACATGGAAAAACAATACCAACACAGCCAAATAAAACATTAATACCAATTCAATATATATCAGTGATTAAAGGTAATATAATATAGTTATACCTTTCCAAGTCTTCCTTTAACTTTTCATTCTTTGACTGAATAGTAGAGAGTACCAATTCAAGATCATGTCTCAATTTTTGGAACTAGAACAAAATAATTCAAATTGCTTAGTCTATAATCCTATAAATAGTTATATTTTTTAATGAGAGTGAAATTTACATTAATTATTTAGGATAGTCAGAAATCAAGAGCAAAAAAGCCTACCAGTAAGCCTGAAAGGAAAATATACAGCAGATACTAGGTTCTTTGTAACATTTCATTTGTTAAATTCAAAAACGTAAGAAGTAGTTTTGAGCAATACATTTTAATTTGATACTGAAAGATGATTAAAAAATAAGTTTTCAGTAATCAGTTAGATTAGGTCTCTTTTCTAAGGAAACTATACAAAAGCAGACACAAATGATTATCATTCATTTAACAAGTATATACTGATCATAGACTACCAGACATTGTTGAAGGAGTCAGGGATTCAAATATGAACAAAGAGGAGAACTGAGACAAACAAATATATAACTCCAGTAAGTGATCAGTATCATGAAGAAAAAAATAAGTCAATAGGAACACAGACAGACATGAGGAATAGGAATGGCTCTTTTAGGTAGTATGACATAGAGAGACCTCTCTGATCAGCTTAACAGTACAACAGCAGATAAAGAAGACATGAGACAAGACATGACCATTTCTAGCAAAAGAATGTTCCAAGCAGAGAAAATTGTAGGTACAAATGCACTGAGGCAAGAGCATGTATGACGTATTTGAGAAATATCAAAGAAGACTGTGTGGCTATAGAAAATTACAATAACATCTGGAGTTTTTTCTAGTATTTTTTTGTTTCTAGAACATATTAGCTAATGTTCCTTTCTTCTGATGTCAAGGGTTTCCATTAGCTTTTTACACATCTAAATCAGTGATAATTTAAAGATGTATGTCATAAACCTTATAGCAACCACAGAAAAGGGGGGGGGGACTAACCAGTAAACCAATAGTATAAATAAAATAGGTTGATTTTCAAAACTACACAAGTCAAGAAATTGGAAAGAGAGGAAAACAGGAACAGAGAAAAGGTAATACAAATAAGAAAGAAAAATCAAGTACTAAGATTTCAGAGCAACCACATTGATATTACATTAATATTAACTAACAATATAATTAAATTAAAAATAAATAATAGAAAGGTAACTGGAAAAATCTGCAAACATTTAAACATTAAAAACGTACTTCTAAAAAATCCATGAGTCAAACAAGTAATCTACGACAAAAAAAATGATTATGCACTACTTGAAAATAAAAACAAAATAACAATTTCTGGGGTGAAGCAAAAGCAGTACTCCGATAAGAATGTACAGCAATAAAAGCCTATATTAGAAAAACAAAAGCTCTTGGGGCAGCTGGGTACTTCAGTCCCTCAAGCACCTGCCTTCTGTTCAGGTCATGATCACAGGATCCTGGGATGGAGCTTTCCCACCCCTCATCAGCTCATCAGTCTGCTTCTCCCTCTACTCCTCCTCCTGCTCATGCTCTCTCTCTCTCAAATAAATAAATAAAATCTTAAAAAAAGAAAAAAACAAAAGCTCTGAAATTAAGGACAGCTTCCACCATAAGAAAAAGAACAAATAAAATAAAAAGTACACTGAATAAAAAGTAAAACAAACAAGAAGAAAATTGGGGGTGGGGGTCAATGAAACCCAATCAATGAAACCCAAAGCTGACTCTTTGAGGTGGTCATCATAATTACCCACACTAATTACAACAGGAAAAAAGAACAAAAATTAATAACATTAGGAATGAGAGAGGTGATATTACTATAAACATTGAAATGATATTACGGGAATATTAAGAACAAACTGAATAAATGTAACAAATTAGAGGAGATGGACAAACTCTTTAAAAGACACAAACTACCACTTATTCAGAGAAAAAGAGAAAAACCTAACTAGCCATAAAAAAACTGAATTTGTGGCTAGAAATTTTCCCACAAAGAAAACTCTAGGCCTAGATGGCTTCATCTGTGAATTCTAACAAACATTTAAGGAATAAATAATACTTATTCTATACAAACTCTTTTGAAAAGAGAATACTTCTCAACTCATTCTATTAGGCCTGATACCAAAGTCTGAGCAAGATGTCATAAGAAAAGAAAACCACAGATTACTATCTCTCATTAACATAGACACAGAAAACCTTAATAAAGTTTTAATAAATGAAATCCATCAATAAATAAAAAAGATTAAGCAAAGTCTGTTTACCCTAAGAATATATGGTTAAGCAGATAATATAATTTTTTAAAAAATCAGTGTACTAATAAGTCAATTAATTTGCATAGTCATTGTATAAAATTAATATACAGCAACTGCTGCATATCTATATATTCATAGTGAAGTGGTAGAAAGAGAAATTAAGAAAACAACCTATTTACAAGCACGCCAAAAACAATAAAATACCTAGGAATAAACTTAACCAAGGAGGTGAAAGATCTATACTCCAAAAACTATAAAGCAATGATGAAAAAATCTAAAATGACACAAGCAAATGGAGAGGTATTGCATGCTCATGGACAGGAAAAACCAAAATTTTTTATTTTTTTATTTTTAATTAACATATAATATATTATTTGTTTCAGGGGTACAGATCTGTGATTCATCAGTCTTACACAATTCACAATGCTCACCATAGCACATATTGTCCCCAATGTCCATCACCCAGCCACCCCATCCCTTCCATCCCCCTCCACTCCAGCAACCCTCAGTTTGCTTCCTGAGATTAAGAGTCTCTTCTAGCAGGGTGCCTGGGTGGCTCAGTGGGTTAAAGCCTCTGCCTTCGGCTTGGGTCATGATCCCAGAGTCCTGGGATCGAGCCCCGCATCGGGCTCTCTGTTCAGCGGGGAGCCTGCTTCCCTTCCTCTCTCTCTCTGCTTGCCTCTCTGCCTACTTGTGATCTCTGTCTGTCAAAAAAATAAATAAAATCTTAAAAAAAAAAAAAGAGTCTCTTCTAGGAAAAATCAATATTGTTTAAAAAAAAATGTCTATACTATCCAAAGCAATCTACAGATTTACACAATCCCTATGAAAATACCAATGGAAGTTTTCACAGAACTCGGGCAAATAATCCTAATTTCTATGGAACCCCAAAAAACCCCAAATAGCCAAAACGATCCTGAAAACGAACAAAAGCTGGAGGTTTCACAATCCCAGATTTCAAGATATACTATAAAGCTGTAGTAATCAAAACAGTATGGCACAGCACAAAAACAGATACATAGATCAATGGAACAGAATATAGAGTCCAGAAGTAAATCCATGCTGTTATGGTCAATTAATCTACAACAAAGGAGGCAAGAATATACAATGGGGAAAAGACCATTTCTTCAACAAATGGGAAGAAGGATGGGAAGACTGGACAGCTACATGCAAAAATATGAAATTGGGCCACGTTCTCATACCATACAGAAAATAAGCCCAAAATGGATTAAACACCTCAATGAAAGACCAAAACCGTAAAATTTCTAAAGCACAGGCAACCATAGAAATTTCTTTGAAATCAGCCATAGAAATATTTTTACAGCTATGTCTCCTCTGACAAGGAAAACAAAAGTGAAATTAAACTACTGAGACCACACCAAAATATAAAGGAAATCATCAATAAAACTTACTGAATGGGAGAAGATATTTGGAAATGCTCTGATAAGGGGTTCATATCCAACTATATAAAGAACTTATACAACTCAATACCAACAAAAATAAATAATCCAATTAAAACTGGGCAGAGGACCTGAATAGTCATTTTTCCAAAGAGAACACACAGGGTGCCTGGGTGGCTCAGTAGGTTAGGTGTGTGCCTTTGGCTCAGGTCAGGGTCCTGGGGTCCTGGGATCAAGCTCTGCATCGGGCTCCCTATGTAGGCTTGTCCCTCTCCCTCTGCGCCACCCCCAGCCTCCCATCGTGCTCACTTTCTCTCTCTCAAATAAAATATTAAAAACAAACAAACAAACAAAAAAAAAAACAGAGGACATACAGATGGCCAACAAACACATGAAGGTGCTCAACATAACTAATCATCAGGGAAATGCAAATTAAAACCACAGTGAGATATCATTATATAACTATCAGAATGGTTATAATCAAAAACACAAGAAAATACAAAAGTTAGCAAGGATGTAGAGAAAAAGGAATCTTTAAGCAATGTTGGTGAGAATGCAGATGGACACAGCCACTATAGAAAACAGTATGGAGGTTCCTCAAAAAATTAAAAATAGAATCACCATATGATCCAGTAAGTCTACTACTAGGTATTTACCCAAAGAAAACAAAAACATTAATTTGAAAAGAGATATATATAACCCTATGTTTACTGTAACATTATTTACAATCGCCAAGATATGAAAGTAACCTAAGTGCCCTTCAATAGACACATAAAAAAGATGTGGTATATATTTGCTATCATCTTGCCATTTGAAACAATTATGAATGGATCTAGAGGGAATAATGCTAAGCAAAAGACATCAGACAGAGAAAGACTACTACCATATGATTTCACCTATATGTGGAATTTAAGAAACTAAAGAACAAAGAAAAAAAACAGACAAAGAGTCTTAAATATAGAGAACACACTAGGTTGCCAGAGAGGAGGTGTATGGAGGGATAGGGAAAGCAGATAAAGGGGATTAAGAGTGTACTTATCTTGAAGAGGACTAAAACATGTATAGAATTATTGAATCATTATATTTTATACCTGAAACTAATATAATATTCCATGTTTTTAAAAATCAATGTAATTTTTTATATCAACAGACTAAAATAGAAAAAAAATCTTCTCAATGAATTTCGAAGAATAAATGACAAAATTCAATAATAATTTATGATTTGGAAAAAGACTCCATAAATTGTAATAGAAGGTAATTTCCTCAACTTAATTAAGGGAATCTACAAAAAACCTACTACTAACATCACACTTAATGATGAAAGAGTGAACGCTATCCACTAAGGTCAGGAACAAGGGAAAAAATGTCCATTCTCACCACTTTCATTAAGTATGTTACTAAATGTTCCATGGGCACCTGGGCGCTCAGTCAGATAAGCCACCGACTCTCAATTTCTGCTCAGGTCATGATCACAGTATCGTGAGATTGAGCTCTGTGTTGGGCTCTGCACTCAGTGGGGAGTCTCCTTGGGATTCTCTCCCTCTCCCTCTGCTAGTGCACCCTCTTGCTCTCAAATAAATAAATCTCTAAAAAAAATAATAAATGTTCTAGAACAGTACAATAAGCCAAGAAAAACATATGAAAGGCATGTAGGGCACCTAGCTGGCACAGTCAGTTAAACACCTGATTCTTGGTTTCAGATCAGATCACAATCTCAGGGCTATGAGATCCAACCCCGAGTCCAGCTCCGTGCCCAGCATGGAGTCTGCTGGAGAGTCTCTCTCCCTGTCCCTCTGCCCCTCTTGCTCATGAGAAGGAAAGAAAGGAAGGGAAGGGAAGGGAAGGGAAGGGAAGGGAAGGGAAGGGAAGGGAAGGAAGGAAGGAAGGAAGGAAGGAAAGAAGGAAGGATATGAAAGGCATCTAGCTGTAAAGGAATAAAATATAATTTCCTCTGATCTCAGATGACATAACTAGCTATGTAGAAAATCCTACAACATCTACAAAAAAGCCACTAGAATAAAGGGGTTTTTCAGACTAATAGAAAATCAATATATAAATATTGATTGTATTTGTATGTATCAGGATTAAATAATTGACAAGCGAAAAAAGAATACCACTTTAATGGCATCAAAAATATGAAATAACAAAGGGATGAACTTGACAAAAATGTGTAAGACCTGTACACCTCTATTATAATTTAAGTCTTTTAAAAAATCATGAATTGGGATGCTTGGCTTGCTCAACCAGTAGAGCATGAGAATCTTGATCTTGGAGTCATGAGTTCAAGTCCCACATAGGGGATAGTTTGCTTAAAAAAATAAAAATTAAAAAAAATAAGGAATTAATATTGGATTTTGTTACTTATTCTTCCTGAATTCATTGGGACAGTCAAATGTCTTTTTTCTTTTTTAGTCTTTGATATAATGAATTATAAAACACTGATGAGATAAATCTTAAAAATACTAAATAGATGGAGACCTAAGTAAATACAGAGATCATACAGGGCTCATGGATCCCTGGGCTAAAGATGTCAATTCTCCTCAAATTAAACTATAGAATCAGGGCAATCTCAGTCAAAATTCAGTAAGCTTTTTATGTGATTGAATGACCAGCTAACTCTATATGAAAATATAGAATAATTTCAATAAGGAACAAAAAAGATAGAGAATTCATACTATTTCAATTCAAGACTTTAAAACTTCAGTAAATAAAACAATATGGTATTGACCTAAAGACAGAAATGCAGTAAAAAGGCAAAGAAATAACCATGAATGAAGAAAAAATGGAGTCTAGAAATGGATCCATACATATGGTCAGCCAATTAATTTTCAATAAGCATGCAAAGGAAATTTTTAAAAATATTTTTCTTCAACTGTTTGTGCTGGAATACCCACAATTGTATTCATATGAAAGAAAATACAGCTTTGGGGCCCCTGGGTGGCTCAGTGGGTTAAAGCCTCTGCCTTCAGCTCAGGTCATGATCCCAGGGTCCTAGGATTAAGCCCCCCGTCAGGCTCCTCAGAAGCCTGCTTCCCCCTTTCTCCCTCTGCCTGCCTCTCTGCCTACTTGTGTTCTCTGTCTGTCAAATAAACAAATAAAATCTTTTTTAAAAATAAAGAAAGGAAGAAAATACACCTTTATCACTAACTCATTCTATATAAAAACATTAATTCAAACTGGATCATAAATGTGAAACTTTGAAATTTTTAAAGAAAAACCTGTGACCTTAAGTTGGGTAAATATTTCTTATATTTGAGCACAAACCTTAAAAAAAATGATAAAACAGAGTTAATCAAACTGGGAACTTTTTTTTTTTTAAAAGATACTGTTAAGAAAATAAAAAGATAAGTGTGCAGGAAAGAGTTAACTGAGCAAGCCAAGGGTGCACACCTGCACATTACCAAGAAGGACCTGCTTTCAGGACAGGTCCCTTGTGGACTCCTGAAGGATGAGCTTTGAGGCCTTAGAATATTATGTCTCATCTGAGTGTTTATACAGGGTGCTAGGATGGCTCAGTCTGTAGAGCATGCAACCTTTGATCTTGGTGTTGTGAGTTCAAGCCACAGTTGGCACCAGTTTGATCAGAGTTTATTCTAACTATGTGATTTATGGTGAATGCAATTTTGCTCTGAGGGCTGAAGTGTGAGTAGGAGAGGTCAGTCAAGGAAGCCCCTTATGCATAGTGATTGTCTACTGATAAAAACTCTAGGCAAGTCCCAGGTGAACTTCCCTACATGACAATACTTTGTACATGTTGTGTACTCAGTTTCAAGGAGAATTAAACAAATTTATCAACTCCACTGGGAAAAGATTACTATAAGCTTAGCCTATCTGTGTTTTCCCTTGCTCATTTTAATCTGTGTCTTCTCACTGTAACGAACTGTAACCATAAGTACAATAGCTTCTCTGACTCCTGTGTGCCCATCGACGAAATGAGAGTGGTCTTAGGGAAAACCCTGACAACAGCTGGCATCAAAAGTAGGATTTTGCTATACTGACCTTGGCTCACCAAAACATAATGAAAGCACTCTGTGGGAAAAAGAAGGATAATGGGGCAGAGAATGAGGAACCTGGCACCTGATGTTTACCCAGTCAACAAAGATAGAAGACAATAGCTGGACCATGATCAATATTTATAAGCAGAAGTAGTGTGGGAATTTAGAAATGGACAGAAAAAATTCTCAGACAGTTGGCTGACTGGATGCATAAGTTGGCTGACAGGATGCATAAGGAGATATAAAATACTGAGAAACAAACAAGCTAAATATTCAATCTCTTTATTATTTTTATCTGTAATAGTTAAAATGAAAGCAGAATGTTAAGGCCAATGCTGGTACTGCATCGTTTGAATTTCAGCCAGTTCAAACCAGAGTTGCTAGCTTAAGGGCTGCTACCAAAGGGAAAAATTACAGTGGATCATTATGTCATGTCATTTTTAATTCATGATACTGAAAATCTGGTGGTTCATTTCAATATGAAAAAGAATCTTTATTTTCCATTCTGGGAAAATGTTCATGTATTATTTAGGTTTCTTCCCTTCCATTTTCTTTCTTTTTTTTTTTTTAATTTGGAACTTCTACTGGTTTTATTTTGTACTTCTGAGTTGATACTACAGTTCTACTATCTTCTGTTATTCCAGTTGTTTTCTTTTTTTGCCATCCTTACTCTGTAGATTTCCATGACTATCATTACCAACATTTTTGTGTTTATTTCAGGTATTATGTTTTTATTTAGAAAGGCTCTTATTCTGATTTGTCCTTTTCAAAATAACAGCTTCATTGAGATATAATTCACATACAACACAGTACCCATTTAAGGTGTATAATTCAGTTATTCTTACTGTATTTGTAGAGTTGTACAAATATCACCACAATCTATTTTAGAACATTTTCATCATCCCAAAAGTAAACCTGTTAGCAGTATCCATTAGCAGTTACTATCTCCTCTCCAATCATCCAGCCTTAATCAATAAGCAACAACCTACTTTCTGTCTCTATGGATTTGCCTATTACAGACATTTCATATAAATGAAATATAATATGCAATCTTTTGTGACTGGTTTCTTTCATTTAGCACAATGTTGTCAAGATACACCTATATTATGACATATAAGTAATTCATTATTTTAGACAATAGTACATCACTGTATAGGCATATCACATTTATCTATTCATCAGTTGATGAATATTTGGGTTGTTTAACCTTTTTGGCCATTAAGAAAAATGTTGCTATGGACATTCATGTTTAAGTTTTTGTGTGGACACACACTTATTTTCATTTCTCTATGGTATACAGCTGAGAGTGAAACTACTGGTTCAAATAGCAACTCTTTCATCTTCTGAGGAACTACCAGACTGTTTTCCAAAGGGGCTGAACTATTTTATACTCCCACTAGCAGTTTATCTATATTCTAATTTCTCCATATCTTCACCAATACTTGTTGTCTTGTTGTCTAATTGTCTGTCTTTTGACTATAACAATGTCGAGGGGGTATGAAGTAGTACTTTTCTTAAGTTGATGTTCTGTTATTTTTTAATTTTTTTTCAAAGATTTATTTATTTGTTTATTTGAAGGAGTGAGCACACATGCACAAGCAGGGGGAGGGGCAAAGGAAGAGAGAGAGAATCTCAGGCAGACTCTCCAATGAGTGGGTGAGGAGCCTAGCATGGGGGTAGATCTCATGACTCTGAGATCATGACAAGAGCCAAAATCAAGAGTCTGAGCCACCCAGGTGCCCATTATTTTTTTTAAAGATTTATTTATTTGACAGAGAGAGAGAAAGAGCAAGAGAGGGAACATAAGCAGGGGGTAGTAGGAGAGGGAGAAGCAAGCTTCCTGCTGAGCAGGGAGCCAGAAGTGGAGCTTGATCCCAGGACCCTGGGATCATGACCTGAGACGAAGGTAGATCCTTAATGACTGAGCCACCCAGGGACCCCTCTTGTTATTTTTTAATCAAAAAAATTTTTGTCTCTCTGAAGATATTATTAAGTTCTTTGTTCCCTGAATTATCTCTACTTCCTTAAGGTTCATCTTTGTCAGTTGTTTTGGGTTTCTGCCTTCCCATTTGGAGGCATTCACAAATGCTGATGACCATTGGCTGGACATTTACGTTTAAAACTCAAAAATACTAAAAATTCTGTGTAGGAATGGGATTTTTCGATGTACACCAATCCTGCTTTTTCACTGACAACCCCATATACTAACACTTACAGATCTTTTTTCTTAAGCCATTTAGATTTTCCAGAGATTATTTTATCTCCAGTCTGAGGTTATTTTATAACAGATTGTAAGACCTCTGGAGAAGGAGCTGGTACTTCCACCACACAGTAATGATCTTTCTGACTTTTGACCTGCACACCAACCCTACTAAACACCCAACCTGGTATCTCTGAGTCCAGAGCCTCAGTAGTTTAATGTCTCCATATCCAATACCTCCACTTTCTAAGTGTGGGAATAAAAAGTTAGCTGCCTGGTTAGAAGAGAGAAAGGCTGACAGTCATGTTCTGCTGTTAAAGAAATCTTCTTGTTTTTAGCTTTGGACTTGAACCTTGAATACTGTGGTATTAGGTTCTTTCAAATCCCAAGACTTTTTTCAACTCTGTAGGCAGATATCTTTTCATCCCTATCTCATTCTCTTGACACAGATACTTATTTCTTTCCATGCATTACAACCTTGTTTACAATTCTTGTTTGATCTAATGGACTTACATGTTAAAAAATGTCTTTATCGATATGTAGGTTAAGTTTTGAGAAGAACAGATGTATATTATCATCATTTAACTATGTTTAATGTTTATGCTTTTAGTATGAGGAATTTAATCAACTGAAAATTAAGTAAAAGAATAAAGTTTACTATTAAATACTAATAACAGTTCTGATATACAAATTGGTGAAACAAAATTCAAGTCATTTAAAATATTCCATTCAATAAAACATAAAATCAAAATAAAAAATCAATATGGCTTTAAAGTAGATTCATCCTACTTATATCATGAATCCCAAACACTTATAAGTGAATTAGGGTTACTACAGATTGATTAAGTGACTTACCTCTTCTTTTCCTAATGTTACTAGAACTTCTTCATTCAGTGGAATTACTGCAGAAATAAAACAAACCAAAATTATACATTTATGCTTAGTTAACTCTCAAAAATAAAGAATTTGATTTTGTGGTTTTTGAGATACTTATATTTTCTTATTTAACATCTTTACATATATAACCAACTTACATATAATTTTAGACAAACATGACATTGAAGCATTTTTGGGTTTTGTGCCTTTTGTTTTGTTTTTCAATTTCTCAAAAATAAAGTTAATAATCTATAGTGTGTCCTTAAATATATCTCTAATTATATGATCCTATGCATGTGTATATATATGTACATGTATATTATCTGTACATATACATGCAAGGGTTATTTATTTTGCTATTGCTGGTTTTACAAGAATGGAGTATCATATACATTCTTCTTATTTTTCCTCAACAAAATCCCCATGGAAATCCTTTCTATTTATCTGGTGTAAGTCTAATTCATAATTTTAAATCACTTCAAATTATTCCACAGGATAAATGTACCATAGTGTATTGACTGAGAGCAGTACTGACTGAACATTAACTTTGTACCTAACTTTTAGCCACAAAAAAACAATGATGTCATAAGCATTTTTTAATTTATGTCTTTATGTACTAGTGCTTTTATTTCTTTGGGATAAATTCCCAGAAATGGGATTTCATAGAAGGAAATATGTATGTTTTATTTTAATATAGGATGCCAGATTCTTTTCTAAAGAATTTCTACTAGCAATAAGAAACAGCAGAAGATACAAACTCTCCTAAATTTGTGCCAATTTATGAGTATAAAGTTTCAGTTTAATTTTGTATAGCAAATTTAAATCCTTATACTTAGGAAAGTTCAACCTTTGTACTTTAAGTTTACCTTTAATAAAGTACTAATTAAAATTTCTCAAATAATATGCTACTGAAAATTTTCTAATCTACATGCTATTTCTAAAGGGTATTCTGACAGGAGAGAGCTTCCCACAAGTGCTTCATAGGCCCTGTGTATTGGCAGCCCCAGGATGTCTACCAAATCATTTCAACAAATGCAATGAGAAGGATTCTAAGAACATAAAGTTAATAATCTTCCTTTTGGTCAGTGTGGTCATGAGTAGCACTTCAGTATTGATTCATATAATCATTTCAGCCCACACAATACAGCAGCTTCTAAGACTATAAAGTTATTTTAAATCTTTCAGTGTGGCAGTCTGTGGGACTGGCAGCCCAAAGCAAAATGGGTATTTGGTCCATAGGCCAGCTTGTGTGTTTGGTTTTACCAGTACAAAATGTGTATATAAGGGATGATTATAATAAGAAAAATAAAAATTTAAAATTCCCTGATACATAGCATCAAAAAGAATAAAATACTTCAGAATAAATTTAACCTAGGAAGCAAAAGACTTGTATGCTGAAAACTACAAAATGTGGCTAAAAGAAATCAAAGATAGAAACAAAAAGAAACATCCCATGTTCAATGACTAGAAGACTTAATATTATTAGACACCAATATTACCTATATTGACCAATAGCTTCAATGCAATCCTTATCAAAATCCCAATAACATTTTTGTAGAAAAGAGAAAAATTCACCCTAAAATTCACATGGAATATCAAAGGACCCCAAAGAGCCAAAATAATCTTCAAATAGAAGAACAAAGTTGGTGGTCTCACATTTGCTAATTTCAAAATTTACTGTAAGTCTATAATAATCAAACAAGTGTGCTACTGACAATAGAGACAGACATATAGACCAATAGAAGAGAACAGAGAATCCAGAAATAAATCCTCACTGCATAGTCAAATGATTTTTGACAAGGATGCCAAGACAACTCAATGGGGAAAAGAACAATTTTCTTAGCAAATAGTAATGTGAAAACTACATTATACACATGCAAAAAAATGAAGTTGGACCTTTAACTTTCAAGTTTGAAAATTTCTATTTAATAAAAAACAGTCTTGAACAAGAAGTAAAAGTCTATTACAACAAACTAGTGGATTGGTGATGAAGACCTACAGTAAATGTGTGGCAATAGGGGTTAATATTTAATGACTGGCTATATGTAATACATGAAAAAGGAAGAATCCAGAAGGATTCTTAAATTTATGGTTGATTTAAACAGATTCCATTCAATAGATCAGAGAATGGAGATCAATTTATAAATCTGAGGCATGTGTAGAATATTTTGGAAAAGATGTCTGGAAAGTAGAGAGATATCTAAGAATGACATTGCAGAAAGTCTGGCTTATAAAAACAGATTTGGAAGCAGTCATGAAAATTGTGTCCTCCTATCCACCCAAATTCATATTTTGAAGTTCTAGTCCCTAGCACCTCAGAATGTGCATATATTTGGAGATGGGTCTTTAAAGATGTGACTAAGTTAAAATGAGGTCATTAGGATGGGCCCTACTCCATTATGACTGGCAGCTTCATACAAAAAGATTAGTATAAGAAGCTAGATGTCCACCAACAGATGTGGTATATATATACAATGGAATATTACACAGCCATCAAAAGAAATGAAATCTTGCCATTTGTCACGACGTGGATGGAACTAGAGGGTATGATGCTGAGCGAAATAAGTCAATCAGAGAAAGATAATTATCATATGATCTCTCTGATATGAGGAATTTGAGAGGCAGAGCAGGGGGTTTGGGGGGCAGGGAAAGAAAAAATGAAACAAGATGGGATCGGGAGGGAGACAAACCATAAGAGACTCTTAATCTTACAAAATAAACTGAGGGTTGCTGGGGGAAGGGGGTAGGGAGAGGGTGGTTGGGTTATGGGCATTGGGGAGGGTATGTGCTATGGTGAGTGCTGTGAAGTGTGTAAGCCTGATGATTCATTATATGTTAATAAAAATAATTAATAAAAATTAAAATTAAAAAAATTTTAAATTAAAAAAAGATTAGTACACAGACAGGTGACTATGTGAAGACCAAGGGAGAAGATGGCAAGCTATAAGGCAAGAAGAGAGGCTTCTGAAGAAACCAACTTTGCAAACACCTTGATCTTGGATTTCTAGCCTCCAGAATTAAGAAAAAAATTAATTTCTGTTGTTTAAGAAATCCAAGTCCATCGTACTTTGTTATGGCAGGCCTAGCAAACTGATATAGAAGTTATTAAAGCAGATATAACATATAAAAACAAAAGGAGGAAATATAATGCTGGAATAGCATATAGAGTAGGAAGCGAAAATTGCTGGGCACAGTCCTCTAGAGAACAGCAAATTTTAACAGCATAGTATGAGCAGCCTTTGAGATGCTAAATATAATCCTGAGGAGGAAACAGGATCTATAGTTTAATGCAAATTAAAGTAACAACTGTCTATATACCAGAAATGCTAAAATTTAAAAAACTACCATGTGGTAGTGAAGATGTGAAACAGTGGTGGGGATGAACATAGTAAGTAGTTAAAATCAAGAATGCAGATGAAATTGTCTAGAAAGAGAATGAACAGAAGAATCCCAACAACTGGGATTAGAGAACAATAAACCTACAAGGGGACTAAAATGGGAACTGGGGGGAGCTCAAGGAAAGGAGGCAAATGGGCAGGAGAAAGGAGAACGGAGATGTTAAAAGAAAGAGGTACAGTCCATGTAAAATACCAAATATACACATATAGGTGGCACAGACAAATAAGCTTTCATAATAGAAAAATATCTCCTAGCTGGGTATTTTAATTGCAGATTTTAAAGCAATTTTCTAGGGGCGCCTGGGTGGCTCAGTGGGTTAAAGCCTCTGCCTTCAGCTCAGGTTGTGATCCCCAGGGTCCTGGGACCGAGCCCCACATCAGGCTCTCGGCTCAGTGGGGAGGTGCTTCCTCCTCTCTCTCTCTCTGCGTCTCTGCCTACTTGTGATCTCTGTCTGTCAAATAAATAAATAAAATATTAAAATAATAATAATAATTAATAAATAAAGCCATTTTCTATTTCTTGAAAAAAGGCAAATATATAGCTGGCCCCTGTTGGACAAGTCAAGAGGCAACATATAATCTATGTAGTCTGGTCCCTATGTAAATAAGTATATAAAATAACTTTTCTACTAGGTAAGTTTCTTTTCTTTTTTTAAAGATTGTATTTATTTATTTGAGAGAGAGAGAGGGAAAGAGCACAAGATGGGGTAAGAGGCAGAGGGAGAGGGAAAAGCAGACTCTCCCACTGAGCAGGGAACCAATTCAGGGCTCAGTCCCAGGACCCTGAGGTCATAACCTCAGGTGACTGAGCCACCCAGGTGCCCTCTACTAAGTAAGTTTCATTTATTAAGACACAATTTAGTTTCTACTGAGCAGGTAAGATAGTGTCTGTTAAGGATCAAATAATAGTTATAATAAGTTCCTAAAATTCAAGATTATTATAATGCCACACAAACATATTCCTCTATAATAATAAAATAAGCACAAAATAACATATAAATGAAAGAAAAATTTAGGCAATTTCAACAAGGTGAAATGGATCTTATAATTCTTCTAATCATTAAATTAATTTGCCACTAATTTCTTTACAAAAATATAAATCTAAAAATAAGAACCTTACTTTCAGGGCTTTCTTTCTGCCATTGACTGAGTTCAGCAGTCAAACATTTCGCTTGCATAATTAATAATGATGGCTATAAAAAAAAAAGAAAGTATAAAACAAAGTCATTTTTTATAAAATATTCTTAGATATTCACAGATGAAAGTGTAGACATCTTAATACTTTATCTTAAGTTCCTAACATAAACAGCTAACATAACAGGCATCCAAAGTATAAAAAATTATTACTCCAAACAAAATTCTGCTTTAAACCATTACTAATTATCTCTCATAAATTGCCTGTTATTCCAGTGACAGTCTTAAAAAATAATCAGTTCTACTTTACCACTCAACCTAAAATAAAAGGACCTAAATATATTTCTTTTATTCCCTAAATAAATATTACTTTAAAAATATAAGGGGATATGGCTGGCTTACTCAGTGGAGCATATGACTCTTGATCTTAGAAATGTGCGTTTGAACCCCACATTCGGTATAAAGATTACTCAAAAATAAAATCTTCAAAAACATAAGATGTTATTTCTTGCCAACAGTTTTTAGACAAATTTGCTTTAGGGGAAACTTGGTGGCTCTGTCCGTAGAGCATGCAACTCTTGATCTTGGAGTCATGAGTTCGAAACCTAAGGTGGGGATAGTGTTTACTTTAAAAAAGACAAATTTACTTTAAAGATACTCTTTTTTTTTTGTTTAAGATTTTATTTATTTATTTGACAGAGAGACACACAGCTAGAGAGGGAACACAAGCAGGGTGAGTTGGAGAGGAAGAAAGAGGCTTCCCACTGAGCACGGAGCCCAATGTGGGGCTCGATCCCAGACTCTGGGATCATGACCTGAGCTGAAGGCAGACACTTAACAACTGATCCACCCAGGCGCCCCTAAAGATACTTTTTTTCTCTATGCACCTTAGGAAAAACCGCGACTTCTTTTAGCTAGGTTGCTAAAAATAAATTTAAATACATACATAGAGGGTCACCTGCCTGGCTCAGGCAGTAGAGCATGCACTATGGATCTCAGGTTGTGAGTTTGAGCTCCACATTAAGCAGAGATTACTTAATAAAAAAAAAATTCTTTAAATACATACATAGAAACAATTATAAAATGAGATTGTTTCCAAAGGCTACTTAAAAAACCAATTTTGTTAAATTGGTTTTATTAAAAACCAATCTCAAACAACGGTTTAAGATGATATGTTTCTGATAGTAAGTGGCTCCAAGCACTGTAATTTTAAGAATTATAAATCTATGTGATAAATCTGTTGCCTGGTTAGATTATTAAATTGAAGCCTATGTATGCTTAAAGTTAAATTTCAGAACATTTTTATCATCTCTATATAATTCTTATTGATAGATAAAAAATGCAATGGGTATTACTGTAATATTTACACTGAAAGAACAAATACTGTCTTTTTAGTCATTTTTCAAAAGATTTTATTTATGTATTTATTTGAGAGAGAGTGCATGCACAAGCTGGGTAAGGAGCAGAGGGAGAGAGACAAGCAGACTCCAGGCTAAGCACAGAGCCCCATGTGGGGCTCAATCCCACCACCCTGAAATCATGACCTGAGCCAAAATCAAGAGTCAAATGGATGCTTAATCAAGTGAGTCACCTAGGTGCCCCTTAACCAATTTTTATGATACAAAGAAGGTTCATTCAAAGATTTTGTTCTGTATCAAAACACTGACTATTGAATAGTCAAGAGGCAAAAAACCTAGGATATTTGAAAGCTTTATGTAATTACATAAAAATGCATTTTCAGTTTTTAAAATCTTTACCAAAGGAGACTTCAACATTATTTTCTTATAGATAATTAAATATGAATGTGAAAGGTTTGTTGTGAACCATAAAGCAATTTTATAAATGCTAATTATAACTATGAAACAACAAATTCTTAAAAAGTAGTATGTAAACTACGTAAAACTATCTTAGGGATAAGAAATTGGTATCACTTTTCCTTCACATATTAGGTTGAAATGCATCAAATAACAAATATTCAATTTTTAACCTTTAAAAAAACAAGTAATTTCATACACTTCAACCTTTTATACTATGTTGATGAAGTACAGTTCTTACTTTCCCAAAGCCCAACTAAGGCAAACACTCAAATTATTTCTGATCTTGCCATAAACAATACTTCCTAAAAAACAACAGCAATATTTCTAAAGTGATTTATATGAAATTTGAGAATCCCTTCCATTTTCTTATTCAAAATAACTTCTTTCTTTAAAAACGGAATTTTAATGCTGAAATTTTAATGTTAATAGGTACACAAAAAAGGTAACCAAGCAAGCCTGCAATTAGTTAAAGGCCTGCTTTCAGGGTTGGCCTTGGCTGGCATCTGGGAACTTGTATTTTGAGACAGTTCCCACCAAAACTTATTAAGAGTGGCTCATTGTGACTTAACGGTTTTTGCAAAGAATAAGCTGAACACCTGCTTTCCTTTTGGAAGTCTGGTATTTTGTAACTGCTACGCAGCACGTGCCTATGTGACTAGTCCCCACAAAACACCTTGGTCATTGAATCTTAATGAGGTTCCCTGGTAGAAAACATTTCACACCACTATAACTCCTTGGGGGAATTAAGAACATCTTGTATGACTCCGCTAAGAGAGGACTCCTGAAAGCTTTTGTCTTATATCCTCTGGACTTTACCTTATAGTCCTTTTCCCTTTGTTGATTTTAGTTTGCATCCTTTTAATGTAATGTATCTTATCCATGAATATAACTATACACTGAGCCTTGTGAGTTCTCCTGTGAGTTACTGTGAGTGTTGTGAATTACCCCTGGGGTTAATCTTGGGGACTCTCAACACAATAGGAAAAGATATTTTGTGGATCCCTTACACAATGTTCTTATTAACTACCTCAGGTTGGAGTCTATAAAACTATAAAAGCATTTCCACCAAAGCCAGTTGTTTGTTTGGCTCACTGCATGAAAATCATTCAGGGGAAAAAAAAAAAGGGTGGGGGGGGAGAAAGAAAATCATTCAGGAAATGTACAGGCCCAATCCCTAGTGATTCTTTTTTTTTCCGTGTGTGGGGGGGGGGGTTTAAAAATGTACTCCTTCAGTTACTATTTATAGCACCTAGTATTCCTTTTCTTTAAATTATGCAATTATTTTATTTTACTTTTTTACTTTGAGAAGATTTTTATTTTTATTTTAATTCAATTAACATACAATGTACTATTAGTTATAGAGGTATAAATCAATCATTCATTGGTCTTATATAATACCCAGTGCTCATCACATCACATGCCCTCCTTAATATCCATCGCCCAGTTACCCCATCACTTTACCCCTTCCCCTCCAGCAACCCTCAGTTTGTTTCCTATGATTAAGAGTCTCTTAGAGTTTGTCTCCTTCTTCAATTTCATATTGTTTTGATTTTTCCTCTTTTTCCCTATAATCCTGTTTTATTTCTTAAATTCCACAAGAGTGAGATCATATGATAATTGTCTTTCTCTGATTAACTTATTTTGTCTAGCAAAACACCTTCTAGTTCCATCCATGTCATTGCAAATTGCAAGATCTCTTTTTTTTTTTTTTTTTTTGATGGCTGAGTATTACATTGTATATATGTATCACATCTTCTTTATCCTATTCATCTGTCAATGGACATCTGGGCTCTTTCCATAGTTTGGCTATTGTGGACAATGCTGCTATAAACCTTGGGATGCAGGTGCCCCTTTGGATCACTATATTTGTATCTCTGGGGTAAATACACAGTAGTGCAATAGCTGGGTCATATGGTAGCTCTATTTTCAACTTCTTGAGGAATCTCCATACTGTTTTCCAGAGTGTCTGCTCCACCTTACTAATAATCCTGATTCAGCAGGTCTCAGTTTCTACAATACGAAAGCCATATTTCCCAAGAAAACCAGATAACAGTTTATTTACTATACAAGGCTGTTTCAAATACAATATTCAGTTTTACCTGGTATAAGAGAACTCTATATATATTGATAGATGCAAAATTTTTTTAAAAGATGGCTTAATTCTCTATTACTAATTTTTAAAGAGCTGATATAATAGGCACTTCCAAAAGTGACAAGTTAGTTTTTCCCCTTCTTTTTCTCTCTCATTCTCATTTTTATTCAGTATTGTTATGCTCACAGATTTTCATTTTTTCATATTGTTATAATCAATCAAGGTCATTATTCCTTTTCATGCTCCAATGATATCAAATTTATGTTTTTATGGAGCAGTAGTTCAATCTTTATTTTTCATAACTTACTTTTTTCCAAATTAAGACAGTTTTACACTAAATAGAACAAAAGGAAACTTAAATCACCAATAGTTTACATGTAAACTTGATTCCAGTTGTAATGAAAAGAAGTAGAACAAAAAAACGAAAGCCCTCAAGAAAGCTTCCATATTATATCTCCCTCCATAAACTGATGACTGCTGATCCTGATTCTGACTTCACTTGTCTTCTGCTCTGTAAAAGGCCATGAAGCACATGAACCCCCAACTGGAGCTTACTGGTGGCAGACACAAGCATACACCTTCCTCACCTGCTGCCCTTGTAACAAAAAGAACCTGTTTTAAATGTAAACTGTGTGATTCGGAATTCAGGAATACCTTCAATTGATTCTTATGTCTTCTGACATGCTACACCAGTTTAGAGATCTTTCTTTAGAGTCAATTGTATATTTGACTGTGTTCTTAAAGTTAACACTAAAACATTTTTAATTTTTCGGGGCGCCTGGGTGGCTCAATGGGTTAAGCCTCTGCTTTCGGCTCAGGTCATGATCCCAGAGTCCTGGGATCGAGCCCCGCATCAGACTCTCTGCTCATCAGGGATCCCGCTTCCTCCTCTCTCTCTGCCTGCTTCTCCATCTACTTGTGATTTCTGTCTGTCAAATGAATAAATAAAATCTTTAAAAAAAATTTTTTTTAATTTTTCATATGGACAAATATATCTGGTTTTCTTTTATAATATCTAGGTTTCTACTATTAGCCAAGAAGTTTGCCTTATCCTTAGATTGCACAAATAGTCCCCCAACATTTCTTGTTAGATTTTTATAGCAATTGATCCAGAATATATGTTTCTACAATGAAATACAGAGGTCCAATTTTATTTTCTCCCAAATGGATAACTAGTTGCACCACTATCATTTATTAACTAATTCATCCTTTTCCCACAAACTGGCTATCATCTTTGTCGTTTTTTTTTTTTTTAAAGATTTTATTTATTTATTTGACAGAGAGAGCGATCATAAGTAGTCAGAGCCAGGCAGAGAGAAGAGGGAAACAGGCTCCCCGCTGAGCAGAGAGCCCAATGTGGGGCTCGATCCCAGGACCCTGAGATCATGACCTGAGCCAAAGTCAGAAGATTAACCTGCTCAGCCACCCAGGTGCCCCATCTTTGTCGTTTTTAAAATTCTGAATCCATTGCACTGATCTGCTGGTATATTCCTAAACCAATCCCATAGATCCTTGATTATTAAAATGGATATCTTAATCCTTTATTTAAGCATATAATAAAATCAGTTAAGGTTTCACACATACAGTAAAAAAAAAAACTGGCTATTATACCCAAGACAAAGTAGAATATGTGTTCAAATTTTTACCAAGGTATCTTAATTGCAGTTTTTCTCTCAACAGTTAAACATATGTGTAACTATTAAAAGATAATAAAGAAAATATTTATAACACTTTATTTAAAAAGTATTTAGAATATTTCTCTTAAATCAGGAAGAGTAGAGAATTTTCCAAGTGATTAAGAATACAGGTATCAACAAACTTTTATTCATATAGATGAATAATATTCTTATCCAAAACAAAATGAATTAAACTTATCTATTTTTAGGAAGAAAAAAAGGATTCATACCTGAGCATTTGAATCAGTGAGTGTTTCAGTTCCAACAAGTGATAATTTTTTCTGACACTTGATTTAAAAAGTAAATAAAAACAAAACAAAAAGCAAAGCAAAACAAAAAAAGTAAATAAAACAAGTCATACACTATAAGCTTTTATACATAACAGAAAATTACTTTTCCCTCTTTTATACCAGTCAGTGTAATATTCCTTTTAAAATAATAAATACAAATCACTGATGTAAGAGAAGAGTTTATATTCCTCACTTTCTAAGCAAGAGGATCAGGAAGGCTCCCAAACAGGTCCCATGGTGAATACATCAAAAGTAGAAAGAGATACTAGAGTCTACATAGAACAAAAAAATGAGCACAAGAAATAAAGAAAAAGAAAATACAAACTAATAGCTAGAGTGAATTTGAAGTTAGATAATAGAAAAATAGGAAATAAGAGAATAAGAAGGAAGCACTGTAGAAAAATAACAAAAAGAGGTAAAAAGATAGTTAAGATCATTAGAAAATAAAGCCTTCAGGAGATACTGTTTCTATTCCATTTAAAAAAAAACAACCATTAATAGTGATTACATCTAATTGAAAATATGGGTAATTTAAATTTTACTTGTGTTAATTCTAGTAGCAGTTATCTCTTTATAAAAAAAAATTTTTTTAAAGATTTTATTTATTTTTATGACAGACAGAGATCAGAAGTAGGCAGAGAGGCAGGCAGAGAGAGAGGAAGAGAAGCAGGCTCCCTGCTGAGAAGAGAGCCCAATGCAGGGCTCGATCCCAGGACCCTGAGATCATGACCTGAGCTGAAGGCAAAGGCCTTAGCCCACTGAGCCACCCAGGTGCCCCCCAAAAAGTTTTTTTTTAAGATTTATTTATTTGAGAGCAAGCAGGGGCAGGGAGAGGGGCAAAGGAGAGGAGAGAAAGAATCCCAAGCAGACTACATGCTGATTTCAGCGCCCCACACGGAGCTTGATTTCCAGACCCTGAGATCACTACTTGAGCCAAAATAAAGACTTAACTGACTAACCACCGAGGCACCCTCCAAAATTTTTTATCTTTAAATTCCAATTTCTATACTGAAAAAATACCAAAACAAACAAAAAACAATTATATATATTATCTTGAAAATACACTAATCATAGAGAGTACCAATAATTTATATTAAAAAATAATTTAAAAAAAAGAAAAAAGGAAAAAAAGAAAACCAATAACCTGCCCTAATATAAAATTTTATTGCAAAGAACGGGATGTGAAGCCTGTGGCCTATACCATACACTATGCTAGTAGAAAAAACTTTTACCAATATACTGCAATTTACCAGAAGTGATTCTAGCTCATCAGAAAATGTACATAAATTTCAAAGACAACTTTTTCTAAATTAATTTATATTTTCACTCAAACTCCATAATTACATGTTCTCTCTACTTCTCTATTCTGTCTTAGGAAATGAACCTCACCAAGGTTGGCCCAAATGAGAAACCTGAAAATATCCATAATTTTCCCCCATTTCACAACAATTAAATTCCAAATCCTTTTGGTCCTACCTCCTTAGTAACTCTTGAAACCTACCGTTTGCAATGATAGGATTTAGCCCTACAGTACTTATCAGAGCTAGTACTAGAGCCTTCTAAATGCTCTTTCTACCTACAGTCTCCATCCTCTATATTTCATTTTCTTCAAAATCTCCAAGTACTTTTCCCAAACTGCATCTCATGTCACTTCATGTTTATAATCTTTTAATAGCTCCCCATACTATAAACTCAACAAAATCCTCCATGTTTTTGCTCCTAATTACTTTTCCAGCCTTACTCCACAGATCCTTCTTCTAATTTACTAAGTCGTAATATTCTACCTAGAATTCTCTAAATCTTTCCCAATGTTTATATATTTTGCTCCTTCTCCTTTGTGTAACTCTCTCAGAGGCACTTCCTATTTATTCTCTAGAAAGGAATTCAGTTTCTACTGCTTTTTATTTATTTATTTAATTTTTAGAGGTGGTGGGAGGGGTTGAAGGAGAGGGAGAGAGAGAATCTTAAGGCTCCCACCCAGCCCAGAGCCTGATGCAGAGCCCGATCTCAGAACCCTGAGATCATGACCCAAGGCGAAAGCAAGAGTCGGACACTTAACCAACTGAGCCACCTTAGGCACCCCTAGTTATTACTGCTTTTAGAAAGCTATACTTGACTCTTTCAATCTAGGTTTATTACTTGTCCTAAAGATGTCTTTGCATTTCTACCACAATATTTCTAATACAATGGCTACTGCCTCTATTAGAAGACAATCTCCTACGGCAGGGACTGTCAATAATTTTTTCTCTTTCTATAGCTCTATATTCTGCGGCATAAAGAATCTCAAATAAATGCTTAAAGGTCTAAAAGCTATATATAACATTTATCGTATAATATAATGGCTTTCAGGAATCAGCATAATTATTTTCCTTAAGTCTACTAATGAAATGGAATTAAATCTTATAGTAGTTAATATATATATATATATATCTATATATATATCACTTTTACCTCTTGGTACTTACTTCTTCCATATCTTTCCACATTTCTTCACATTCTTTAATAAGTTCTTCTTCAGCATTTGTAACACCTTCCATATCAGTAGTACTGTCTGGATCCAGATCTTGCTGATTCACTGACATGTGCCTTGTAATAATTAGCCTTGTAAGAAAAACTGAAGTAAAAAATATTTATTCATTTAACAATATTGCTGAACACTATCACCTCCCAGTTACTCACCTAGGAACTATACATGTGAACAGTGAACAAAATGGGCAAAAATCCTTCCCTATCATGGAACTTACATTTTTCTCTCTTTCTCTCTCTATATATATCAAATAATTTACAAATGGAAATAATAACTTTTTAAAGATTTATTTATTGAGAGAGACAGAGAGAGCGAGAGAGAGTGCATGCTAGTAGGTGAAGGGGCAAAATGAGAGAGACAGAATCTTCAAGCAGACCCCCACTGAGTGAGGAGCCTAAGTGGGGCTCCATCCCAGGACCCTAAGATCATGAGCTGAGCCGAAATCAAGAGTGGGATGCTTAACCAAGTGAGCCATCCAGGCACCCCAATATAAGTGGAAATAATTATAATTTTATGGAGGAAAGCAAGACAGGGAAGAAAATAGGAAGTGCTTGGGCAGAGGTAATACAATTTTATAAACAATGTGGTCACTTAAGGTCATTGAGAAGTTGACAAATGAGCAAAAAACATGAAGGAGATAAGGAAGTGAAACATGGGGATATTTAGAGGAAGAGGCTGCAGGCAGGGAACTGCCAGTGCAAAGACCCTGGGGCAGGAAATATGACTGGCATGTTCCTGGAGCAGTAACACAGCCAGTGTGATTGGAGCAAAGTAAAGCAGAGAACACAAGATGGAATCAGAGAGATTAGAGGGATGAGACCATGTGGGCTTTGTAGGCCATTTTAAGGACTTAAGCTGAGATAATAAACAATTAGAGGGTTTTAAATAGGAGAATGACTTAATTTGAATTAAATTTTAACAGTAAAACTCTGGTTAACAGCAGCCAGTAAGGTCAGAAGCAGAAAACTAGTTAGAAAGCTATTGCAATGATCCAAGAAATTTTTTATTATTAAAGAAGTTTAGAACTGGGGCGCCTGGGTGGCTCAGTGGGTTAAGTCTCTGCCTTCAGCTCACGTCGTGATCTCAGGGTCCTGGAATCGAGCCCCAAGTCGGGCTCTCTGCTCAGCAGGGAATGTGCTTCTCCCTCTCTCTCTGTGCCTGCCTCTCTGCCTACTTGTGATCTCTGTCTCTGTCAAATAAATAAATAAAATCTTTAAAAAAAAAAGTTTAGAACTAAGTAATTAGAAAGATGGAGTTGCCAGTTGATTTCTAAGATGAAGAAGAGAGTGGAGGAAACAGATTCAGCAAGATATGGGGGAGAGATGATTAAGAATTCAATTTCAGACTTGCTAAAAAAGTGCAGATGCTGATTAAGCAACTGAATGTATATGTATGGAGTTCAAGGAGAAGTTTCAAGCTAGAATTTGAGTCATCACCATACAAAATATTTAAAGCTGTGAGACTGGGTGAGATCACAAAAGCAAGAGTGTACAGGCAGAAATGAGAAGAGTTCCAGACCTGGAGAAAATGAGGAAGAATCACCAAAACAATCTAAAATGCACCAAAAGGGTAAGAGGAAAATTAATAAGAGTATGAAATCCTGAAATTCAAAATACAAAAGTACTAAAGGAAGGAGTGATGAATTACCTAATTATCAAATATGAGAAAGGTAAATTAGATAAAAACAGAATTGACAATTTACTTAGCAATATGGGTTTAGGACTGTATTTTCCAAAAACAGTCACAGCAATATTTCAGGTTATCACTCCCTATTCAGAATTAGAGCCTATTTATCCTCTCCATGAACCTATGACTTTCTGACCATCTTTATGAATAGAAGTCACTATGGAAGTGACTTCTAAGACTAAGTCATAAAAGGCAATAGCACTAATACCTCAGAGCAGTCTCAGAACACTCTCCCTTACAAAGCAGCTAACATTATGTGAGAAAGTCCAAACTGGCACAAATGAAGAGACCAATGGTGAAGCCCATATAGAAAGGAACTGAGGTTCGCAGCTAAAAGCTAGCATCAACCATTAGACATGCACATGAACATTCTTCGTGATTCAATCCTTAGATGATTGAGTCTTCTAGACAAGGGCCTAGACATTGTGGAAGAGAAAAAAGCTGTCCTGCTGCATCCTGTCTAAATTCTTGATGCAAAGAATTGTTGAGCATAGTAAACGGTCGCTTTACTTCTCTAAGTCTTAGGATAATTTGTCACAGTAATTTCAGTGGAGTAAATACACAAAACTGGAGGCCTTTATAAGAGTAGTTTTGGTAGAGAGGCACCTGGGTGGCTCACACAGTTGAGCATCTGACCCTTGATTTCAGCTTAGGTCATGATCTCAGGGTCGTGAGATAGAGCCCTGCATGGGCTCTATGCTCAGTGGGGAGTCTGTGTGAGAGTCTCTCTCTGTTTCTCCCCATTCTCGCTTGCGTGCACTTTCTCTCTCTCTCTCTAAAATAAATAAATCTTCAGGGTAAAAAAAAGACAAGAAAATAGAGCATCTTAAATGACACAGAAGGAAATATTGCAGAAGTTGCAGGAGAGAAAGAAGAATGAGATTTAATACACATGTAGAGGGGTTGATTTAAGATCGAAGTATATATAGTTCATCCGGGGTAGGCAGAATATTAGGGGCAGAGAGGCAGTACATGAGTAGATGTGTTGATAGGATCTTTTGGAAGTTCTATTTGGACTGCTTCTCTTTTCTCAGGAAAATTGTTAACTAAGGTAAGAGGCTATGAATGAGGATGGGGAAAAGCACTGAAGATTTAAGAAATATATTAAGAAATGTATAAAATACATATATAAGAGAATGGGAAAGAATAAAATAGTAGGATAAATGGGTAGCATTAAATGCCCACTTGAGATTATTAGTTATCAATTTAAAGGGAAACTAAAACGTGGTTATATGTTTTCTTCTATAGTGTAGCAGCACAGATGCAGACAAAGACAAAGTGAAAGAACGACAGTCCTTCAGGAATGAGTAACTACTCTAAAATGGAGAATATAATCGCTAGAGGAAAAGGGGTCAAGAAAAAGAGAGGCCATAGATGGATATTAAAATCACCATAAAGTAGGACAGTAGTTTTGCAGAAGGTTGCAGTGAACCAGAAGCTAAAAATCTTCAAGAAATGAAGGAGCATGATGTAATCCTGCTAGATGACCACTGCAAGGAGTGGTAGATGGTAGAGTCTGATGGCATGAAATTCCAAGGTGGGACAATTTTAAGGAAGTAGACAGAACAAAAAAGAATAATAAAGATGTCTAACCCACAACACCAAATGCAAATCAGAATAACCCACTCCCCCAAAACATTTCTACTCTTATGGAACTTAAGTTTTATATTGTTTAATCAGACTTATCAACAGAGAGGTTTTTTTGTTTGTTTTTGAAGATTTTATTTATTTATTTGACAGAGAGAGAGAGATCACAAGTAGGCAGAGAAGCAGGCAGAGAGAGAGGGGGAAGCAGCCTCCCTGCTGAGCCGAGAGCCCAATGTGGGGCTCAATCCCAGAACCCTGAGATCATGACCTGAGCCGAAGGCAGAGGCTTAACCCACTGAGCCACCCAGGTGCCCTGAACAGAGAGGTTTTAAAGAAACTTAGGGAGATACATCATGTTCACAGATTGAAGGACTCAATACTGTAAAGATGCTATTTCCCTCAAGTTGATCTAACAAACCTTAATCAAATTTTTTTCTTGTTTTTGTGGCACATGACAAGCTAATTCTTAAGTTTACAGAAAGGTAAGAAGCCAAAAACAGCCAAGACTATCATGAAGATGAGAAGACTTGCTTTATCAGATTTTAAACTTATTATAAAACTATACTAATTTTTATATTGTAGAATTAGCACATGGATAGGCAAACTGAGCAATGGAACACAAAAAGAAAGTCCTTCTAGATTCACACATTTATGGACCTATGATATATAACAGAGATGGCAATGTAAATTTTTAAAAAAATTCATCTATTTATTTGACAGAGAGAGAGAATGAGCGGGTGGTGGGGAGAGAGAGAAGTAGGCTCCTCGGAGAGCCCGATGAGGGACTTGATCTCAGGACTCTGGCATGACCTCAGCCGAAAGCAGATGCTTAACTGACTGAGCCATGCAGGTGCCTCTATAGCAAAGCAAATTAAAGGGATACAAGAACAATCCTAATCGGAGGATATTTCCTATACTATACTGCTTTTTCCCCCATGTATGATTTGGCCTTCTATAGAACTTACTCATTCTTTTTAACTAACTGCATAGTATTTGGGGGGAAAAATAACCCTAGATATATACTTCAATCTTAACACCATCCCTGCATTCCTCAAAAATTCCAAAAACAGAAATGATAAAATAGAACATGAAGAAAACATGGAGACATCTTTTTTGCTTGGATTGGAAAAGCATTCCTAACAAAACTAAGTAAAATCTCTATAAAATTTTTAAAAATTCTGCATGGACAAAGATATCATTAAAAAGTCAAAATTTGGGGTGCCTGGGTAGCTCAGTGGGTTAAGCTTCTGCCTTCGGCTCAGGCAGGTCATGATCTCAGGGTCCTGGGATCGAGCCTTGCATCAGGCTCTCTGCTCAGCAGGAAGCCTGCTTCCCCCCTACCCTCTGCCCACCTCCTCTCTGCCTACTTGTGATTTCTCTCTCTGTCAAATAAATAAAATCTTGAGAAAAAAAAAAAGAAAAAAGAAACAATATTGAAAAGAGTGTTGAAAAAGAACTGTGCACAGTTGGTAAACCAATCACTTTGGAGGATAATAAGCAATATCCATCAAAATTTTAAATACAGTTATTTTCTGACCCAAAAATTCTATTCCTAGGAATAATCCTACAGATAGATATATTTGCTTCAGTCTACATGGGTATGCTTACTACAGCATTATCCAAAAAACTTTGTGTGAACTCTACAATTGGACTATCTAGGTTTATTCCTAGCTTCAATACTTACAAGTTGTGTGACCTTGGGCAAGTCCCTTAAATAGTCTGAGCCTCCGTTTCCTTATCTGTAAAATGAAGATAATAATATTACTTACCCCATAAATTTATCACAGTTCAATAGGTTGATATGTATAAAGCTCTTAGAACCGTACCAGGCATATAAAGAAGTATATCATAATTAGCTATTAACATTACAATTACCTTTCTGAAGTCAATTAGTAAGACTAGTTAAGTAACTTATGCCATATCCAAAAATGTTTGCACAGAACATCTTCCTTGGTATACATAAAAGATATAGTTAAGTACACAAAGCCACAATCATTAACGATTTTAGAATATTTTCAAGCAAAAAAGTCCATCATATACACCTATTTGTTTTAAATATACCTTAACTTAAAAATTAAGTGCAAATTGTTCTTTCCCCACTTTGTCGAATACTAATCAGTAAAATACATTGTATGTGAAAAAAATGTAAAATTGTTTGTGTGCATGTGTGTGGATAGATGTTCAACAAACTAGCTGAAATAGAAACTCAACGTAGCATGAGAACACAGATTTTTTTTTAAGATTTTATTTATTTATTTGACAGAGTGAGAGATCACAAGTAGGCAGAGCGGCAGGCAGAGAGAGGGAAGCAGGCTCCCCACTGAGCAGAGAGCCCGATGTGGGGCCCAATTCCAGGGCCATGAAAGCATGACCTGAGCCGAAGGCAGAGGCTTAACCCACTGAGCCACCCAGGCACCCCTAGAATACAGATTTTTAAAAACGTAAGAGTTTAACTCTATCCCTTTACCACATTTTGTATCCTTATATGTACCTTCCTAAAAATAGAGCAAGTCAACCTCAGGGATCTCAGTTAGTATTCCAATTCCCACTCACGTACTGAAGAATATTGCCATATTTAGGAATACTATGATATACAAACTTAAAAGATCTAATACCAAATTAAAAAAACTCATACTATTATTGGAAAAAGGCTAATATACATAAAATAAACTAATAGAAAGTATCCATACGATTCTATGATCAATGGAATAGAACAGAAAGCCCAGAAATAAACCCCACACACATATGGTCAATTTACAACAAAGGAGCCAGTAATAAACAATGGGGAAAGAACAGTGTATTCAATAAATTGTGTTGGGAAAACTGGATAGCCACATGCAAAAGAATCAAACAGGGCCACTACCTAACACCTTACACAAATATTAACTCGGAATGGATTAAAGACTTTAATGTAAGACCTGAAACTACAAAAACTCCTGGAAAAAATATAGGCAGTAATCTCCTTGGGGATATTTGGCAGGTGCGTGTTTGTGGAAGTGGGTGCTGACACCAAAAGCAAAGGCAACAAAAGAAAAAATAAACAAGTGTGAATTCAGCAAACTAAAGTTTCTGCTCAGCAAGGAAACCATCAACAAAATGAAAATGGAAGGGGAGAAAATATTTGAAAATCATTTTTGAATATTTGAATTTTGAATATTTTGAAATATTTGAAAATCATTTCTAAAAAAGGGTTAATATTCAAAGTATGTTAGAATTAATAATATTAATAATATTATTAATTAATTAATAATATTCAAAGTATGTTAGAATTTTGAATATTTTGAAATATTTGAAAATCATTTCTAAAAAAGGGTTAATATTCAAAGTATGTTAGAACTCTTACAACTCAAAAGCAAAAAAAAAAAATCAATTAAAAAATAGGCAGAGGATCTGAATAGAAATTTCTCTAAAGAAGAAAGATGGCCAACAGATACATGTAAAGATGCTCAACATCACTAATCATCAGTAAATGCAAATCAAAACCACTATGAGATATCACCTCATACCTCTTAGAATAGCTATTTTCAAAAAGACAAGAAATAAAATGGCACCCTTATGCACTATCGGTGGGAAGGTAAATTCGCGCTGTCACTGTGGAAAATATCTTGGAGGTTCCTCAAAAAATTAAACACAGAACCACCATATGATCCAGCAACTCCTCTTCTGGGTATTTATCTGAAGCAAATGAAAACACTAATTCAAAGATACATGCACCCACCATGTTCACTACAGCATTAATTAGCAATAACCAAGACACGGGAACAACCTAGGTATTCATAGACAAATGGATAAAGGGAATGTGGCCATGTATAAACACACACACACACACACACACACCCTTACACAAAGAAATATTATTCAGCTATAAAAAATAAGGAACTCGGGGTGCCTGGATGGCTCAGTGGTTTAAAGCCTCTGCCTTCCGCTCAGGCCATGATCTCAGGGCTCTCTGCTCTGTGGGAAGCCTGCTTCCCCCTCTCTCTCGGCCTGCCTCTCTGCCCACTTGTGATCCCTGTCAAATAAATAAATAAAATCTTAAAAAATATATTCTAAAAAAAAAAAAACCTACAAAAAAAAAAAAAAAGAAGAAGGAACTCTTCCTGTTTGCAATAACAAGGATGGCCCTCAAGGGCATTATGCTCAATGAAATAAATCAGACTGAGTAAGGCAATTCCCAAATGATTCCACGTAAGTGCGATGTGGAATCTTCAGGGCGGTGGTGGGGGGAAGAGAACCAAATTCATAGATAAAGAGAACAGATTGGTAGTTACCAGAGGCAGTGTGGGGAGACAGAAACATGGGTAAAGGGGGCCAGAAAGTACAAACTTGCAGTTATAAAACAGTAAGTCATGGGGATGAAATGTACAGCTAGTGACTATAGTTAATAATACTGTATTTGAAAGTTTCTAAGACAGTAGATCTTCAAAGGTCTCGTCACAGAGAAAAAAAATTCTGTACGCATGGTGACAGATGTTAACTAGATACTGTGGCGATCATTTTGAAATATATACGAATAGCCAATCATTATGTCGTCTACCCAGAACACAGTTGGCCCTTGAACAACATACTGCTGAACTGCGCAGCTCCACTTACACAAACATTTTTTCCCCCAGTAAATACACACATAGTACCGAAAATGTATTTCTCTTCCTTACGATTTTAATAACATTTTTTCTCCACCTTACCTTATTGGAATAATACAGTATATAATTCTCTCCACGCCCGCCAATCCGCATCCCCCCCCCACCCCCGGCAAAAAGTCAGTTTGGAGGGCTTGACGGGAGGCCCGCAAATTAACCAGTTCCCTCAATTCCCTGCCCCTCGGGCACTCTCCCCTAATCCGGAGCGTTTCTAGAGAGGGAAAAGAGCCGGTCACAACGACTGCCTGACGTCCCGTAAACAATTCCCGTGAGGTAAGGGTCCCACCGTCGGGGCTGCAGTTTCACGTCCTGGGACCCGTCAGGCCCAGTGTCAAGTTTTTTCAGCTGTTAAGGCGTTCTGCCTATATCTTACCACCGCAGGGCCATGGACTTCAGGTCACCTCAGTCTGGTGTAGACAAGGCTTCCTAGCCTAGGAAGTTTGCGCGCGCTGCTTGCTAATTGGTCTGCTTCTGCCTACGCCAGCCAATCCGGAAACTCTCTTGGCCGCTGACGGACAAACTGCGCCGCTTTTAAGATTGGTAGCAGAGCTGCGTGTGTCGCGCCGATTCTGACAATTCGGGCAATATGGCGTCGGAAGGTGGTAGCGATTCGCACCTGAGAAGGAGAAGGCGCCGGGACCCGGAGGAACCGGAAAAAGCAGAACTCAGCGAAAGAGAGCTGACAGTGGTAGTGGCGGTGGCCCAAGAGAATGAAGAGGAAAATGAAGAGCGCTGGGTTGGGCCTTTACCTGTAGAGGCAACATTGGCCAAGAAGAGGAAAGGTAGCTACAGAGATAAGCCCAGGGCGAGTTGAAATCTGCATCCCCCGACTGGGAGATTTCAAACCAGACCCCCAAAACAGATGGTGTGTGATTGCGGGGTTTTATGCCCTCTGAACAGAGGATCTTCTGATTGCTGGTCATTCTATACTTGCACGTTTTCCCGAAATAGTGACTTGGGCTGAGTACAGCGTCCTTTTGGTAATACCTAACAGTGTTAATCATGGATGTGTTACAGTAATGTGTTCTAATAGATGCTAAAGCTAATTTATGCCACTACTTCCTATGCGCCTCTCATTTAATCCCTACAGCAGGTATATGAGGTTGGAATTTCTGTCTCCGTCTAGCAGATGTGAGAGTCCGGTTTTCTTGAAGGCTTTTAGTTCAGGAATGCTGTTTGTTGCCGCTCGCGGGGAGGGGGAGAGGGGGCGGTGCCTATTTAGAATCCTAAAGAGCAAGTAAAGATGATTATAATTCTGACTCTTCCAGTAATTACTTTTTTGACGTAGGAAAGTTACGTAAGTTTCCTGGATCACAAATTTTTCATCTAAAACCAGCGGGGTGTGGTTTTCAAACCACACGCAGGAGATACCAGGGCCTGAAGTATTTTCCTACTTTCGTGGAATAGTGAACAGGTTTTATCAAATAAAAAGCGTGGGGAAAGAGGTTAAATTTTCTTATTTTAAAAGTTCTATAAAATGTCTTTCTTAACGTGTAAGATAATTAAAATACGATTTTTCTGAAAGTTCAAATCTTACTTTATCATTCTCTCTCTCTGCTTCACACTCTTCAGTGATTCCTCATTATTTTCTAAACAAAGTCCAAACTCCCTAAATGGCCTACAGGGCTGTTCATGACATGATCTCTTCTTACCTCACCAAAACATTTCCACTGCTTCTCTATCCTAACTCTGTCTTCCTTACTCTGTACTCTAGACATACTAAGATATTAAGATACTTGAGAATGGAACATACCTTTTTTTCTTATTTGAATGCCTACCGGGATGTTATGGTGTATACCTGGAATAATTTCCCTCACCCTTTTTCACTTGGCTAACTTGCTCAACTGTAGCATTCGTCTTCAACCATCATCTCTGTAAAGCCTGTGACTTCTCCAGTTTGGGCCGGGTTTCTAAAGAGCACCGATCATAAATCTGAGGTAATATTTAACAGCTGAATTTACAGGTAGACTTCAAATTTATGTATCCAGATTTTGAAGCCACTTTTTTTAAAACACTGTTCCCTGACACCTTTAAAGTACATAATCTTTTTTACTGTTAGGTCTTTCTGTTAAATGTTTCCATAGCAATTTCTTCCTCATTGCACTTGCTACTTTTACAATTGTATATTTATTCATGTGATTGATTAATGTTCTCCACTGCTAAGACTGTACCCTTCTAAAAGCAAAGTCCATTCCTACTTTGCTTCAGTGCTTGCTACAGTGCTTTGCACATAGTAAGTGTTCACTTAGTATTTATTGAATGAATGAATATGACAAAGTTAATGCTCTTACTGTTGCATTAGAATATTTTTGTACGTCCTTTCTAATGGAAAAATTTAAAAAAATCAAAGTGTTGATATTTGTGTTAAGAGACAAAGATCGTACAAAACTTAATTCAGTAGAGACAGAGACAGAAATAATTAGGTGTGAAAATGTTCACCCTAGGGGCACCTGGGTAGCTCCTTCGGTTAAGTGTCTGCCATCAGCTCAGGTCATGATCCCAGGGTCCTAGGATCAAGCCACATATCGGGCGCTCTGCTCAGTGGGAGCCTGCTTCTCCCTTTCCCTGCTGCTCCCCCTGCTTGTACTCTCTCTTTATGAAATAAATAAATAAAATCTTTAAAGAAAAAAAAAACAAAAAAAAGAAAAATGTTTGCCCTTAAGTAGATGTTCATGGTATTTAAGCCAATAGTTTGAAGTTTGAAGAAAAAATTAAGATTTAAAAACATGTATGAGACATTAGAAAAATATTGAAGATTATCTAAAAAGACAGGAATTTGGGGCACCTGGCTGGCTCAATCAGTAGAACATGTGACTTTTGATCTCAGAATTGTAAGTTCAAGCACCATGTTGGGTGTAGAGATTACTTAAAAATCTTAAAAAAAAAAATAGGGGTACCTCTTTGGCTCAGTGGGTTAAGCCTCTACCTTGACACTTGGATGGCTTAGTTGGTTAAGCCGCTGCCTTTGGCTTAGGTCATAATCTCAGGGTCCTGGGATCGAGTCCTGCATCGGGCTCTCTGTTTGGCAGGAAGCCTGCTTCCTCCTCTCTCTCACTCTGCCTGCCTCTCTGCCTACTTGGGATCTCTCTCTGTCAAAAAAAATAAATAAAATCTTTAAAAAAATAAAAAGACAGGAATTTGATAATATATTTCTAGAAATAGAACATGTTCTTTTGACACTGGATTTTTGTACTCATTTTCAGAAAGGCATTACAAATTATTATATGGTACTACCTTTAATTAAACTGATGGTTTCTCAAAGACAAGAGTTATGTGTTCTTCATGTCCATGAGCCTTAACCTATTTTGTTTTCAGTAAATATCTGCTCAACAAGTAAACTAACTAGCAGCAAAAGGAAAGGTATCAGATAGGATTATATTACCTGCCTATTACATAAAGACCCAAAAAGTCAATAACATTAAAAAAGACAGAGGTCTGGGACACTTGGGTGGCGTAGTCGGTTAAGCTGCTGCCTTCGGCTCAGGTCATGATCCCAGGGTCCTGGGATCAAGTCCCGCATTGGGCTCCTTGCTCCGCCTCTGCCTGCCACTCTGCCTACTTGTGCGCACTCACGCTCTCTCTCTCACTCTGACAAATAAATAAATAAATAAAATCTTCTAAAAAAAAAAGACAGAGGTCTACTTCTTTCATGTGTAAAAGGAGTCCCAAAGTAAACAGTCTAAGATTGGTATAGAGGCTCCAGACAGACGCTGTTTGCAGCTTTCTGCCCTAACATCACTAAGATATGGCCCTCATCTTTATCCTGAGTGTTTATTAGAATAACAGTGCTGTTATCCCAGTTCCAAGTTGTAGGACTGAGGAAGGGAACAAGGGAACACTTTTTGAAAGAGACTTCCTCATTGTCGCACAACATTTCTCATTGACACATGGTCACACATAACTCTGGAGAAGTTGAGAAATGTCCCTTTAATAACAGCTGGATATCAACGTGCCTATGTAAAAATGGGCATTCTGTTAATAAAAGTGAAGGAAAAAGGAGTTCGTTGGGCACCAGTTTGAGTCTGCTATGCATTGGTTAATGAAAAGCTACAAAACATTTCATATTTAATGTAGCAATTTTTATAGTTCTATTTGGCCATCATTGGATTATTTTACTAGATATGTCAATTTTTGCTACTAAAATTGTTCATAGCTCCTGTAATGAAATCAGTATTCCCTCGGATTAACACTTTTAACAAATGTTTTGTCCCTGGAAAAAGTTGAGAACTCCAAATTATTTTCAGCTCTAAAAATCTATTTCAAATTTTTTCATGTTAACCTGCACTAATGCCAGTATCAGTGACTTCAGAGAGGATTAGTGCCTTAAAGATAAACAGACATCTTATCAGTGGCCACTGTTCTCTTGTTACTTATTTAAGTTAAAACTAATAATTGATTCTACATGGCTAAAAAGATGGTTGTGATAATGTGATGAAACTTTTAAAGGTTTTTATTTCTTAATGGAACCTTCATATTAAGTCATAATTACTCAGTTCTTAAGTTCTGGGGACAGTTAAGCCTTTATATACTACCTTAGAACCTGTCATGACTAACTGAATAATGATGCTATTCACAACTATAAAACAATAGAAGTTATAAGTGATGTAACAGACACTAAATTTTTTTTCATTACATGTGAATTAAGAGAAATTTAAGAAAATCTAGAAGAAAATGCAAAATAGAATTTAGAAAATCTTAAATACAAAATAGTATATAGTTCCAGTTAAAAATACATTTTTCTTTACTTTTTTTTCCTTCAGTTCTGGAGTTTGAAAGAGTCTATCTTGAAAACCTCCCCAGTGCATCTATGTATGAACGCAGTTACATGCATAGAGATGTTATCACCCATGTGGTATGCACCAAGTAAGTCTATCACATCATTTTAATTTCTTTCTAAAAAATGTCTTGTAGGGGCACCTGGATGGCTCGGTGGGTTAAGCTTCTGCCTTCGGCTCAGGTCATGACCTCAGGGTCCTGAGATTGAGCCCCACATCGGGCTTTCTGCTTGGCAGGGAGCCTGCTTTCCCCACCCCCTCTGCCTACTTGTGATCTGTCAAATAAATAAAATATTTTTTAATTTATTTTTTAAAAGATTTTATTTATTTATTTGACAGAGATCACAAGCAGGCAGAGAGAGAGGCAGAGAGAGAGGAAGGGAAGCAGGCTCCCCGCTGAGCAGAGAGCCCAACACGGGGCTCGATCCCAGGATCCTGGGATCTTGACCTGAGCCGAAGGCAGAGGCTTAATCCACTGAGCCACCCAGGCACCCCAAATAAAATATTTTTTTAAAATGTGTTTTATAAAAATGCTTCAATTTTGAGGAGGATTTGTAGAAGTAACTTTAGGATACTATGGATTTCTGTTTAATGTCACAGGTTTTATAATAGTTGAAGTTAAATAAAGGCCTACATTCTCTTTCCTATATCATACAAGAAGTGCATTCGAGGTAAGATGTGTAAAGTACCTGGCATAGTCTAGGTTTCAATAAATGGCTTCCATTTTTATATATCATACAAGGGAGACTATTCTGTATAAAATCTTTTTGATACTTAACCAAACACCTTGGATAGGATACAAACAAATGTATGTTGAACTTTGCTGTATAGAGAAGGAATATATTGAGATTTAATGATTTATCAGTTTCTGAAAACTAGTGTAATTTTCCTTCTGAAAACACTGTCTATAGGGTGATCTTAACATTAACGGGTTGTAGGGTCTAGTGATTGCTGGTGAAATTTCTTTTTTTTTAATATCAAGTGCTAGCTCAATTCTGATCCTAGTTCTTGGTATTAAAATTAGTACCACAGCAACAATTATAGAATCCAGAAAAGAACTACGAAGTTTGCAATAATGGCCTTCATAAAGGAAGATATTTTTTTATATGTCATAAAGTAGTCTTCATAAAGGAAGATATTTTTTTAAAAACCTACTTCGAAAGTCAGAAACTCTCATGAATGATTGCTTTGGGGGTACTAAGTCATTCATAGATCTGTTCTACAAATTAACTTTTATAATTTTATATATGCAGGACAGACTTTATTATTACTGCCAGTCATGATGGACATGTTAAGTTCTGGAAAAAAATAGAAGAGGGAATTGAATTTGTTAAACATTTTCGTAGTCATCTGGGTAAGAATTTCACTTTGTGTGTGTTTGTGTTTGTGTAGCTCTCTTAAATTGTATTGGTTAAAGTTTCTTTTAAAATTTTTTTTTCTTTGAATCATGTATATTTGTTTCATTGGTATTTACTAGAGTGTTTTAATTTGATTTATTTAAATAGGAGTTATTGAGAGTATTGCAGTTAGCTCTGAGGGAGCATTGTTCTGTTCTGTGGGTGATGATAAAGCAATGAAGGTGTTTGATGTAGTGAACTTTGACATGATCAATATGCTGAAGCTTGGGTGAGTCTTTTTTTAAAGTATATATTTTTTAACTTAGTGAAATAAGTTTTAAACTAAACGTCATCATTTTGTAGATATTTCTAAACAGATTATATTGCCATCCCATTAAAAAATGTGCCTTTGAATTTTTCTTAGGAAAATTTGGTATGAATCCTTGTTATGATCTCTTTGGAGGCTTCTGCTGTGGTTTTCTCATTAATCACAGTAGAAGCTTTTAATCAGCATCATAGCAAGGATTCATTATATCCATTTAACATTACTTAATGAATTAACAGGATCCATCAGGTCGAAAATACTGGTGCTTAGAATTAACTTCTTTGCTGTGTTTATTTCAGTCATCTGTATTGTGTCTTACAAGGCTTGTGTACATTTTGAACTTGAAGTGATTTGTTGGTGATTTTAAACTTTGAAGTATATTGATACCCAGACTATGTGGTTGGACTGTACAGGAATGAGATGAATACTTTAAGCATGTCTTTCTTCAGATACTATACTGAATTTAAATATATCTTAATGAACGTCAGCTTTAAAGTCATAGTATTGTCAAAAATTTTGGGGCTTGTCTTAGCTCACACTGCCATTAG